>NC_089493.1:294097195-294411361 GCF_036850765.1 Saccopteryx bilineata
CCAGGAAAGCAAGAGCAGGGTGGCCGTCCCTGGTCTGAATCCGCGCCCCTGCGTCCTCTCTGCAACACGGGGAGGGTGCCAGGCCCTCTTCTCCTTCCGCGGAACGGGGAGACAGCGCCCGAGGTGGAGCTCAGGAAATCCCCCGGGGACCCTCAGAGCACTCTGTCCCCTGGTCAGGCTGGAGAGGTGACCCAGTTGTCCCGCACACGTGGCTCCTGCGGGGCAAGGAGTGTCCGGCAGTCCTCTCTCAACAGCAGGTGTGGGTGACCGAGACTCCCTCTGTGTTTTATAGAGACATCTCCAGCACTACCAGTCACACCAGTAAGTGATCCACAGAGTCACCACTGGTGAGAGAGAGCCTGGGGCAGGGGACCGAGGACACACAAAGACATCACGTGGCCCTCAATGTCCCTCCAGAGCTCTGCAGTATAACAGCTCTCAGGGTGGCTCCCAAACACTGACACCGCATCCCCAAATAGCTTCCACAGCCCAGTCCTGACAGGGAGGAAGAGGTTTTTGGGTGCCTTCCTTTCTGGCCTCCGTGTGAAAGAACACGGAAAACCAGGTGCCGTCTACCTGTCGGTCCGCAGACGCCACCGCGGGACGTCCTGACTGACACGTGTCCCGCCACGCACCCTTCATCAACTTTATTTTAAGTCATCGGAAGGAACCCAACACCCCGTTCTGTTTCCAGCTGCGGCAAGGCTCTACCCAAACCCGTTTTGGAATGATGGGGTCTTTGTGCCTCCCTCTCCCCGACAAGGCATTTGACACTTCTCACAACATACACAGTTTTAAAATTAGAAGTGGGCAGTGGGATAGGGTAGAGGGGGTGGGGGTGGAGCCAGTTACCATCATAGGCCGAAGATGCCCCCCCCCCCACAGAAGAAGGCAGAACCTCTCCACAACCGACAATTCACTGAGCCCTCCCCAGACGCCAAACCCCCTTTTCTCTACCTCGGCCGTCCCTGCATTCATCATCCTAACACCTTTTTTCAGGATAATTGCCAACTGGAAGTCACGGCTTGTGATGTTATAAATACTGATTTTCCAGTTAAATTAGGCAGTCCGCTGTTTCATGTTTTGATAGGAAGGGGATGTTTGAAGCCTCCTAAAATATTGCAATTAGTTCTCGCTGTTGAAATAGACACGACAGGAGCAGACACGTTGGGCTGTTCCCGTCGGCTGTGCTGGAATGTTGATGCCCGAGTGTGCTTCTCTCCAGCTTTCAAAGCAGAAGGCGTATTTTTTAAAAAGTGAAGAGGTCGGGGGGGGGGGGGGGGAGGTTCGTCACAATACACACACATGTCTTACATATTTCCAAAGTTAAGTTATTTCTAAAACTTTCCCAGGCTGTAATTTAAACTTCGAAAAAGCCCCATGCCTCGTGGACGGGAGACCGGCTTGTTAGGAAACCATCCCCGATTCCACCTCTTGGCTCCGTTGAGATGATAACATCACTTTAACTGACAAAGCTTGTGTTTCTGTTTGACAATTGCCATTAATAACGCAGATGCAACCGACGTGGGGGCCAGCCAGGGAGATCTGTTTCCCAAAGAGATCTAAAACAGGAGGAAAGAGGGAAAGGGGGAAGAAAATAAAAAGGACAAGAGGCGAGCAAAGGGCGTTTGCATCTGGGGATGTGCACCCCATTGTTGTTTTAAATGCTATGGCTGGTCGGGGAGCTGGGTGATCCATTTATTTCACCTGCGCTTAACTTTCTAGTCCTCTCCTCTCTGCCTTGCTCTCGCCGCCGGCGGAGGGCGGGACAGGCTGGAGGTGAACGTCTCAGAAGACAAAGCTCCAGTCTCCCGGAAAGCACAGGGTGCAGGGCATCCAACCCTCTTAGGGCACAACTGTCACGTCCACACTGAGGCGCGGGGGGGGGGGGGGGGGGGACGGGGGGGGGGGGAAGACAGCCCAGCGTTTATTCAGCCAAAGGGGACAGGAAGTTCTAGAGATGGAGGACATCCTCAGTCATTGCTAGAAAGCCAAAACTCGCCAGCACCATCTTTTTAACTGCTCCCTGTTCCTTCTGCTCCATAACCTGAAAACACTTAAAGTTGGATTCCAGCCACGCAAATGCGTTGGAGGGCGATTCTGACAGATTCCCGGCGATCTCAAAGCCCTTGAGTCAACATAGCTGTCCTGCTTCGGTCCTCGGCGTCCCCAACCCAGAAGCGCAGAACCTCGCAAGAGCCTGCCTGGGTTAGGGAACCCTCCGAGGGCGCGAGCGCTTGGGGACCCCCCCCCCCGCCATGGAGCTGCTCAGATCCAGAAAGCAGCTACGTGGACGAGGAGCCCAAGCAGACAGAGCCCGATGTCACCTCCTGCCCTCGCCCCGAAACACGAGGATCCCCACGGGCCGCCAGTCCTCGCCGGCGAGCCCTCGCCGCGGGGCGCCAGGACTTCCCCGCCGCGTCCCCGCCCGCCGCGCCCGGGGTCCTACCTGTACCACTCCAACCCCTTCTCGTAGTTCCTGTCGAAGAAGTGCGGCTCCACGCCCACCGCCCGCACGTCCGGGTGCACGCGGATGGCCTCCAGCAGCGCGCGGGTCCCCCCTTTCTTGACCCCGATGATCAGCGCCTGTGGCAGCTTCTTCTCCCCGTAGTCCGGGGTGCTGGGGGCGCCGCCCCGCTCGCTGCTCCCGTTGGCCGCCCTCCGGCCTGCGAGCTCCTCGTCGGTGGTGCTGGACTCCTGAGCCTCCCTGTCCAGCAGCGCGCTCTGCGCCGTGGTCATCTCGCCGGGGGCCGCCGGGGGCCGGAGCCAGGAGTCCCGGGCGCCGCCGCCGCCGCTCGCCAGCCCCCAGCCGTCGGCCCCGGGGACGGCGGGCTGCTCCGCGGGCTCCGAGTCCTCCGCCGGCGCCCCGCGGCTCGCGTTGTCCGGCGGCGGCACGGGCGGCTGCGAGGGGGCGCCTCGGCGCGCGGGGGGAGGCGGCGACGAGGGCGGCGGCGGGGGCTCGGTGGCGGCGCCCGGCGGCTCCTGCAGCGCCAGGGGGAACTGCAGGGACCCCGAGCCGCCCAGGAGGCTGTAGCACAGGTAGGTGACGGACAGGGACAAGGTGCACATGAACAGCAGCTTGCGCGCCGGCGGCCCCTTAGCCACGGCGCCGGGCGGCGGCGGCGCGGAGAGAGGTGGAGGCGGCGGCGCGGGCGGAGGAGGTGCGGGCCACGGGGCCATCGCGGCTCCCGGCTCGCGGCGGCGGCGGCGGCGGCCCCCAGCGCTGCCCGGACATGGTTTCAGCCGCCGCCCCCGCCGCCGCCGCCGCCGCCGCCGCCGCTGCCGCCGTTGCCGCTGCCCAGCCGCCCCGGCTGCATGGAGCGACGCCGCTGCGCCCCCGGCCCTGGCCGCTGTCCCGCTGCGCCGGGGGGCAGCCCGGCCGCATGGCCCCCTCCCCGCTCTGCCCGCGGAGTCCCGGTGCGCCCCCCCCCTCAGCCTCTGGCAAGGGGACCGAGGGGGGCGCGCGGTCCCGCCGGCTCCACCTGCTACGCCTGCAGCGCCTCCGTGTCTCGGCTCGGCCGCGGCTCCCGCTCCAGCCTCCGCCGCCGCCGCCGCCGCGCGCTGTTGCGGCCCCGAGTTCCTTCCCCGCTGCTAACTTTCTGCCGGAGAGCGGAGCGGAGCGGCGCGGCGCCGGGGGAGGCGGAGGGCCGGGCGCGCGCCCCGCGCCGCCGCGGGAAGGGAGTGCGCCCCGCGCGCGCCTGCGGAGCGGGCGCGGAGCGGGGGCGAGCACAGGGCTGGGGCGCCGGGGAAGAGCAGTTCGGGCCCCCCCTCCTCAACGCACGCACACTGGAGGTGTTCCCCGCCCAGTCCCCGGCCCAGTTCCCGTTCCCTGGGAGCCCGGGACGCCGTGTTCTCTATCCTCGCCCGGTACTTTCGGGGACAGGGAGCCTGCCGCCCCGGGGACAGAGTCTGGCGAGCTCTGGCTTCCCCTACCCCCTGGGACTCCAGGCCAACTCTGCCGGCCCCTGAGCCGCCCTTCCCTCGCTCTGGGCATCCTCCTCCAGCCTTTGGCCCAGGAGAGATTCTTCCCCATAACAGCTTCCCCATCCCAAGTTCCATCTTTCCAACCCCCCCACCCCTTGGCGCTCCTACTGCGTTTTCCTGCCCGAGAGCATTTGCCCCTGTCCTGCCTGCCACCCGGTGACTGCTTTCTGCCCCCCAGAGATGAGGCCGGCCCCTCCTTTATTAACCTGCGTCTCTTGGGGACATGGCCACTAAAGGAATTCAGATTCCCCTGGACTGACATAGACTGACACTGTCATTTCTCTAAACTAATAACAGACACAAGTTGGGCGACTCTGCTTCCTGGGAACAGGGGCTGGCCCTGCGCATTCCCGGGCAGCCCCCGCCCCCCTCCCAGGGCCTGGCCTCCCCGAGTCCCAAGCACCCTGCTCGCTGCAGCTGGGTGCCTCACGGGTCTGATAGGGCAGGCATCTCTGGTGTTGTCTGATCACATAATAGATACAACAGTTGAAAGAAAAGGTGTGTCATGTCTAAATATTAACTGGATGCCGAGTGCCGGAGAAGGGGGGAAATGTTAATGTAGTAAGATGAAGAACGGGGACTTTTCCCTGAGTGAACAAAAGCTCACTGCTGCTCTCAGCTGGACGTGGGCTTCCTTCACTGCAGCTCCAGCTCAGATAAAGATGATTCCTGTAGAGTATATTTTTTATGGCACACTGGAGACCTCTGAAATGCAGAGTCTGGTGTCCTGTAAATCTTCCCCTGTAACTGGGGATGCTTTTTCAAACACCACACAGCTGCACTCCCCTAACTGCTCGTGGGAAGGGGCCCACCCGCGCCGAGGGGACCCCAGCTCACCCACCCCTCTTTCCACTCCAGTGTTCACATCTCGTTTACTAAAGATGTGCTTTCAAATTTGGAAAGGTTTTGACAAAATGGTATTAAAATTTCACCCAGAGGTGGTAAACGGGTGGCCACCGGCAGGTGGGATGTAGCCAGCACAGTGATATGAAGAAATTAAAACAGTTGAAGTATTTGTTTTTGTTTTTGTTTTTAATTCAGTGAGAGGAGGAGAGGCAGAGACAGACTCCCTCATGCCCAGAACCGGGATCCACTGGGCAAGCCCACTAGGAAGTGATACTCTGCCCATCTGGGAGGGGGGGGGATGTTCCATTGCTCAGCAACCAAGCTCTTCTTAGCACCTGAGGCGGAGGCAATGGAGCCATCCTCAGCAACCAGGGCCAACTTGCTCCAATCAAGCCATGGCTGCAGGAGGGAGGGGGAGAGAGAGATAGAGAGAAAGGAGAGGGGGAAGGGTGGTGAAGCAGATGGGCACTTCTCCTCTGTGCCCTGACTGGGAATTGAACCCAGGACTTCCACATGCCAGGCCAACATTCTACCACTGAGCCAACCAACCAGGGCCAATCTTTAAAATTGAAGGCTTTCACCCTGAAAAAAAAATTAATCTGGATATGAGGTTTCTGTTGAAAGAGCAGATTCAGTAACGTTGGGCCCTTGGCCAGAGCTGAGAAGCCCGCTTTGGAGGAAGGTGTGCCCTAGCCTCCTGGGGCCCACCCAGGTTGCCCCCCGGCGTTGATGCTACTTGCCTGGAGACTGCTGAGGAAACTTCCCAGGATCCCTTTTCCCTCTTGTCCCCAAATAAGTCGCACTTGAAGAAGAGACTCTGGGGGAATGGAGCCCACTGATGGCACGTCAGGCCCCACACCTGGTGGGGAAGAGTTGGTTTTGTGGCAGAGAAGCTTTGGTTGGTGCCTATGATTTTTTTCCTACTTTTCATCCAGGCTTTTCCTGGGAGCGAGTTCTTCAGAAACTTGTAACGAAACGTCCGGTCCTGTCTACACAGGGAGAGCTCAGACTTCAGCATTCTTCAGTGCGTCTGGAGACTGCAGAGAAATGGCCTCTTTTTCTGTTTCCACAGTGAACGCCCATGCTCAGTCAGACCTGTCTGAGTTTTCACAGTAGTCCTCCAGTGGGCGTCCAGGCCTCCGCGGTGCCTTATTTCTGCTGAGCCTGGACAGCGACAAGCGCCTCTCCGGCTCGGGAACCCCCCCACTCCCACCTCCCCCACTCCCACCTCCCCCACTCCCACCTCCCCCACTCCCACCTCCCCCACTCCCACCTCCCCCACTCCCACCTCCCCCACTCCCCCCGCCCCCGCCCCCCCCTCACCCCCACCCCCCACCCCCACCCCCCGCCGCTGCCTAACACACTCCAGCCTGTTTCCCCCACGGTCCGCTCCAGCCCGCCCTCCGTCTCAGCCCTGCCCACCCAGCGCGCGCACGCTACGCCAACGCACGTTGCGTTATCCGCGTTCCCCTCCACATGATTAGATGATCAAGTTAAAGCGCAGCTCTCGTGTGCTCACAAAGTGGCTTTCGGACACGTCATGTCATCTCCCTGCCCCTCATTTTTCTGCATGTATAAATTATGGATAAGACTCACCTCAAATTGTTTTTGTATAGAATGAAATTGACTCAGCTGGCTTATGCAAAGAGACCAGACCTCATGCCCGACACAGGGTGGCTACAAATAATTATTCGAATCTAAATATTGGCTCACGCCATGCCGGCTCCTGGTAAGACCTTATCCTTGAAAAATATGCGTGCGCCCTTTGGTCCAAACCAGCCCGGTGTGTGAGCTGACGTCCATTGCCTAGCCTGCTGAGCAGCGGGCGCCCTGCCCTGTTTGCGGCCTTCTGAATTGTTTCCTTTAAGAATGACTTTTTTATATATTTTTTTTATTTATTCATTTTTAGAGAGGAGAGAGAGAGACAGAGACAGAGAGGGAGAGAGAGGAGAGAGAGACAGAGAGAGAGAGAGAGAAGGGGGGAGGAGCTGGAAGCATCAACTCCTATATGTGCCTTGACCAGGCAAGCCCAGGGTTTCGAACCGGCGACCTCAGCATTTCCAGTTCAACGCTTTATCCACTACGCCACCACAGGTGAGGCTGAATTGTTCTAAGCAAAAAAACTAACTCCGGCTCACTTCCGTTTTATTTGTTTTCTTATTAGGGAAATGTATTAGAAGGATGTATGATAACTCACATAACTGAAGGGAATTATTTTATTTTTTTTAATCAACAGACAGGAAAGTAAAATAGGTTTTGCAAAGACAGAGAGCATGTAGTATATGTCATAGTGTTCCTGCCACTCGCCGGATGCTCCTGGCTCTCCGGGGCCCACAGAGAGGACGTGTTTCCTTGGCCCCGTCAAGTCAGGCATGACTCTGTGACCGGGGCTAAGGCGGCTCGAGCAAGGGTGCACGTGTCTCTCCCAGGCGGACGCGTGGGCAGGCCGCGGGAGGTCGCCGGCGGGAGTGTGTTTTTCTCCAGCGGGAGGGCGGGCGGTGGGAGTGAGCCTGCCCGGCTGCCATCGTGCTGGGTCCTCCCCGCTGAGTGAGGACAACGGGGTCCTCGACGCTGGTGGCAGGGAGCGTGATCGGCAACTGTGCACCTCGGCTGACTTCAGCAACTGAAACCTGGGGGGGGAGGGGGGCTGGGAAGCCAACACAATCTACATCAGTGGTCCCCAACCCCCGGGGCTGCGGACCGATACCGGTCCGTGGGCCATTTGGTACGGGTCCGCAGAGAAAGAAGAAATAGCTTACATTATTTCCGTTTTATTTATATTTAAGTCTGAATGATGTTTCATTTTTTTAAAATGACCAGATTCCCTCTGTGACATCCGTCTAAGACTCACTCTTGACGCTTATCTCGGTCACGTGATACATTTATCCGTCCCACCCTAAAGGCCAGTCTGTGAAAATATTTTCTGACATTAAATTGGTCCGTGGCCCAAAAAAGGTTGGGGACCACTTCATTATATGACTGATGAAAACACATGTGTTGTTATGTCCTCTTCTGTTGACTGTATGACTTCAGCAAGTCTATGTTAAAATTCCCTTTCACGGAGGTGGACGAATCACAGATCAGAAGTTCACACAGCCTGGCCTGGGGTGACGCAGTGGATGAAGCGTTGACCTGGAACACTGAGGTCGCCAGTTCAAAACCACAGGCTTGCCTGGTCAAGACACATACGAGAGTTGATACTTCCTGCTCCTCACCATTTCACTCTCTCTCTCTCTCTCTCTCTCCCCCCCCCTCTCTCTTTCTTCCTCTCTCTCCCCTCTCTAAATGAATGAAAATAAAATCTTAAAAAGAAAATTTAAATAACAGACTGAACTGGGGTTGGGTTGCATTTTTCAGGGATTTGGCATGGTGTTGGGGCCAACTTGGACTTGGTAAACATGTTAAGGACACTACTCTTTTACGGATTCTTGCTGTATTGGCCAAGAGTTTGCTTAAAGGCTTTAATCACTGTAAAAAAAATAAATAAATAGAAGACTAGATAAAGAATATGTGGCACATATACACCATGGTATATACTATTCTGCCATAAGAAATGATGACATCAGATCACTTACAACAAAATGGTGGGATCTTGATGACATTATGCAGAGTGAGATAAGTAAATCAGAAAAAAAACAGGAACTGCAGGATTCCATACATTGGTGGGACATAAAGACGAGACTAAGAGACATGGACAAGAGTGTGGTGGTTACGGGGTGGGGGGCGGGGGGAGGGAAGGAGGGAGAGGGGGAGGGGTACAGGGGAAGCTAGATGGAGGGTGACAGAGGACAATCTCTCTTTGGGTGATGGGTATGCAACAGAATTGAATGACAAGATAACCTGGACATGTTTTCTTTGAATATATGTACCCTGATTTATTGATGTCACCCCATTAAAATAAAAATTTATTTATAAAAAAAAAAAGAAAACTAAAAAAAAAAAGACGTCCACACTGCCCCAGCAGTGTAGAAAGAACCCTTGTTGCACATATAACAAATACATGTCCCCATTCTGTCTTTGACCTATCAATATAAAAATTTAAAAAAAAGTGCATCTCTACAACTCTGGAGGTAAAGCTCCTGACAAAACCAACATGGTGACAAAGAAGGACATTGTATACTTGTAAATGGAGCAGAAACTAACAATAACGATCGTGGACGTCTAGGACCTTGCATGGAAAAGGATCTCTCATGGAAATCAGCAAACACTCCGAGCTCCATGACAAAGTCTGGTGCATGGAACTAAGCAATTCTTACAAGAAATATTATATCTTCAATATGCTTATCCAAATGGAAGTAAAATTAAAGACAAATGAGCATATGTTTAACTCAAGAAGTCAAAGAAGAAGAAAAAAAGAGCAAGAGGGTAAAGTCAGGAAGAAAGAAAGTGATAAGGACAAATGCCACAGCTCTGTTTATATTTATTTGCTGTTTCTTTAGCTGTGAGATAAAGAACTGTGTCTCCCCAAAATCCATATGTTGGAGCTCTAACCCCCAAAGTGACCATATCCAGAGAGAAGGATTTTAGGAAGTAATGAAGGTGAAGAAGAGGTCGTAATGGTGGAACCCTAACCAGATAGGCCTGTGGCCTCATAAGAAGTTGAGAAGCTTCTTCACGCAGGTACACCCCCCCAGCACATGAGGACGTAGAGAGAGGGGACCCGGCTCCAGCCAGCGAGAGGACCCTCGCCAGAAGCCCACCTTGCTGCACCGGGACCTCAAACTTCCATCCCCAAAAACCATGAGAAACTTCTGTAGTTTAAGTCACCCAGTCTGTGGTATTTTGTTATGGTAGCCCAAGCTACAACATGGATCTTTCACGGTGTCTAAATAGGTTCTGGTACCAACTCCGAGGTGTGTGTGTGTCGTGGGAGTGGGGGACCCCTACACCACCAGCACCTCTCTGGACACCAGCCGGGTGTCCTACAACCCAATTCTGACACAGCGTACCCAGACGTGGCATCCGACCCCACAGGTCAAGTCCTCAGTCCCACAAGGCCTGTCCGCAGCACCAACGTCCATCACAAGTCCAGGCTGTCGCCTGTGCTGCTGAACCACTAGCTGTAAGCCGGCGGTGCCCGCGATTCCTTCTCGGGTTCCATTCCTGCGCTCGAGTTGCCCACAGGACTCAGAGAAGCGCGTGGCTCACCGGAGCGCTGGTGTGTCACGGACGCGGGTGACTCGGCAGCAGCCCGACGGAGCCGATTCACGAGGAGAGGGCTCGGAGCCTCCACACGCCCGCTCCGGGGTGTCCCTCTCCCCAAACCATGGGCTCACCAACCGGAAGCTCTCGAAACCCCGTGTTCTGGGGGTCTTTCTGGAGGCTTTGTTACAGTCATGGTTGATGAAACCGTTGACCAATGAAATAGATTCCACTTCCAGCCCCCTCCCCTGCCGGGAGGTTGGGGGTGGGGGATACTACAACTTCCAATCCTTAAATCACATGGTGGGGTCCCCAGGCCACTAGCCACCCCCCCTCTTTAGGTTCCCAAGGGGCTGTCCAGGAGTCACCTCATGAACAAGAGACACTTTTACTGCCTTTATCACGGAAAACCCCAAGGGTTTTGGGGAGCTCTGTGCCAAGAACAGCTCTAAGCCCAAATACATGTTTGAAGACCGAATATCTCCTCCTTATTGTGAATCACAACAGCACAGTTCACGCCCCGTTCTCCTATCAGGGGTCCCTGGGATCGAAACGATCACAGAGGCCTCAGGGATTGGCACGTGTCTAGAATCTCAGTCTTTGACTATCCACCCATCATCACGGCATATGAGATCTCTCCCAGGGAAGGCCACTCAGGGTGGTGGGCTGCCATTCGACCTTGTCAGGTCCCCGAAGCAGGAGTGGTCTCGGCCATACATGACCCCACCCTCTCCCACGATCCTGGTGTCCTAAGTCAAGAGACAGCCTCATCTCTTGCTCTGGGGCCTCATCCAAGGTTGGGTTTTCCTCTCCCGGTCCACATGTCTATTCCCTTACCCTCCACCACTGCGTTTTCCTCTCCCCTGTATATATGTATCCATATGTCTATTCCCTTACCCTCCACCATTGTGTTTCCCTCTCCCCTGTATATATGTATCCATATGTCTATTCCCGTACCCTCCACCATTGTGTTTCCCTCTCCCCTGTATATATGTATCCACATGTCTATTCCCTTACCCTCCACCATTGTGTTTCCCTCTCCCCTGTATATATGTATCCATATGTCTATTCCCATACCCTCCACCATTGTGTTTCCCTGTCTCCTGTATATATGTATCCACATGTCTATTCCCTTACCCTCCACCATTGTGTTTCCCTCTCCCCTGTATATATGTATCCACATGTCTATTCCCGTACCCTCCACCATTGTGTTTCCCTGTCTCCTGTATATATGTATCCATATGTCTATTCCCATACCCTCCACCATTGTGTTTCCCTGTCTCCTGTATATATGTATCCATATGTCTATTCCCTTACCCTCCACCATTGTGTTTCCCTCTCCCCTGTATATATGTATCCACATGTCTATTCCCGTACCCTCCACCATTGTGTTTCCCTCTCCCCTGTATATATGTATCCATATGTCTATTCCTTACCCTCCACCCCTGCGTTGCCTTCTCTCGGTGTAGACCCAGTCCCTCCGCCTCTTGGAAAGGACATTGGGTTTGTTGCCACGCGAGAGAAGACCGCAGGCGGCGGTGATGGACTAGAGCGTGGGCGCTGGAGCTGAGCCGGACTGCAGGCACACTTCTGGTCTGGCCAGTGCCCTCCCTCCATCCACTCCGGTTCACCCAGGATAAGGTGACAAGGTGACCCAGGTGCAGAACTAGAGGGACGTATTTGCCACCAGGCAAAGTAGCTGCGTTCACGGCTAACCCCCACAGTTCCACCAGATGGGGTGAAGGCACATCCCGTTCAATCAGGCCCTTGAGAATGGGGACCTAGGTGTAAGACGCTGTGACGGCTTCTTGATTAGGAATCGTCTGTGTTTACAGCTATTGTTGCCGACCCGGTTCTGTGACCACCACATCCTGTAGGGGAGAAAGATACTGAGGTGATGTGGAGAAGAAGAAAACTCTAGTCATTATACCATTGTCCTCCACTGGCAAGAACTGCAGTCACAGCAGCGCCCTTCCCCACACCCTCTCTCGCCCAGATCCGCCGGAAAGACAGCAAGCGAATCTTTCAGACAGCCTTCCTCCCGCTCGTGCTCACGGTGAGTGTGAGCGCACGCTCAGGAACGTGTTTCTTTTCCTTCCTATGGCTTCGTTGCTACTTCTGCCTGGTGAGGACAAGCTCGTAGGTATTAAGAATGTAAGATATTTTTTCCCCCTCTATCATATACCTTCCAATTATTGAGTTGCCGGTTTGCCTTGATCGGGAAATTGTTTTAGTGCTTTTTAATTGTGTAAACTTTTTTTATTTTCCTATATTCGGTCTCTCGGTTGTTTTCTTTGTAGTTTTTACCTTGGGTGGAGAGTAGTGTCCCCAAAGTAAACATTTTCTTCTAGTATATTTTTTGGTTGATGATCTAAACCGAAGCGTTGAAAGCATCTGAAACCTGCATTGGCACTTGGTTTTGCAGGAGGATCTAACTGTGTGTTTTTTTTTCTTCGTTTTCCAGCCGCTGGTTATTTCTGAACAATGTGACACTCAAGTGTTATATAATAAACCCATAACGTTGGGGTTTTCCTACTCAGAAATACGGAATGTCTCCATTCATTCCATCTCCTTTTTTGTCTCTTCTTGGACTTCCATCATTTTATTGACATGAACCGCTGCCCAGATATCTGTCTGGGAAAATGTTCCAACGGTTCGTGGTGCTTTAATTTCATAAAGTCTCTTGCTCTCTTTTTGTTTCAATCATTGATTTACCCTTTCCGTCGCGGTTTGAAGTGACCGGTCTCTTCTGGCCGGACCCTGGATTAGACATGGCGGCAGTCGTGAGACAGAAAGCCAGGCCCCTGTCAGCGTGGAGGCAGGAACGGTCACACAAGCACACTTTCAGGAGAGAGGCGGACCCTTGGAGAGGGAGCACGCGGAGTCGTGTGCCACGCCCCCGATGGAGCGCCAGAGCTCACATACAGGCAAGGGAGAAAGAAGCCTTCAGGGAGGAGGGGTCATTTACATCCGTCGACGGATGGAAGGAAAATGAGACTGATCTCAGGGAAAGCAAGATTATTTTTAGCAGGTGCAACATCTCACCCACTTCATTCATTATCATGACACTTAGCAAGGTAAGCGGAAGGCAACTTCTCTCAGAGAAAAGGGGGTATCTGTCAAGAACCTACAGCAAACGGTGCAAGGAACATGATAAAATAGTAGGCCTTAAAACCAAAAACAGGACAAGCACGTCTTCCATCATAGTCTTCGTTCAGTATTAACTAGCTTTCCCAGTGAACACGCAAGAAAGCAAGGCGTGAGAGTTGGGAAGAAAGAAACAAAGTGTTATTATTTGCCAACTACATAAAAACATAAATAAATAAATAAATGCATAAGTAACATCTGTAGAAATCTACAGATACATTTTAAAATGCAAAGAGCCTGCTTACTGTAAGGTATTTTTCCCCACTGAGAAAGAATGCATCCCGCCCAACGAGGGTCCCTGGCCCCGGGGACAGAGGCTAGGCGAGTCGCAAGGGGTGACCCCCGTGAGGGATATTTAAAGGGTCCCTAGGGTGGGTGAGCTAATATGACATGGTAAAATCTCACTGGCTGACGGAGGTGTCGCTCTTTCCCAAAGGGATCTTGGGAAGTTTCTTTTGGCCCGCTTGGCTGAGGGTGGTCCCAGCCAAAGTTCCCGGGTCTGGGCTACCCACGTGACCTTCCCCCGTTATCCACCGACCTTACACGTATTACCTACCATCGGGACGCAATTAGGAAACATAATTTTAAAGGAAGAAGTCTATTCAGAATGACAGTAAAATCCGTTAGGTCCTTAGACAGAAACCTAAGAAAAGGCAAGCAAGTTCTTTGTAGGTAAAAATTAGACAGCTTTTTGGAACGGCATTGCATTCCTGTTCCCTGGGGCTGTCGTCACGAAGTACCACGAACTGTGTGACTTCAGCCAGAAGTTTCTTCTCTACAGCTCTGGAGGTCAGGGGTCAGCAGGGCCACGCTCTCTGAGACGCTGGGTAGAGTCCGTCCCCGCCGGCCCTCAGCTGTGGTGGTGGCCGTGCGTCTCGGAGCTCCTTAGCTCGCAGCTTTAGGACTCTATTCTCTGCCTCTGTGGTCACATGGCATTCTCCGTGTGCCTCTATCTTCCTAGGACACTTTCTTCTTCTTCTAAGGACGCCAGTCATATTGGCTTAGAACCCACCCTAATGACCTTGTCTTATCTCGATGACATCTACAAAGTCCCTGTTTCCATATAAGTTCCCACTCATAGGTCCTGGGAGGTAGGACTTCAACATATCTTTTTGGGTAACAATTCAACTCATAACAGGCATAAAAATATACAAATAAACAAACAAAACCTATACATGTATGCTGTTGTCATTTATAAATGAAAATACTAGTACTGTAAAGATAAAACTTTTACCGCTAGTCAATACATTCCAAGTAATTTTCAAACAAAGTCCCAATGGGGTCGTGTGCAGGTATGGAGTGTGTGTGTGTGTGTGTGTGTGTGTGTGTGTGTGTAAGTTAATTTTAAATTTTACATGGAGGTGTAGAAGCAAAATAATGTCAGCCCTGCCTTTAGAAAAGAAAATATGTAACCAGAAACACTAGTGGCCCTTTAAGAAAGAAGAGGGACTGACCAGGCGGTGGCACAATGGATAGAGCATCGGACTGGGATGCAGAGGACCCAGGTTCGAGACCCCGAGGTCACCAGCTTGACTGTGGGCTCATCTGGTTTGAGCAAAAGCTCACCAGCTTGGAACCAAGGTCGCTGGCTTGAACAAGGGGTAACTCAGTCTTCTGTAGCCCCACGGTCAAGGCATATATGAGGAAGCAATCAATGAACAACTAATGCACCATAACAACAACAACAAAAAAAAAAGAAAGAAAGAAAGAAAGAAGAGGGATTCTAATTAAATGGAAAGATTAAATTTCTTAGCCCCAGAAGTACTTTGAATATTCAGGTGCTATGATGTAAATTCTTTCGGCATTCTGATAAGAAAGATGATTCGACAACCTCACAAACTAATCATGGAGCTCAAGTTTGTTGGTGTTAAACTAAGATGAGGCTCCCAAATAGAAAATATTGCAAATAGAAACAAATGTCAGAGACCCTGGCCACTTGGCTCAATGGATAGAGCATCAGCCTGGCATATGGATACCCCGGGTTTGATGCCTGGTCAGGGCACAGAAGAGAAGCAACCATCTGCTTCTCTCCCTCTCCCTCTCCCCCTCCTTTCCCTCTTCTCCTCCCGCAGCCAGTGGCTCGATTGGTTGAAGAGATAGCCCCAGGTGCTGAGGACAGCTCAGTTGATTCAAACATTGGTTCAAGACAGAGGTTGATGGGTGGATCCAAGTTGGGGTGCATGGAGCAGTCTGAGGGAATCTGCCTCACTCTCTCCCCTCCACTCACTTGAAAAATAAAAAAAAGAAACAAAGAAAGAAACAGAGAAATGTAACTATAGAAACAAATGTAACTATATAATCTGATTTCAGTGACAGGTTTGACCCAGTGTATTCTCCTACCCTTCCATGTAAAAGGAAAGTTTATTGCAAAGTTATTTTTATAACAGAGTATCTCTTTACCTATCTGAAATGTAAATATTTATGTGTGCATGAATGTTAATGTGCAAAATACATTTTCCATAATTATGAGAAGTCAAAAAATGTAACTAATGTAGGAGGAGGTAGTGATTGTTCATTATTGTCATTCATCTCAGTGAACTCATTTACAATTAATTCACTGAGTTGTTTTTTTTAAAAAAAAAACAAAACATTTTTTCTTTGAAATAATTGTAGCATGACAAATGAGCGTGAAGACAGTGCAGAGAGTTCCTGTGTAGTCTTCCTCCGGCTTCCCCTGCTGCGCAGTACAGGGGGCCAGAGTGAGAAACTAGCCTTGGCCACGGCACGGGCCCGCTAAACCACACACGTGATCGTACGTCACTGGTTTCTCCACTGACATCTTTTATCTGTTCCTGTGTCCAGTCGTGCTGCGCAGACATCGTCTTCTTCATGTCCTCTAGTCTGTGTGAAGGAGGAGGTCATCGAGAGGACAGGACCGCCAGTTGACCCTCAAGCTGGACCCAGGGCCTTGGAGGCTCTGTGCCGCCTCCCCTGTCCTTGGAAGGTATGTTTCTGCCCACCAGTCCCACAGTGGGAGCATTTTCAAGGACACAGCTTTGAGAGAGAGAGAGAGATGTGCTATTGAGACCCTTTACGACCTCTGTGTAAACGTTGTAAGATTCTGGCGGGCATGGGCTCGTCTACTTCTCTGGCGGTCACCCAAGACGAGCCTTGGATGTCAGTCCCCTGACTTGTTAAACCAGCCACCTTACCAACCCGGCGTGATCTGCTTCTCTCTTCAGCCTGTCCTTCACCCGTGCGGGGCGGCGTGGAGCAGACTCCATCGTTCTCTATACTATGTTATGTCCCACCACCCCGACACGGTCGACGAGCACCAGACAGGCCTTGTGTAGGATATCCCGCATTTTTGGGGTCTGTCTGAGGTTTTCTTCGTGATTTGATTAGGGTTGTAGGTTTGGGAGAGGAAAACCACAGAGGTGAAGTGCTGTCCTCATGACATCCTATCAGGGCTGCACGACATCAACATGACTTACTGGTGATATTAACCTTGAAAACAAGAGTCACTGGTCTCTCTGCCAGTGAAACGGGAAAAATGACCCTCAGGTCTGGCTGCCTGTCACCATGAACACCAATTACACAACACAGGTACAGATGGAAAAATAAAATAAAATAAAGAGGTTTATTCAAGTGCTAGCCACCTGAGAAGATAGGGGAGGCTGCCGGGGGGCGGGGGGGGGGACTCCGGTCCTCAAACACCCGTCTCCCTCTTCTGATACAGGCAGGGGGTTTGGTAAGGAAGGAGAAGAAGGGAGAATGGGCAGACACAGAATGAAAGAATGGAAAGGCGGGGGGATTGAGAGGTCTCTGCTGGAGGTGTGGGGGAGGTTATGTGCTAGCCAGCTCCTGTGCTCAGATGACATCAGACCAGAGGCCACACGTCTTCCAGAGCAGGCACAGCCGGAAGTGAGAGTCCTCCCCTCGGCCGTGGCAGGAACTGTAACGAGTAGCTACCAGCGAGTAGCTTATACATAAGGATGTCTGTTGCAGGTAACAAGGGTAACAAGGTGTCCGCAGATTCCCACAGTCAGGTTGTCTTCCAGGCCTGGAGCGAGAGCGAGAATCAGCACGCCAGCCCCAGCGTGGTGGTGGGAGTGAGGGGAAGGGCAGGAGTTTGTGCGTATTCTTCTTGCTGGGATGTCCACCCTTGCTGTGTGTCAGCCTCAGGGAAACCAGGCCTTCGGGTTGCAATGAGTGCTTGGCCACAGGTGGAAGTACAAGATGGATCATACACATTCAATTGAGTTGTTACAGAATACGTAACTGTGATTCCCAAACTAGTCAGCATGAGTCGTGGTTCTCAGAGTAACAGCCTGGATTTCACATGTCACGGGCGTCCTCTCATAAACTTACTTTGTTAGTGCATTCTTATTTAGCTCTATTGTGAGGCTAGCCAGATTAATATCAGTACATCGATAATACAACACCTTCAGTCCCAGTTACACCAGGGTTCTCGACTGTCAAATTATTTCCTTTCTCTTTCCATAATCAACGTTTTAGATGTCAGCGACTAAGTCCAGTTGATCCTCGAAAGAAGAGCGATTGAATTTCACCTCCCAGAAGAAGTGCTGTCAAAGGTTATGTGAACGTACATGAAAAACCATTACAACGGTTAATATAAGTAACAGTGGGGGATATGTGATGTTATCAAAACGCCCTGTTTCTCTTTGAAGTGCCACCCACCCATGGGCTCATTCCTCAGCGATCTCACCTCCAGCAGTGATGACCGTGTGTTGGGTCTAATGACAGTTTTCTATTTCTCTCATTTATTTATTTATTTTTTTTTACAATTATTCATTGGAATTTCCATGTGAAGAAAATGTATCCCTTTGTTTAGTCAGTTCCTTATTCACCTCAGTATGGATTCATGAATATTTATCTTCTTCTTTGATCCATCCCATCAGTATCATCCCATACTGTTACACTGTTACAATTGATGTTGTTGCCAACGATGTTCCTTCCAGCTGTGGTCATTGGGAGTTCTCTCCTGTGGATGCCTGGACCCTCTGGACGGGCTCCCGCTTATTTACTTATTTACTTATATATCTGTTCTTGCTTCTCGCTGGACACTTCAACATACTCCAGGCCCATGTGGCATTTTCCCATGTCCGAGCCCTCAAGCCAGCCATTTCTCCAAGGAGTTCCGGTCCCTGTCCCCAGAGAAAGAAACCAAGAAACGGGAGCTTGGTGTTCATTACTGGGCAGGGGGAGGGAGTCACTACCTCTGCTTTTGATCTGTGTCAAAGGGCAGACCTAGGACTATGAATATTTGCCTGTGGATTCACACGCACACGCACACACACACGCACACACATACACACATATGTAAACATGAGTCCATCATGATGTCTCCAGCTCTAACTCAGCACGCGAGGGCTCATTCTAGTCTTCACCCTTGCTTATTTGCAACGTCCTTCTCTGACGGCAGGCGAGGATGATTGATTGATTGATTTGTTCAACCTTCCTAAAGCATGGAAGGTGGCGTCAGAACTGCTTGTCCATTCCTGTGCAGCTCACGGTTTCTTCTTCCAGCTGAATTAGTGGTTCCACACAGATGACAGAGACGAAGGTGTTTACATTTAAATGTTCGGTGTTTGACTATCAGCTTCGTCTGTCGTCTCCCCTCTGTCACAATATTGCCATCCCCCTGACAGCCTCTGGATGTAAAGCACAACAGGAAACAACGTTTATTCTTGTACGCAATGGGAAAGGGCCAAGAACACCCAACGTGATTCCGAAGAACCCAAAATAAAAAAATGAGTATTTACACTATCAGAGTAGCAAAATATGTACGTGTAGTATAAACTCAGAGTAATTAACACAATGCGAACGGTTGGCCCAGGGATTGGAAAACAAATTGATAAAAAAAAAATTTTTTTTTTAAAGGATAGAAACAGAAAAAATGAATGTTAACCAAGAAGTCAGGGGGAAGGTAACATCACAAGTCAGGGGGGCAGAGAACGCGCTGTTTAATGAATCATTCCTTGTCCATAGGCAAAGGGAAAAAATCCAAACAGGAGGACAAAGGGGGAAAAAAAAGTACAGGCATATTAAAGACCTGAGTATGAAAATAATATCTGTTTAAATTCTATGAGAAAACACGGAGGAAAATGTCTATGGCATCAGGAGGGAAGAATGACGTCAACAAAATGCAAAGAGCACACATCAAATAGGAAAAAATTCATAAATTTAAATTTGCCTATATTTTTAATTTCTTTGACCTAGCCCATTAGCTCAATTGGTTAGAGCGTTGTCCTGATGCACCAAGGTGATGAGTTTGATCCCCGGTCTGGGCACGTGCAGAAATCAACCAGTGAATGCTTAAATAAGCAGAACATCAAATTGATGTCTCTCTCTCTCTCTCTCTCTCTCTCTCTCTCTTTCTTAATCTCTCCCTCTCCCTCTCTCTCAAACCAATAAAAAAATTTCTTTGAATCAAAAGATGCCATGAAGAGAAATGAAAAACAACATAGCCTGGGAAAATCACTTAACATTCAGAATATATATATATAAGAAACTCCCACAAGTAATTTGAAAATCATTAGGAAAAAAATAAAAAGGATATAAAGAGGCAATTCCCAAAGGAGAGCAGCTGAGCGGCGGATATGCGTAAGGTTTTATTTAACCTCACTATCTATCAGAATAGGGCAGACCGAGTCGTTAAAATTATGCCCGTCAGACTGGCAAAAATTAGTGTCTTTTAGCTCCAGATTTTTAGCCAGGATATAGAAGAAAAGGATACCCTGTATCTCTGGCCGGAGTGTAAATTGGTTACAGCTACATCGGAGAAAAATAACAGTATCGGGTCGATGTAAATGTGTCACCCTCGGACCAAACACCCCTTCCTTCCCGGTCTGTACACACAGGACATGTGGGACATGTGTAGAGCATGATCTGACAAAACATAAAGGCAGAGAGAGAACAATTGAACTTTCCATCAGTAAGAGGGTGTGTGTATCCATGGTTTATTCATGCACTGGGGTCTTATACTGCAGTTAAAGAGAACCAGTGAGCTCTACACATATTAACACAGATGCGGCCCAGACAGCTATGGCTGATTACTAAAAGCCAGTCAAAGAAATATGGGTGGCATGTGAGGCTATTATGTAAACAATGGAATGCAATACTTTGTTTGTGGTGACACATGTATTACTGGACTCCTTCACATTAACGTCAGGATATCGATACCTATGATGAGGGAGGGAGGGAGGGAGGAAAATGGGATGGAAAGGCAAATTTTAGGTGTAACTGCAATTTTTTTTTCTAAATCCCCCCCCCCTCCACTATTATGGGCTGAAATGTGTCCTTCAAAACTCTTATGTTGAAGTCCTAACTCCAGGACCTCAGAATATGACTGTCTTTGAAGATAGAGGCTTTAAAGAGGCAATACGGTGAAATGAGACCATAGGGGTAGGCCCCGCTGCAATAGGACCCGGGCCTCTTTAAGACCAGGAGTGTAGGAGACAGAGTCCAGAGTGACCATGTGAGGACACAGCACGAAGGTGGCCAGCTACAAGCCAAGGACAGAGGCCCAGAAGAAACTCAACTTGCCAACACCTTGATCTAGGCCGTCTAGCTCCCAGAATTGTAACAAAATAAACTTCTGTTGTCTAAGCCACCCAATCTGGGGGACTTTGTTATGACAGGCCAGTAAACTATTACAATGTCTGAAGGACACATAGCAAAATTTAACATCTGTTTTCTTCTAGTTATCGGGACCATACATATAGATTACATTATGTACTCTTCTGTATGTTCCAAATATTTCTGTATTTTGAAAAAAATAACAAGAACTTTGGGTGATGGGAATGCAGCATAATCAAATGTCAAAATAACGTAGAGATGTTTTCTCTGAACATATGTACCCTGATTTATCAATGTCACCCCATTAAAATTAATTAAAAAAAAAATAACAAGAAGGTTCCAGAATGACACCAATGCAGTGAAAATGTATCTTTGACCACGTGACAGGTCAAGGGCTGAAGGCTCTCCCGCACCAGATGTATGCCTTGGACTTCCCACCTCTTAGCTCTGCCAAACCCAGCGGCCGTGTGGTGGCCTGAGCCCGACCTGCGGAAGGAGCCCGGGGCAGACACGCCGGCTTTCCGGAACTTTCAGCCTGAAGGTGGCGCACCTCACTCCCAGTCCGGGGCCATCAGCTGACACAGCGGACTGCAGGGCTCTGGAGTCTGCCTGGCTGGGCACCCAGGACAAGGAGAAAGTGTGGACTTGAACAGACAACTCATAGCCTTACCCACACTCTCATAACTACGAATTTCAAACTATTATATTTCAGTGCCACCAGTAAAAGACTATTAACTCCAGTATCTCTCAGGGTTCTCCAGAGAACCAATAGGAGATATTGATAGATGATAGATAGATGATAGATAGCCAGATAGATAGATACATAGATAGATGATAGATAGATAGATAGATGATAGATAGATGATAGATAGATAGATAGATAGATAGATAGATGATAGATGATAGATGATAGATAGATGATAGATGATAGATAGATAGATGATAGATAGATAGATGATAGATAGATAGATGATAGATAGATAGATAGATGATAGATAGATGATAGATAGATAGATAGATGATAGATAGATGATAGATGATAGATAGATAGATGATAGATAGATAGATGATAGATAGATAGATAGATGATAGATAGATGATAGATAGATAGATAGATGATAGATAGATAGATAGATGATAGATAGATAGATGATAGATAGATAGATAGATAGATAGATAGATAGATTTATTCTAAGGAACTGGCTCACTCAGTTATGGAGCTGGAACGCCAGAGACCCAGCAGAGACAGCAGTGTCTTTCCCATCTGAGTCAGAGGGCCTGGTACCAGGACAGCCAGTGTTTCAGTTCAAGTCCAAAGTCAGGAAAAGCTCCCCCTCCCTGGAGGGAGGTCAGCCCTTTGGCTCAGGCCTTCAGCTGATGGATGAGACCCACCCGCGTTAGGGACAGCAATCTGCTTTCTCAGTCTAGCAACTGAGACCTTCGTCTGCTGCAGAAATACTCTCCCGCACACACCCAGACAAACGGCTGGGCCAAATACGTGGGCACCGTGTGACTCGGTCAAGTTGAAAGACAAAATGAACCATCATACCTCCCATAAAATATAAAGCCCTCTCCGCTCCTCTCTGCCCGTCTCTTAGCTAATCCTGCCAGTAAACGTGTGGGAATTTTGAACGTCTTGTCATCGCTGAATCCATATTTTAATGATCTATCTTCTTATATTGACATGCGTGTTCAACCTGTCTTTCTATAATCACTCCTCCTTAATGCCTGCTCCGTTAAACCCTTCCTGGCTCATTCTGGTCCTTTACACTCCCTACACTTTGGAGGTTTTTAATTTGACTGTGGTGGCCCTGGCCTGTTGGCTCAGCGGTAGAGTGTCAGCCCGGCATGTGGAAGTCCTGGGATCGATTCCCGGCCAGGGCACACAGGAGAAGCGCCCATCTGCTTCTCCACCCCTCCCCCTCTCCTTCCTCTCTGTCTCTCTCTTCCCCTCCCGCAGCCAAGGCTCCACTGGAGCAAAGTTGACCCGGGTGCTGAGGACGGCTCCACGGCCTCCGCCTCAGGTGCTAGAATGGCTCCAATTGCAGCGGAGCAACAGCCCAGATGGGCAGAGCATTGCCCCCTGGTGGGCATGCCGAGTGGATCCCGGTCAGGCGCATGCAGGAGAGTCTGTCTCTGCCTCCCTGCTTTTCACTTCAGGAAATTTTTAAAAAGTAAAATAAAATAAAAAATAATTTGACTGGGTTTTTTTTGGAATATAATGAACATAGCTCTCCACAAGGTCTGGGCTTCTAACTGGGGCCACCACTTGGCAGGGTTCCCAGTTAACTAGTGTGCTTTCGCATAAAAGACAAAAACTGGTTGTTTTTCTTGACACAAAGAAAAACCAGGATGAGATTGAAACAAGCAATGAAAGAAACAAACAAAAAAAACCACATTTTTTTTTTATGAGGGGAAAAAAAAACGTGGAGAAATACCACCCTGCCTACCAGTGCCTAAGCCAGGGGTCCCCAAACTACAGCCCGCGGGCCGCATGCAGCCCCCTGAGGCCGTTCATCCGGCCCCCGCTGCACTTCTGGAAGGGGCACCTCTTTCATTGGTGGTCAGTGAGAGGAGCATAGTTCCCATTGAAATACTGGTCAGTTTGTTGATTTAAATTTACTTGTTCTTTATTTTAAATATTGTATTTGTTACCGTTTTGTTTTTTTACTTTAAAATAAGATATGTGCAGTGTGCATAGGGATTTTTTTATAGTATTTTTTATAATCCGGCCCTCCAATGGTCTGAGGGACAGTGAACTGGCCCCCTGTGTAAAAAGTTTGGGGACCCTTGGCCTAAGCTAATGACAAGGTTTCTTCCCTTTGCTACTTCCTGTTTTCGTGATGACAAAATCCAGTCTGCCTCTATGGCCTGTAAACTTAGCGAGGAGGAGCCCCAAGAGGACAGCTGTCCCTGGAAGCGCCTCTGCTAACAAACGCTGGACCTGCACCTCCCCCCAGACGGAATGGAGCTCCTGCCCAGATCTCAGGCCTGGCGGTCACGTGCGCCCCGCCCCTGTGCGCCACGTGGCCCCTCTGTGTTTGCTCGGATATTTTACCGATATTATCGGCGCCATCAGATTTGATCAGAGGAGGAGCAAGCTGCAAGGAGATTGGAAAAGTTACTGAGAGAGGGCACATGATTACACAGGAGGACACGACACAGAGAGAACGCAGGGGCTCCGAGGCACCGCGCGGGCACGACTGGAGGGCGGCATGGTGACGTGGGATGAATGAGAACAGGGTCGTGCCTGCAAAATCAGCTTATCCTTCAGGCGTCGTCAGGAAGACTGCTGGCCCGAGGGAGGCACACAAGTCACACTTCCGTCCAGGCTTAAGGGTCCTGGGCACCTGACGGGCGGGTGGGGAGTCGCCACACCTTCCTGCCCGAATAGCCAGCAGCTGGTGTGGACCCCACGCTGCTCGGGAAGAGACAGATCCCCGCCTTCACACAGATTTCCAAGGAGGACAGAAGTGAGCTATTTGGGGAACAATTAATCCGCTAGAAAATATAGTTGTAAGAGGGAGAAGAAAAGGCTGGCTTTTTTAAGCTTCAAAGAAATCGATTCCCATGCCTGTTGGGCAGAGCCGCAGTGGGGAGGCCCAGGTTCGTCTCTGTCTCAGGTCTCTGGGCTGGAGGACACGTGGGTGGACCGAGCTCCTTCAGAACCTCGTCTACCCCCAAGTATAGATTTGCCCTGAGTCAGTTAACACTTGTGGACAGACAGGGTGACAGGCACTGGTCTTTTCTTTTGCTATTCCGAATAAAAATTGGATTACAGAATGAATAATGTTATTTGCCAAATTGATTTTGTCACAAAGATTTAGGAGACTTTTCTTATCAGTACCTATAGATCTGCCCTCCTCCTTTGAATGACCAGAGAGTACCTAGAAATGCATCTCCCATAAAATATTCAGCAATCCCATCGTAGGACATTTAGGCTATTTCCTAATTGGGAGTGTGTATATATTCATGCATGTGTGTGTGTGTGTGTATGTATACACACACATATATTTTATATATATTTGTATATATGTATGTACATCTGTGTGTATGTATACACACACATATATATTTTATATATATTTGTATATATGTATGTACATCTGTGTGTGTATGTATATATATGCAGTAGAATTGCTGTCAACTTGTACATGCATTTCATTATTTGAAGAACTAAAATTCTGTGGCAAATTATATTTTCACAGTTATTTTTCTTTTTTTGTTGTTGTTTTGTTTTGTTTGGAAAATGTATTAAATTTATCTAACCTAGATCAGACCTAGAACTCCCAAATACCTTTTAACGAGGTTCGCCAGTTGTGAACATTGGCTACGTTTGTTTCATCATTCTCTCCTCCCTCTTTTCTCATTCTTCCTGATTCCAGAGCAGTTTCATATTGAATACCGATCCATCCTCTAATGTTTCACTGTGTGTTTTCTAAAAACAAGGCTATTCTTTCACGGAGCACTCCCCGTTCATTCAGTTCAGCAGTTTTCACGCTGACAGGACGCTTTCTTCTAGCTCTCTGTCTATATAGTTCAGTTACGTCCATTATCCCAGCAAACTCTTCTTCGGGTCCAGAACCGTGTTTTGCATTTAATTGTGTGGTTCTTTGGTCCCCTTTAATCTGGACACAGTCCTTCCTTAGCCTTTCTCTGTGCTTCATGATGTAGACATTTTTGTAGAACGTAACAGGGTGTCCCACTGAGTGTCCCTCAGTTTGGGTTGGTCTGATGTTTCCTCACGACTAAAATCATGTTCTGCATTGCTGGCCAGAACACTACACACAGGTGACACTGTGTCCTCAGAAAGTTACCTCCAGAGGCATGTGCCATTGGTTTGCTCTATATGGTCATTTTCATTTTTCTCAGCTGATAAAAGTCTGTCTAGCTTAGTTGCTCTATGTCATTACTATTGCCCACTTGTCTGTATTAAATTCTCTGAGGGGAGACATTTTCAGATCATGCAAATATCCTGTTCCCCACCAGACTCTCATGTCCTGGATAGACGATCCATTGACAATTGCTGTGTGAACAAGTCTTGGCTATAATGATTTCCAAAGTGGTGATTTCCCAACTCTATCACTTCCTCCGAATTTATCAGTTGTCATTTTATTGAAGGAAGCATTTTCTTTCCATCTAAGTATTTGTGGTTTGTGGTTCTTTATCAAGTTCCTTTAAGTGTAAATTTAGATTGTTTCTTTGAGATTTTTTCTTGTCTCTTGAGATAGGCTTGTAATGCTATGAATTTCTCTCTGAAGGTGGCTTTCACTGCATCCCATAGATTTTGGTTGTTGTGTTCTTGTTTTCATTTGTTTCAAAGTATCTTTTTCTTTTTTGTATTTTTCTGAAGTGAGAAGCAGGGAGGCAGAGACAGACTCCTGCACGTGCCTGACTGGGATCCACCTGGCATGTCCACCAGGGGGCGATGCTCTGCCCACCTGGGGCATTGCTCCGTTGCAACCGGAGCCATTCTAGCATCTGATGTGGAGGTCATGGAGCCATCCTCGGCACCTGGGCCAACTTTGCTCCAGTGGAGCCTTGGCTGCGGGAGGGGAAGAAAAAGATAGAGAGGAAGGAGAGGAGGAAGGGTGGAGAAGCAGATGGGTGCTTCTCCTGTGTGCCCTGGCCGAGAATTGAACCTGGGACTTCCACACGCTGGGCTGATTCTCTACCACTGAGCCAACCAGCCAGGGCATCAAGGTATCTTTTGATGTCTTCTTTGATCTCATTGTTAACCCATTCGTTGTATAGTAATATGTTATTCAACCTCTATGTGTGTTTTTCAGTTACATCTTACTTTTTGAATGTATAGAATGTTAGCATTCTTAGGTGCATTTTTCTATTTTACCAGAACACACAACATTTATATCCTGTTTTCTCACATCTATCTCCTCCCTGAATTAGTCCTACCTCTACAATCAAACACATGAGATGCTTCCCGTTAACCCTTTGCCAACACTTTTCAAGTTATGTCTTAGTTGACCGAAGTTCATCCACAAATAAATTCTTTAGGACGGGCACTAGGATACAATATTTTCTGACTTCTTGCTTGTTCCGCACCCTTCTATAGCAGGGTCTCTCGGCCTCAACTCTGTTACCATGTGGGACTGGGTGATTCTGTGTTTTATGGTACCGTTCTGCGCACGGTAGGATGTTTCCTTCCCTGCCCACCGCCCACTAGATGCCAGTGGTACTCCATCCCCCACATGTGACGACAGCACGCCACAGACAGTGACCAGTGTCCTGAGGGGCAGGTGCAGGGACGGCCTCGCCATCCTGCAGCCTAGGGGAATGAAGGAAAGATGCGAAATGTAAAACCTCTTCTGGCAAGCACTTTCTTTACTTCAGGTCCCTTATTCCCATGAATTGTTTGTTACTTTTTAAAAGTCTAATGCCAGTCTCACTTTCTTCCTCTTTAAAGTAATTTTAATCTTGATCTTATTCCTGGAAGCCCAAATGATTTTTTATTTGTCTAAGATATTTTAATCATTTTATTAAGATATGGCTGAGAATTGATTGTTGCAGGTCCGTTTTCCCAGAAACATTGTGGTCTCTTTTAAAACGCCAGTGTAAGTGTTGCTAGTTTCCAGGAAGTTTTCTTGGACTGTCGTTTACATAGTAGCTCTATTCCACTGGTTTCCCTCCTCTTCTCTTTGTATCTTCAATTATATTTATGTTGGACCTTCTTTGCCTGTCTTCCATCACACCCGTTTGGTTGTTTTATTGTCTTCCCTTACTTTTATTAAGTTTTCACATGTAAATCCATTTTTTGCTGAGGCATCTTGTGATATAGTCTTTATTTCTGAGATGGCTTCACTTTTTTCTTCTATTTTTTTTTTTTTTTCTTAAATTTGATCCAATCTCACTGCATTTCTTTCCGTGCTCTGTCCTTTCTGTTCTGAGTGTTTGGGCTTCTAATTCTAGGCTTCTTCTTTTTCTTTTTTTTTTTTATCATTTTCAAATGTTTGAAATAATTCAGTGTAGAGTGTTGTGCTACAGTGTTGCTCCTTCATGTCTTTGGAGCAGCAGAGATCATTTCTATTTGCTGAAATGTTATTATTCCCTGTTTTCATCTTTGATATTTGGGGTTGTTTTTTGTTTTTTGGGTTTTTTAACAGAGACAGAGAGAAAGTCAGAGAGAGGGATAGACAGGGACAGACAGACAGGAACGGAGAGATGAGAAGCATCAATCATTAGTTTCTCATTGCGACACCTTAGTTGTTCACTGACTGCTTTCTCATATGTGCCTTGACCGCCGGCCTTCAGCAGACCGAGTAGCCCCTTGCTGGAGGCAGCGACCTTGGGTCCAAGCTGGTGAGCTTTTGCTCAAACCAGATGAGCCCGTGCTCAAGCTGGCGACCTCAGGGTCACGAACCTGGGTCCTCAGCATCCCAGTCCGACGCTCTATCCACTGTGCCACCACCTGGTCAGGTGGTATTTGGGTTTTTTTAAAAAATACATTCCTAGATATTTTATGGACAGCATTCCCAGTTTGAGGGAGCCCACTTCTGTCAGTCTAGTAAGATTCAGTTTCTTTAATGAGCAATGTTGTTAGAAAGTGAGAGAGATGTTTTGTTTCTCCTCCATTTATGCAAAATTTTTCATATTACTCTCTTGTTTCCTTATGTCCTTTTCTCTTCCTGGGCACATCCCTATGGAGGACCACCTCTTTTCCAGATTTCTGATTCCCCCCACAGAAGCTATGCTTCTTCACAGCTGACATGGCCAACGCCCCTCATGTGCGTAAGCAGTTTGCTTATGGCCAACGTTGAGCACGACCACATCCTAGACCTGTGTTCTTTATTTGAGAATTAAGTGCTGGACTTCCTCTTTGGATCAGTTTACTCTGTGTTTCGTGTGATGCCTCAGGGGCCCTCTCCACCTTTCCGTGGAAGCTCTCCCGTGTTCTAAGCCTTCACGCTCCCAACGGCTCTCAGTAATGGCAGGAGCCAGGCTGGAATTGTTTACTGATGGATCCACAGATTGTCAGAAGGTTATGGTCGTCTTTGCCTTTTTGTAAGGCTGAAAGCTGGGTCACCTGCAGCTTTGTTGGCTCTCCTATTGATGACACAGTTTGGAGGCGCTGACTGCCCGATTGGGGAGAGATTTGGACTCAGAGAGGCGTCATTATCTTCCCGACCCTGAAGGCTCTCCTAGAGTTTTTATAGTACCTTTCTTCTCATGCCTTTTCAATACATGGTATTATCAGCGGAATTTGTTATCTCGGTCTAATGGCTGAAGATGGTATTCCATCACGGACTTGGTTTTCAATATCAATCCCAACATTTTAACATCTAGGTCATCTGTATTTGTTTCCTGGTGAACTGTTTATTCGTATCCTTGGGCCACTTATTAATTCGGTTTTAGAGCTCCTTCTTTAGTATTCATATTAATCATCTGCCTAGTTCTTCCGTGTGCTAAAAGTTTTTTCTGAGTCTGACTCGTCTTTTAACTGTGTTCATAGTACTGTTGCTAAACACTATGATGATTTTCTGAGTTCTTGCTCATTGGTGTAAATTTTTTTTTCTTTCTGTCTTTATTTATGAATTAGAGGTTGTCTGGCTACACATAGCTTATCTCACAAAATGTTGCCCCTCATCTATGTCCACATCATCACCCTATTGTATTTTAGAATCATAGGAGAGCAATCTAATGCCAATATGACTTTTTCTTTCTTTCTTTCTAGATACCCATAAACTTTTATTTATTCCTTAAATTCAAACACTTCCATAGTATGTGTTCTGCTAATACTTTTTTTTTCCATTCATTTTGCCTAGTATATAAGGTGGGGTGTTTTGCTGACTGGGGCATTCCTTGAGTTTTGGAAAGTTTTTTCTGGGATGTCTTGAAGTATTATTTTCCCGGTTTCCTCTCTGCTCGCCACCAGAAATGCCAATCATTCAGACACTGGAAATCTCTTCCATCTCTAGAAACCTTCTCCTCGTTGCCTTCCCTTTTATCCTTTTCTTTCTGCGATAGTTCCTCCAAGAGAGCCTTGAGCATTTTTAATTTAACCGTCAGTCATATAAATTCTGATCTTGGTTATTTCTAAGCTGCGTTTCATCTCAAGAGAACTTTTATCGAAAACATTTCGTCTTCATTCCTCTCTGTTTTCCGGCATGCTGGTCTCCCCTTTAAACATCGCCATCTCTCCACTTCCCCTATCCTTTTTCATTTTGTTTCGAGCAAACAATTTCCTGAATTTTATCGAGAACACAAATGTAACAGATGCTCTCAAAAGCATGCTTCTGTTTCCTCTGATGGTACTCGTCCAAAGCCTCTTCCTCTGACTCTTAAGCTGAACAGTTCTGTCTTTGCGCTAGATGGTTTTGCGGGAGATAAAAACATGTAAGACTAAAGCTACATGGCTGAGATACGTGTTGTGCTCGTCTCCACGCCTGTGTATTTATCAAGGAACAGGACATCTGTAGCTTGTTCTCATTTGTTACAGCTACGATTTCTCCTTAGTTCCCCTGACTGCCCATTAGAGTGCTGTGTGGTCCATTTCTTCTTTTGGCTCCAAACTTGGAGGACGATTCAGCGTGCACAACCTTTCGCCAGATTTCTAGTTCATGAGAGCCTATTATCATTAAACTGTCTAGTTCAAAAAGCCAATTTTTTTTTTTAAATACTAGTCTGATGTTCTAAATAGGAATAGTGTGATAACACTGCCTCACTGTCTGTCTAGGACAGGGGTCCCCAAACTACGGCCCGCGGGCCACATGAGGCCCCGTGAGGCCATTTATCCAGCCCCCGCTGCACTTCTGGAAGGGGCACCTCTTTCATTGGTGGTCAATGAAAGAAGCACAATGACCATCTCATTAGCCAAAAGCAGGCCCATAGTTCCCATTGAAATACTGGTCAGTTTCTTGATTTAAATTTACTTGTTTTTTATTTTAAATATTGTATTTGTTCCTGTTTTGTTTTTTTACTTTAAAATAAGATCTGTGCAGTGTGCATAGGGATTTGTTCATAGTTTTTTTTATAGTCCGGCCCTCCAACGGTCTGAGGGACAGTGAACTGGCCCCCTGTGTAAAAAGTTTGGGGACCCCTGGTCTACAATGTGGAGAACTGATTCCCGGTTAGGCTATTTCTGCTTTCGTGACCAAAATCAACAACCGTCCCCGTGGCTGCTGCGGAGCGCGTTCCCTTCTAAATGCAGTGTTCAGATCACAGCCAGGGCAGGCAGGGTAGGGGCGTTAGCAACGCTCCGCACTCCAGGAAGCAGCTCCCGTCCTGACGGAGATTTGCACCCCTTCACTCTGATGGAACACCGAAGCATTGTTCCTCTAGCGGTCCTACTCTTGTGCCTGTAACCTTCAAAGGCTTAACGCACGGAGATCCTCCCGGGTTTCTCGCCGGCCCTGGCATCATATTCCCTGCTCCCCATGCTGTGGAACTTCTCCATCTCCTCTCGACTTCTCCTAGCTGTGTGAGCTTGGGGACTGGCTGATCCGAAAGCCCCCACTTCTCATCCCCAGGACTCAGAATTCAGCGGGTTGCGATGACGTCCCTCGGCTGCCTGGCACCCTCTCCGGGGTTTCCAGCCGCACACGGGGCGTGAGGCGCGAAAGCCTCTCGGAACTGCCCGGGAGCTCTTGACAATCAGGCGCCGACCTCGCCTCTCAACTTGATCCACATCCTGCAGTCGACCTCCAACTCTCACCATTCTAGACCGTTTGTTCATTTCTCTCTCCATACCTGCCCGGCCATTTCCGACCCTTCTTCTTCCGCTCAGATGCTGTTTCCTCTGCAGGAGCCGCCTTGCCTCGCACTGGAAGATTCCTACTTCTCCTTCCAGGCCGAGCAGAAGGAGCTTCTCTGTGTGCTCTTCCCCGGGACCCAAGGCAAAACCAGTGACGCCGTTCTCTGCGGCCTCCTTGCGACGGTCTGGATGTAGCACTTCCTGGCTGTGTCCCCCCCCCAGGATTCGTATGTGAAATGCAGACACCTAATGGGACGGTAGGTGGAGGTGGGATGTTTGGGAGGTGATGACATTGTGAGGGCAGAGCCCTCATACGTGGAATTAGCATCCTTAGAAAGGGCCCAGCTGATCCAAACCCCACACTGAATAAAGAGTTGTGGTTTCAGGGCACAATGTTTGGGCTGGTTTGTTACCCAGCAAGAGCTAACTGATACAAGCACCAAATTGTACGAATGTTCCTGATGCTGTAGATACCAGGATAAAGGAAGTGGACAGACCCTTTGCCCTGAGATGACGATACACAAAGAAATAAACGAATCAGACGTTTCAGAGAACGATACACCCCGCAAGGAAGGAAGCATGGTGGCATGACAGTGACGGGCTGGGCTGGCGACCTAACAGAGACGTTGTGGGCAGGGGGAATTCTCCGAGCAGGGGAACTTTCAGTTAAGACCTGACAGGCAAGGAGGACGAGCATGTGGAGGTCTAGAGATGGACTGGTCCAGGCAGGAGCAGCACCGCGGGCAAAGGCGCTGAGGGGGGCGTGTACTCCACACAGCGACGGACAGGGAGAAGGTCAGTGGGGCCGCGGCTGGGTGAGGAAAGGAGAGAGGGAGCGGGGGGGGGGGGGGGGGGGGGGACCCAAGTCAGGGCCGCCGGCCTCGCGGGAGGCCTGGGGCTTGATTTGTCGACTGCCTTGATGGTGGTGCCAGTCTCCACTCCTGTCCTTTCTGCTCCTGCACTTGGAGCATGGCGCTCACAGGAGACTCGTCTATGGGAAGGACCAGTCTTCCCGCCGCCATGTTGGGCTACCACTTGCCATGATCTGTCTTCTTCATCAACGGGTTCCACCCGCCTTCCTTCTAGAATGTCTTCACAACGTCCTTCTCCAGTCGCCGGCCTTTCGGGTGTCCCAGCATTAGGATGAACTAATGCTTCCCGAATACAGGTCGGTTTGTTTACATTCCTAAAGATGGCGGGATAGGTCTGTCCTCGGTTCACCGTCTTCAGTGAAAATTCTCTTCTCCCACGTGTGGTCGGCAGCCCCGAGCTCACCCTGCCTTTCGTTTCCTCTCTCTTCCAGCGTGTCTTCAGAGTGTCTGGGAAGAGGCAGGGGCCTCAGGAAGGGACTCATCCACCATCCAGTATCTATTTATCGAGTACCTTTATCTACAAAAGAACTCGGGGCCCTTCCCTGCCGGTTGCACTTGCAGCCACCAGCCTTGCTCAGTTCCCTGCTGAGTGGGGTGTAGCTCGTTAAAACCTCACGCTGGGACACTGAGAGGCACAGGGTTAGTTCTCCCTGGGGCTGACATGTCCTTGGACAGCCAGTGTCTCATTCCTTAGGGAGCTGTTGCTTTGGATAACTCAGAATTAATATACCAGGTACCTACATATTTTAATACTCTAGCTTCATCTATCTATCTATCTATCTATCTATCTACCTACCTGTCTGTCTGTCTGTCTATCTGTCTATCTGTCCATCTCCATCGAGTTTGGGGTGCCGTGACTCAACAGGGAATGGCACACAGGATGTCATTCCCGGGAGGGATGCACCGTGTGACCCTATTGGGAAGAGATGACCCCCTCACCCTTGCAGACAAAGAACTTCGCCGTGCTAAGCATTTGTAACATTCCCGGGCACAGAAATCTTCACTCATTTCCCTCAAGCCCGTGCATACACTTCTGTGCAGAGATGAGAGTATTTGTAATGTGACAGTCACAATCTTCAGAGCCCAGTACACACCCCGTAACATTTCCTCCCACGTGTCTGTGGGGCTCTTTGCAGAACCCCAAAGTACAAAACATTCTGCCCACCCTTCCGTCGCCTCGCGGGAACACCACTGGCCCCTTCCCTCACGTCTAAGATCAAGGGCCAGAGCATCTTGAATGAGGAGACTAGGGGCTGACAGTCCTTCTCTGCCCCGGGCCATAGCACAGGCCATTCCCTCTGCCTGGGGACACCACTCTCCTGCTTCTCCTCCAAGTCACAGACAGACAAGTCTCAGGATTGCTGCCTGGGTCCAGGTCCCCTTCGCTGGCCACACACTCATTTCTCGGTTGCTGAGGGGGATTCATTGCTAAAGTGGAACTGTCTTTCCTGAGAGGTCACTCTTGGTCGAAGGGGACAGTCAGTGGCCAGTCCCTGACCGGGGTTCCAAGGGCCAGCTGCCCAGCCTCGAGGGGAACCGGAGCCTCCGGGGTACCCGACTGAAGGCAGGTGCTGGCAGCGACCACACCTGGGCCTAGCTTTCTAATACGTCCTGCTTTCCTCACCGCCCCGGCCAGAGCACACTCCCCCCAAACACCGCTGCCACCAGAACCCCCACCCAGGCCACGCCGGCAGAGACCCGACTGACCAGGGAGATTACCACAGCTCTCCGAGGTGCAGCTACGCCTCACGTAACTGAGGACAGGTTTTCTCTGGGAGGCCTGCACCTCTAGCTGCGATGGAGATTCGCTTGCTCAGGCTCAACTGTGAGTGGCGCGCCCTGGAGCTGGCCACGCAGGAGCCCCTCGGGGTCCCCGACGGGCAGGCGGGGCTTCAGCCCTGGGAATGAAGGCAAGAGGAGGGAAAGGGGACAGGGGCGACTCACCCCGGAGGCTGTGCTGGAGCCTGGGAGGCAAAGCTGTTGTCCGACTTTACGGGCTTGTTAGTAAAACCATCACATCTAACATTCCATAGAAATGCTACCCTGGCCCTGGCCGGTTGGCTCAGCGGTAGAGCATTGGCCTGGCGTGTGGGGGACCCAGGTTCAATTCCCGGCCAGGGCACATAGGAGAGGCGCCCATTTGCTTCTCCACCTCCCCCCCCTCCTTCCTCTCTGTCTCTCTCTTCCCCTCCCGCAGCCAAGGCTCCATTGGAGCAAAGATGGCCCGGGCTCTGGGGATGGCTCCTTGGCCTCTGCCCCAGGCGCTAGAGTGGCTCTGGTCGCGGCAGAGCGACGCCCCGGAGGGGCAGAGCATCGCCCCCTGGTGGGCAGAGCGTCGCCCCTGGTGGGCATGCCGGGTGGATCCCGGTCGGGCGCATGCGGGAGTCTGTCTGACTGTCTCTCCCCGTTTCCAGCTTCAGAAAAATACAAAAAAAAACACAAAAAAACAACAACAACAACAAAATGCTACCCTATGCTCATTTTAAATACGAAGTCTACCCCAGACCTGGTTTCTCCCTAAAGTCAAGCTACTTTGGCTTAAGGATGGGGACTTAGGGGTTAACCGACTGAAAAGTTTAAAGTTCAAAGTCACAATTAAGTATGGTTTCCCACACGCAGCCCCCTGGGAGCCACCGTAATCACACACACTCGTAAAACATGATGAATTCGTGTTCGAGGAGCCCGCAGAGAGTCTGACTAACGGTACGAGCCCCACAGGACGGTTTTGAAATTAGCTCATATGCAAATATTTTTGAACACCGGTTCTCGTCACTTCTCCTTGCAAGACTTAAAATTTTAGATGATTTGAAAATGCTGCTGAGATGTCACCGTTGTGAAGTTTTGTTGCGGCATGAACTTGGCTCCGCCATGAGTGCCAAGGTCGGCAGATGGGGAGGGAGGGAGGGAGGGAGGTGACCACTCAGCCTCTCGTGGGCACGCGTGGACTAATCCACGTAGAGCGCCTTCAGAGCTCCCCACCGTCCCGTTGCTGATGCGAGTGCGGAGGTGGAGGAAGGGAGCAGCCAGCCGGGAGGTTTGAGGGTCCAGGGTCCAGAGCTCTGGCAGCCGCGGAGCCACTGCTGCTGCTCACCCCTGTCGGCCACCACCACGCTGCCTTCCACACGGACTTTCCAAAGGCGCCGCCCAGGAAACAGAGGCGCTCCAGGGGGGTCTTAGGAGGAAGAGGGAGGAGCTTGAATGTCGCTCAAGTGGAATTTGAGGTGTTCAGGTGGCTTCCCGCTGACTTCCTTGGCGTCTCCCCCGCAGTTTAGGGACTACTGCTTGGCAGCCTCGGAAAGCTCGCCGCGCCATTCCCTCCTCCGTAGCGCTGTTCCCTCCTCCGCAATGCTGTTCCCTCCTCCGAAAAGGCGACGTTCTCTCTTCCACAGGGACCGTTCCCTCCTCCGCAGCGACCGTTCCCTCCTCCGCAGCGGCCGTTCCCTCCTCCGCAGCGACCGTTCCCTCCTCCGCAGCGGCCGTTCCCTCCTCCGCAGCGGCCGTTCCCTCCTCCGCAGTGTCCGTTCCCTCCTCCGTTCCCTCCTCCGCAGCGGCCGCTCCCTCCTCCGCAGTGTCCGTTCCCTCCTCCGCAGCGACCGTTCCCTCCTCCGCAGTGTCCGTTCCCTCCTCCGTTCCCTCCTCCGCAGCGGCCGTTCCCTCCTCCGCAGTGTCCGTTCCCTCCTCCGCAGCGACCGTTCCCTCCTCCACAGTGACCGTTCCCTCCTCCGCAGTGACCGTTCCCTCCTCCGCAGTGTCCGCTCCCTCCTCCGCAGCGACCGTTCCCTCCTCCGCAGTGTCCGTTCCCTCCTCCGCAGTGTCCGTTCCCTCCTCCGCAGCGACCGTTCCCTCCTCCACAGTGACCGTTCCCTCCTCCGCAGTGTCCGTTCCCTCCTCCACAGTACCGTTCCCTCCTCCGCAGTGTCCGCTCCCTCCTCCGCAGCGACCGTTCCCTCCTCCGCAGCGACCGTTCCCTCCTCCGCAGCGACCGTTCCCTCCTCCACAATGCTGTTCCCTCCTCGGCAACACTGCCCCCTTCTTCACAAGCAGGCTTGCCTTTCTTTCCTGCTTATGTCACCACGGTCGCCTCAGTCCCTGCAGTTTCAGACCTTGGCCTTTGGAACCTTCTCGTCTCTTCTCTTGACACCAGCATCCTCAGGGCCACCACCTTGCATGGTCTTTGGCTGTGGGTCCCTGACCTCCTGGTGGGAGGTCACCACCATTCCACAGCACCCAGGTTATCCACAGGCATGGCCGCCCCCTGGGTCCTCGGATTACTCAGCACCTCTCCTCCCACGGCATCGCCACGGGGACCCACGGGGAGGAGGCTCCTCCTACAGCAGCTTGTGCTGAATTTTTCGCGTCCTGAGAAGCATGTGAGATGAACTGTTTTGACTCGTCTTCTCTTGTTTTAAAGAAAGCAACGCCAAGACCCCTGTGTGTTTCCTCCCAGAGAGGATAGAGATACGCAACAAGGAAGGGAAAAATGTGTCTGCAAATCTGCAGCGGAAAGCCCCATGTGTTTAAAATGTATCCTTCTTTGCCTTTTATATTCCTGTAAGATGTATAGAGGACTTTATCAAAAGAAGCCCACGTTTAGTTAGATAGCACCAAAAAGACAGAGGGGACTCTCTCTCCTGGCTGTCCCTAAACAGAGGCCCAGCTGCAAAGGGGACAGTCACTCTGAAACTGGCTCCATCACCCAAAGCCCGGGAGCAGCCCTGGGCCCACAGTCAGAAGGCAGCAATCGTGCAGGTTATAACCCCTGGGTCGTACTCCGCACCGGATCTGGTCGATAGCGAAGGGATGGATGAAACCAGGGTCAGCCTTTTAAGAGCTCCTCATTTTTATGTCATTTCCATCAAATGTCATTTCCATCGCTGGCTAGCGATGTTGATCTACCCTGAACCTGACCTGAAATCCTCCCGCTGGCCACAGGAACTTCTCCCTCCACCTCTCCATCTCTGTCTGCCCCGGAGCCGGAGCTGGAGCCGAAGCCAGAGCCGAAGCCAGAGCTGGAGCTGGAGCCGGAGCCGGAGCCGGAGCCAGAGCCGGAGCCAGAGCCAAAGCCGGAGCTGGAGCCGGAGCCGGAGCCGAGCCTGCCTGTCCTCCGTCCGGCCCGGGACCGTCATCCTCACATCTGCTCATCTTGTCTGTTTGAGCCTATGGTCAGCCCCTTTGCTAGTTCGCATGGGCACCCCTGGTGTCCTCGCCTCTCTGTCCTCAGCCATGTCCCCGTCACCTCTGCAGCATCGAGAATGTCAGGCAATGCTGAGTAAAATCACAAGCGTCATTCTTCATGTCCCGGGCCCTAAGAGTTTTGACGGCTGTAATAATCTTGATCCTACCTGGGTTGGGCTACATAACATCCTTTTTTCTTTTTAATCTATTTATTGACTTTAGAGAGAGAAGGAGGGAGAGAGACACAGAAATATCGATCTGTTCCTGTCTGTGCCCTGACTGGGGATCGAACCAGCAACCTTGGCGAATTGGGACAAGGCTCTGTCTAACCACCCGAGCTACCCAGCCAGGGCTGCGTAACATATTTTTAAAGGATTTCAACCCTGCCCCACCCTGATCGAGGTCCGTGTTCCATCCCTGTACCAAACCCTGCAAAACTCTTACCTCGTAAGAACCAAGTCCAGCCAGGCTGAGCTTTCTCCAAAGAGCCTCTCCGTTTACATCAGATTTTATACTTCGCTTTGTCTCTTTCTTTTTTCTTCTTGCCTAAAATAAAGAAATTTCCTAGGCTTCATCTGAGAAGGTTGAAAACACACATGGCCCGTGACCCAGTGTATTTTTTTTCCTGTCTGTCTGCCTCCTTGGCCATTTTCCTGTGGACTTATTACACTTCCTTTTCCAGGGGATCTGCTGACTCATGAGGGAGAGGAGAGTCAGAGAGCCATGCTAATCATGTACCTGCCCCTTTCCTCCAGAACCTAGCCCTCCTCCCACAGAGGTCACGGCGGTCAGACACTGTCCGCATGCGGCTCGGAGTTCCGTGGTGACAGTAACTCTTGTGACTTCACTCAGGGTTGCCTGACATTCTGTGTGTGTGTGTGTGTGTGTGTGTGTGTGTGTGTGTGTGTGTGTGTAGCAGAGACAGAGAGAAATGAATGAAGACAGGGACAGATAGGAACAGACAGACAGGGAGGGAGAGAGATAAGAAGCATCAATTCTTCGTTGAGGCACCTTCGTTGTTCATTGATTGTTCTCTCATATGTGCCTTGACCAGGAGCTACAGCAGAGCCAGTGACCCCTTGCTCAAGCCAGCGACCTTGGGCTCAAGCTGGTGAGCCTTGCTCAAACCAGACGAGCTCGCTTGCCTGACATTCTTGATACTGCAGGGGAGATGGGGACACGGCTGAGGACGGGGAGGCAGGGGGAGGCGAGGGCACCAGGGATGCCCGTGCGAACCAGGCAAGTGTCCGGTCGTGTGCTGACACAGGCCAGACCAGATCGGAGTATGAACAAAGACTCACCTGCAGCCTAAGTGCGCTGTCCGCTCAGGCACACTGGTGGCACGAAGCGGAGACACTCACAGGGAGGAGGGGAGCAGGAGAGCACAGCGGACCAGGTACAGCTGCACAGGGCTTAACGAGCTCCTCGTTCTGTAGACAAGCGGGCAGCGTCCATTAAGTATTTGTTAGGTGAATGGAGGGCCTGTCACACCAAGAGCAACTATGCAGAGTGACAGAGTTTAACCAGCTCAGTGTCTTCAGGAAGAGTGTGGACTCCGTCCAGCTCACAGTTGGGAGGAAGGGTAGGGGCAGCAATTGAGCCTGAATGCTCAAAAAACAAAATAAAGAATATACCCCAGCCCTGACCAGTTTGTTCAGTGGATAGAGTGTTGGCCCAGCATATTGACATCCCGGGTTCCACTCCCGGTCGGGGCACACAAGAGAAGCAACCACCAGCTTCTCTACCTCTACCTCTCCCCCTTTTCTCTCATCCCCTCCCACAGCCAGTGGCTCTATTGGTTCCAGTGTCAGCCCTGGGTACTGAAGATAGCTTGTCAGTCTGAGTGTTGGTCTCAGGTGCTGAGGATAGCTTGGCTGACCCAAGCATTGGCCCCAGATGTGGATCCCATTCGGGACGCGTGCGGGAGTCTGTCTCACTATCTCCCCGTCTCCAACTATATATATATATATATATATATATATATATATATATCTCCAAAAAATCCATGAAGGCAAGAATATTGATAAAATCAGAAAGTATTGGTCTAATAGTCATAACAATAATAGAATTAACAGACGATTCCTAGAGTCATTCCTTCAATAGGAAGGACAAGAACTAGGAAGAGGATGGTGGGATGAACACAGGTATTTCGAGTTTAATAAAGGGGAAAAGCAAAACACATGGCAAGGGAGTTTATCGAAGACATACTCATAGCGTGCTAATACCAACCAGGCCCTAGAGTAAGTGTTGGGGACACAACAGCTGTTGAAAGAGATACGTCTGCCGCCTTTGAGGAGCTGAATTTGGATGAGGACGTGCATCTCTGAACATGCAATTACTCAGATAAAACACAACTACGAATCGAGAAGGCCACAAAGGAAAAAGGTAAACAGTACGATGAGCAGTTAGAGCAAGGTCACCCCTCAACCTGGGGCTGGGGGCTGGGTTGTTACTGAAAACACCCGGTGCCCACAGCAGCTGGGGGGCTGGGTTGTTGCTGAAAACACCAAGTGCCCACAGCAGCCGGTGTGAAGTCCGGAGCTAGGGAAGCACAGGGCAGGGGCGGGGCCCGGGGGCTGGCCGGCCAGTGGGCTGGAGCAGACAAAGGGCCAAAGAGTTACAAAGACTTCCAGCCAGGGTGACCAACGGTCCCGGTGTGGCCGGGACGGAGTAAGGGAGGGCTCCTAGGATGTGGGCCTTTCCATTTTCAAAGTGGGACGGTCCCAGGAAAACGGGGTTGACTTCGTCACCTCTTTCCCAGTCCTCAGTCAAGAATTTGGACCTTGGCAGAACAGGACTGGTCATAAGACAACCGCAGTGAGGACGGAGGGAGATGGACGACTCAGAACATCTTTCGAGGAAGTTTGGCGATTAGGTGACAGCCAGGGAAGATGGTAGGTCCCGGGGGGGGGGGGGCAGGGATGGTCGAGGACATGCAGTGGGTTTGTCTGGTTTTGGGGACGGGAGGGAGGGGCATGAAAAAGGAAGGTGTAGGCCCTGGCCGGTTGGCTCAGTGGTAGAGCGTCGGCCTGGCGTGTGGGGGACCCGGGTTCGATTCCCGGCCAGGGCATACAGGAGAAGCGCCTATTTGCTTCTCCACCCCCCCCCTTCCTTCCTCTCTGTCTCTCTCTTCCCCTCCCACAGCCAAGGCTCCATTGGAGCAAAGATGGCCTGGGCGCTGGGGATGGCTCCTTGGCCTCTGCCCCAGGCGCTAGAGTGGCTCTGGTCGCGGCAGAGCAACGCCCCGGAGGGGCAGAGCGTCGCCCCTGGTGGGCGTGCTGGGTGGATCCCGGTCGGGCACATGCAGGAGTCTGTCTGACTGTCTCTCCCTGTTTCCAGCTTCAGAAAAATACAAAAAAAAAAAAGGAAGGTGTACACAAACAAATGACAGATTTGTTCTTTGACATCAGCGGCTGATCCGAGCTCCAGTGCAACCATTGCCGAGTGCACAGAACACACGTTGGTGCCCTCTTTCCCTTCCACACTGGGGTTCCAGTGGAAACCGCCCCGCCCCCCCCTGGAAACCCCAGTGTGCTCAGGAAAGAGCTGTGTTTCGGCCTTGAGAGCAGGGCAGTGTTCCCACCCTGATAAGGGTGATGACCCGACATGCGGAGAAGAAGGAGAGCGAAGAGCATCCGCCCCGCACTCACTGGGCACGTCAAGGAGTGCATGGCCCTGGCCCGCACCCCAGAGCCCTCAGACTCAGTCTCTAACCCAGAGGAAACTATAACTGAATCGTGAAGTCCTTTCAAAGCCAGACATTTGACACAGCTGTTACAGAAGCATCATACAAAACACGCCGGGTGCCTGCAAAGTTTGTAATTATGCTAATTCAAACTCAAAGACACTCCCATGAATTTAAAATTATATATATATATATATATATATATATATATATATATATTTCCCACTCAAATCACAGGGTTTGCTCTGCCTGCCATTGAGACATGGGGAATATCTGCTGAATGAGCTACTACATGCCTCCCGTAACGGCCCGTGTCGGGAACGCACAGGGCTGGGCTAACGGTGCACACGGGAGACCCGAGATCGGAGTTTATTGGACACGTGGGCTTTAGTCCAGGGTCACGGGCACAGTTCCGGCGGGACCTAAGTCAGGTCTCCGAACAGAGGAGAACTGGCTTTTCGACACCCCTGAATCCCAAGGGGAAGGATGCTTTCCTTGGACATGAGCCAAGGATGCCCGGGCTGGGGTAGCCTCGTGCAACCGAATCTTATCTTCCCAGATCCCGTCCAAGCGCCCGTGTCCTCGTTCATCCATTTAACAAATACTGGCTGAGCACCCACTGTGTATGAGGCACTCGTCTGGGAACATGGGGTTGGCTGGTGGACAAGACAGACTCAAACGTCTCCGCGGGTTGATGTGCTGTTCTCAAGGGGGGATCTGGGGAGGAGCAGTGAGAGTTCAGAGTCACGGGTGGTTGAGTCGGCATCCAGGAGCTGGGAGGTGCAGACAGGCCCCCGAGGAAGGAGGGGGAAGGCGGAGGCGGAGAGCAGAGGGATGGTGAGGGGCAGGCCCGCGGCTCACAGAAGATGGTTGGGTGGCTCTCATTGTGAAGATGTTTGAGAAAAGATTCGACAGAGATGAGGGAGTTAGCCATCGGGGTCTCTAGAAGAAAAGTCTGGTGGATTCTCCTTTAATTCCCTCTAAAAATAGTCCAGAGTAATCTAAAGTGGGATTTTTTTAACAAAGCGCTTCATTAGGGCTCAGAAGCTGGGTTTTGCTTGCGTCCCAACCTATGAGTCATGTTTCTTCCAGAACCCTCTAGAGCAGGGGTCGGGAACCTCTCTAGCTGAGAGAGCCATGAATGCCACATATTTTAAAATGTGATTCCGTGAGAGCCATACAACGACCCGTGTACCTTATGCATTATCCAATAAAAATTTGGTGTTGTCCCGGAGGACAGCTGTGATTGGCTCCAGCCACCCGCAACCATGAACATGAGCGGTAGGAAATGAATGGATTGTAATCCATGAGAATGTTTTATATTTTTAACATTATTATTTTTTTATTAAAGATTTGTCTGCGAGCCAGATGCAGCCATCAAAAGAGCCACATCTGGCTCGCGAGCCACAGGTTCCCGACCCCTGCTCTAGAGTCAGCCCCCCACCCATCCGGGTCACTGCTCCCAGGGCCTCCCTTCAGCTCTTCCGGGGTCAGCGTAATGGAACGTCGTCATGAAATGACCTATCCGGCCGTTCACCGTCTACACGAGGCAGTTGAGGAGCTCAGAGAGGAGGATCCACAACACCTGACTGTACCATCGAATACTGACTGTCCTTAGGGAAGTTATTTCACCTCGACGAGTCTCGGTTTCCTCATCGGAAATAATTAGATAGTATCAGTGAAGAGGCCCTGCCCTTGCTCTGACCAGAGAAACTGTCCGTAGAGCCCTTAGCACAGTGCTTGGCAGACGGGAAGCGTTTAAATAAAAGGTAACGCTTTTTAGTGGTGTCCACACCTGGGCCATCTCCTTGGGCATGGCCCACTCTAGGGCACCACTGCTTAATATAGAGTCTGGCACGTGTTCTACGCTTATGAGTAATGGAACCCGGTGTGTCCAAGAACAGCCAGAAAAGCACTCTCAGCATCCTCATCTGGTGAGTAAACAGCTACCCATCCAATTCTCCAGGATGAGAAGCTTAGACACACAGAAGCCAGAATCAAATGTCATCCCCCAAGTTCCCCTGAATTTATGACCTTGGGAAGGGAGGAAAAGGCAGGCCGAGTTTTCTTTCTTTGTAACACAGCTGAAGAAGACTGTTTTTCATGCTAATGATAGTATGTCCCGACCCTTCTTTCCTTTAAAATGTATTCTTTGCTAAAAATTAAAGCCCAATAATAATCATCAAATTAACTCTCTGGTGTGTCAGGCTGCGAGATAAAGGCAGGATATAACTCTGTATATAGAAGGGCTTCGTGAAGAGAAACAGAACTTGGGTCCCTAGTGCCTTGTGGTCTAGATAAAACGTTAGGTGCCAGAGAGGAAGAATCCTCCCCCAGGGCTCCTTTCTCTCTGTACTTTAGAGCTTCCTGCCTACAGCATCGCGGCGCTCAGACTGCACGGTTGAACACTGGATGTCTGGCGGCTGACATGCAAAGGCCGTAATGACCAGCCCTCCGGATGTCCTGCGACACTTCTGAGCCCTGTAAGGTAAAATGGTGACGGGTAGAGACCACACGCAGGCCAGGGAAGGTGGCAATGTGACCGTTCCTGCTGTGAGCAGGTCTGGATACAGCTGTGAAGTAAGGAGGTGACCATCACCCGACACTAGTCTCTATCCAGGGTCCATAAACTATGGTTTGCGGGTCTAATCCAGCCCATTGCCTGTGTTTACAAATAAATGTTATAGCTGGTCGTCGTAGCCGTGAGTCCGTCTCATCTCGCTGCGGTCTCCTGGCCTGTCAAGTACGTGTCCGGACCGCTGCACAGAAATCCCACCTATTTTCCACTTTCCTGAAGGGAGTCCAGGCTCTGTGACAAAGTTCACCAAACTAGAGCCCACCGGGCCACGTCAGGCCCACTGCTTGTTTTTTGTTAATAAAGTTTTATTGGAACATATCCATGTCCATTCACTCATGTATTGTCCGTAAGAGCTTTCAAAGACAACAGCATAGGTGAGTAGGTACAACAGGGACCAGCAAAGCCTAAAATTTTTTTATTATCTGGCCCTTGACGAAAGACCTGCCAAACCCCGTTCCCCGTGAATGAAGTTTCCTGAAGTATTTGCGCCCAGAGGAGGTTGTGCGAGAATTAAACCGCCAGCCGAACAGGACGGTAGACACCCGCCTGCACGCCCACCCAGAGCAGTCTGGGGACCGGCTTTGGGCGGCCACACAGCCCGTCCTCTGGCAGCAGAGAGACGTCGCCTGTCACGTGAAGTCGGGGTGTTACGTAAAACGGACTGGCCTCTACTTCCCTTTGTATACCTCATCTTTAAGTCTGTTTTGGTTTTACATTTCCGTCAGAACTAAAAGGTCTTTTTACCACAATGTTTGCTTGTAAGCACTTCATTGACATTTGGAGACAAATAATTTTTTTTTTTTTTTTTTTTTTGCTATTTTTCTGAAGCTGGAAACAGGGAGAGACAGACAGACTCCTGCATGCGCCTGACCGGGATCCACCTGGCATGCCCGCCAGGGGGCGACGCTCTGCCCACCAGGGGGCGATGCTCTGCCCCTCCGGGGTGTCGCTCTGTTGCGACCAGAGCCACTCCAGCGCCTGGGGCAGAGGCCAAGGAGCCATCCCCAGCACCCGGGCCATCTTTGCTCCAATGGAGCCTCGGCTGTGGGAGGGGAAGAGAGAGACAGAGAGGAAGGAGAGGGGGAGGGGTGGAGAGGCAGATGGGCGCCTCTCCTGTGTGCCCTGGCCGGGAATCGAACCCGGGACTTCTGCACGCCAGGCCGATGCTCTACCACTGAGCCAACCGGCCAGGGCAGAGACAAATAATTTAAGGGACACTGGGCCTCCTGGGGTCCAGGAGTTTTATGAGTCTGTCTGCCCCTTGCTCGGGTTTGAGAAACCAGGGGGCTGCCTATCTTTTCCCTGAGACCTCCGCTCTGCCCCCCCCCCCAGTTCCCTCTGTGATCCAAATCCACCCTCTAACCAGGGCCGGCGGACTTTCCTGTGAAGGAAGGGCAGAGGCAAATATCTTAGAAGGTTTCTGCTCCTCAACACCAGACATAAGGGGACGGGCGGGGCTGCGTGCCGCCCACGCCTTCATGGGCACGAAAATGGAGATTTCGCATCATTTTCGTGTGTCGTCCGGTTCTTCTTCGACTGATTGATTTCTCAAACATCTAAAAATGCAGAAGACATCCTTAGCTCATGGGCCATAAAATAAAAATACTGGGAACTGACCTGGGCCCCAAGGCAACAGCTTCCCCTCGCCTGTCCCTCCTGATGTGAACGCATCTCTCCCTAAACGGCACGTTTTCTTGCGTTCCCGCTCAGAGGGCTGCACTTGGCCCCGTGTTGCTCGCAGGAGTACATCCGCCCACCAAGACACGGCATTTTACCCTCAGGAGAGTTTTCTAATTCCATGTCCTTCTGCACCCTCCACGAAACCTGCGTTCCGAGTGCGTGAAGCTAGTTCTCTTCACCCCGTCGCTGTGTGGGCTTCTCTTCACGTCACCATGTGCGTTTTGTGTGGCCTCCTCCGCCCAGATTACGGGCGCTTTGCGCTGCACCTGGCGAAGCTCTGACATCTTTCCTGACCCCTCTGTGCCCACAGGGGCCCGTCGCACTCTCGTCTGAGGGAGGACGCTTACGATGCTGGTTTCTAATAGTCTGAGTGTTTTATCACCCCTACAGCAGGAGCCTTTGGAAGGCAGGGATGACGGTGAGTCACCCCCGTGTGCCTCGCACCTGCCACACCATCCTAACACCAAGTGGGTGGTCCACAGAGATCCGCTTAGTGATGCTCCAGCAATGACTAGCAATAGAAGTAACAGCTGCTACTTTACTGAGTACTATGTATGCTCCAGACAGGGTACTGAGTACTTGGTGTGCGTGTGTGTGTGCGTGTGTGTGTGCGTGACAGGAGTTACTGTAGCAGGGTGAACGCACGTTCTTCTCCCACTCCGTTTATTTTTAACGAGGTCCACAACTTCTCCGTGGCCTAAGGTGCTAACTGCATATTCGACAGGGGACTTGCAGGCATGGGAGATGGGTGGACACAGGTCCCTCCAGCCCACCGGCTCTGCTGCCCGGTTAGACAATCCCACCCACGCCCTACAGCGACCCGTGCCCCACTAGAGAGAGAGAGAGAGAGAGAGAGAGAGAGAGCGCCTGCCACGTTCTAGAAAATAAACTATTGGCATTTCAGCAGAATTCCACTTCATCTCTGTCACCGGACTCAGTGAGGGGTATGCCCTGCTATAGCGGAGCTACGGGAATGAAAACCCAGCCGCGCTGAGTCAGAGGGCCCCGGGGACCTGACTGTGCAATCTCCCGCCGGGTGGCGGGGGCCAGGCGCGGCCCCGCTGTTTGCCGGGATGCTGTCCAAATGGAGAGAGTCCTTAACGACTCTCCTTCCAGCGCACTGCACCCTGAGGGTAATTAGTGATGGAGCCGCTCCCCAGCTCGGCACCAATCAATCAGAGAAGAGTCACCGCACACGCAATAAATCCAGAATCCAAGCCCGTTGCCAGGGAGGGAACGCTTCTCCCTTCGGGGGTCAAAGAGGCCCTTCCTTCTGAGAGATCTATTCGGGGTGGGAGGAGGAGGGCAACAATTAAATAACTGAGAGGGGCCTCGTTGGATTCTGGGATGGCAGCGTGTTTTTGTCTCGCTCTTCAGGGGTCAGGATCTTTGAGAGGACGCATCCTTGGGGCCAGGCGCAGAAGCGGCTGAGGTTGTCTGAAACCGTGGGATGGGCTCCACCTGGTCTCACCACCTGTTCCAGAGGGACTCTTCCCAGGAACGTCCACTGGGGGTTTCCTCGCCCAGGGCAGTGACTGAGGGACCGGCGCACTGTCCCCGCCTCTGCACCGTGGTGGCAGCGAGCACGGTCCCCACACTGCACACCGAGCGGAGACTTCCAACGCCGCCACCAAGCTGCCAGCAAGGCCACTGAGCGGGAGGGACACAGACGGGCTCCGCGGACGGACGCGCGCGCGCGGACCTGAGAGCTAGTGACGCTGGTGGAGAAGGGAGACAAGGGGAAGGCGGCGAGAAGAATGGATGCGGACGCTTCTCCGGGTCAGAATGTCCCGTGACAGTCACGAGTCCTATGGGCAGGGTGTGCAGGGGAGGGCGACACCCACGCGAGCCTCTTCAGGAAAAAAGAATCCCCGTTGGCGGCACTCGAGGATGTGTGCTCCGCCCTTAGATGTTCCCTCTTCCGAAAGGTCGCGTGAACGCGTCCTGCCGCGGGCCCCTGGCTGGGTCTGTCTCCTTTCCCTGGGCCACACGCGTCTCAGATCCACCCGCGGGGCGTGTGTACCCCTAGTTCCCCGGCTTCAGGGCCGAGCCCTGGTCCGTTGTGCGGCTGGCCCGCAGTCTCTCGATCCGTCCTCCAGCTGAAGGCCACCGGCATCGCGTCTAGTTTTTGACAAGTATGGAGAGTGGCGATCAACCTCCCCCACGCAGGTTTTCCTTTGTCTTAAGTGAAAGACCCAGGAGTGGGATTGCCCGGTCACGTGGTCGTCCGTCGTCTGCTTGATTTTTATAATGAAGTGCCAATTTTTTAAATCGCATTTATCAGGGTAAGGCTGATTAACAAAATTATACAGGCTTCAGGTGCACAATTTTGCAACTCCTCTTCGGTACCCTGTATTGCAGGGGTCCCCAAACTTTTTACACAGGGGGCCAGTTCACTGTCCCTCAGACCGTTGGACCGGACTATAAAAAAAAAACTATGAACAAATCCCTATGCGCACTTCACATATCTTATTTTAAAGTAAAAAAAACAAAACGGGAACAAATACAATATTTAAAATAAAGAACAAGTAAATTTAAATCAACAAACTGACCAGTATTCCAATGGGAACTAGGCTCCTCTCACTGACCACCAATGAAAGAAGTGCCCCTTCCGGAAGTGCGGCGGAGGCCGGATAAATGGCCTCAGGGGGCCGCATGTGGCCTGCGCAGGCTGTAGTTTGGGGACCCCTGCTGTATTGTGTGTTCAGCCCCGCCCCAAGTCTCTGTCTATCACCAGTTATTAACCCTCCACCCCCCCACCCCCCCCACTCCCAGTCACCACACTACTGTTCACAGCCATGAGTTTTCTCTTTTTTTTTATTTTGTCTCTTTTGCCCAATCCCTCCCCTACCCCCAACGCTGTTAGCTTACTTTCTACGAGTCTATCTCTAATTGGCCTGTCTGTTTATTTTGTTCATTCGATTCCACAAACGAGTGAAATCACATGGCGCTTGTCTTTCTCCGACGGGCTGATTTCACTCAGCAGAATGCTGTTCGGGTGCGTCCCTGCTGCCGCAGAGGGTAAGACTTCCTTCTTTTTTATGACCGAGTAGTTATCCCATCGTGGGAACGGACCACAGCTTCTGTATCCACTCATCCACCCAGGGGCACCTGGGCTGCTTCCAGATCTTGGCTGTTGTAAATTAAGCTTCAACGAACACAGGGGTGCATATATTATTTTGAATCAGTGTTTCGGGTTTCTTCAGATATATTCCCAGAAGTGGAATCGCTGAGTCATTAGGTAGTTTTATTTTTAATTTTTAGAGGCAACTCCATACTGTTTTCCGCAGTGGCTGCACCAATCTGCATCCCCATCAACAGCGCAGGAGGGTTCCCTTTTGTCCACATCCTCGTTGGCAGTTGTTTGTTGGTTTATTAATGACAGCCATTCTGACAGGTGTGAGGTGATAGCTCACTGTGGTTTTAATTTGCGTCTCTCTGATCACTAGTGACATTGAGCATCTTTCCATGTTTATTGGCCACCTGTATGTTCTCTTTAGACTTCTGTTAAGGTCCTTGGCCCTCAAAATAGTTTTTTTTCTAACGTGGCTGTACCATTTTGCAAAATGTAATTGGTTTTCAAAACTCCGTGAATAATGCCTGACCAGTGGTGCTGCAGCGGATGGAGAATTGACCTGGAACGCTGAGGTCCCAGGTTTGAAGCCCTGAGGTCGCCGGCTTGGGCGCAGGCTTGTCAGCTTGAGTGCTGGGTGGCCAGCTTGAGCGTGAGATCATCGACATGATCCCATGTTTGCTGACTTGAGCCCAAAAGTCACTGGTTTGAGCCCAAAGGTCACTGGCTTGAGCACGGGGTCACTGGCTTGGCTGAAGCCCCTTCCCAAAGTCAAGGCACATATGAGAAAGCAATCAATGAACAACTGAAATGCTACAACTATGAGCTGATGCTTCTCATTTCTCTCTCTCTCTCTCTCTCTCTCTCCCATTAAAGAAAAAAAAAAGTGAATAAAATTAAAATTTATGAAAAGCCAAACGCAAAGATCGGGTACACTGAGAGCAGAGACATAAAATGGAGCGGGGGTGGGTGACCCTCAGCTTCCAGAAGAAGAAGGAAGGGGACCCTGCACGCCCGGGAGCCGGCCGCCTCACCTGGAGAAACACCACCGCTCCCACGGCCGGGCGGGAGGATGCTGGTGCAGAGAGTGGCAGCGAGGTGACAGGAGTGGCCATCGTGGAGGCAGGGACCAGTGGACAGGAAGGTGGAGGATTGAGGGGCGCGGTGAAGACGGAAAGTGTCGGAAGAGCGAGGGAGACACGAGCTCCCGGAGAAAGGAGGTGACAGGTCCTGTGGTGTCTGTCGGGCTGCTGCCCGGTGACACCAGTTTGCAGCGGTGAGGTTCGGACATTAGCCAGAGGAACCGCAGTGCTGGGCAGAGCATACCAAGCTGGAGCAGTGGGGCGCTGGGCAGAAACGCCGTCCGAGAGCTGCGTCCACTGTGAAGCTGCAGACTCCCCAGGAGCTGGGATTCGCTGCACGGCCAGCCGGCTCCCCCACAGACTTTGCCCAAAGAAGAAGGAAAATAAAACACAGTGCTGGAGGGTTCCCGAGACTGGAGAAGGGACTTGCTCATTGCCCTGTGCCCGCTGTCCCTGCCACTGTCACCCCAGTAAGCTCCGTCGTCATGTTGGCGGTGACCCTTCGGAAGCAGCAGCTGGGCCAGCACCCAAAGAGCCAGCTTCACGGGGCCTCGCAAAGACAGCAGCGCCTGCCCGGCGGTGCACCCCCTCGGAGACGGGGACCCGGCGGTGCATCCCCTCGGGGACGGGGACCCGGCGGTGCGCCCCCTTGGAGACGGGGACCCGGCAGTGCGCCCCCTCGGAGACAGGGACCTGGCGGTGCACCCCCTCGGAGAAGGGGGACCGGGACCCGGTGGTGCACCCCCTCGGAGACAGGGACCTGGCGGTGCACCCCCTCGGAGACGGGGACCCGGCGGTGCACCCCCTCGGAGACGGTGACCTGGCGGTGCACCCCCTCGGAGACGGGGACCTGGCGGTGCACCCCCTCGGAGACGGGGACCCAGCGGTGCACCCCCTCAGAGACGGGGACCCGGCGGTGCACCCCCTCGGAGACGGGGACCCGGCGGTGCACCCCCTCGGAGACGGGGACCTGGCGGTGCACCCCCTCGGAGACGGGGACCCAGCGGTGCACCCCCTCGGAGAAGGGGGACCGGGACCCGGCGGTGCACCCCCTCAGAGACAGGGGACCGGGACCCGGCGGTGCACCCCCTCGGAGACGGGGGACCGGGACCCGGCGGTGCACCCCCTTGGAGATGGGGGACCGGGACCCGGCGGTGCACCCCCTCGGAGACGGGGGACCGGGACCCGGCGGTGCACCCCCTCGGAGACGGGGACGCGGCGGTGCACCCCCTCGGAGATGAGGACACCACCCCCTCGGAGACGGGGACCCGGCGGTGCACCCCCTCAGAGACGGGGGACCGGGACCCGGCGGTGCACCCCCTCGGAGACGGGGACCCGGCGGTGCGCCCCCTCGGAAATGAGGACACCACCCCCTCGGAGACGGGGACCTGGCGCGGGGCCTCCTTCGAGCTTCTGGGATCTGACGGTGCCAACATCTCCCCTCTGTTTCGCCTTTTCTCGTGGTACTAGCTGCTTCCCGCGGGTGCTGCCCCCATGATGCCGCAAAGTCACAGAACTTTCATTTCCCCAAGACCAGTTAGCACTGTTCAATTCTTTCTGTCCACATCACTCCTGTGATTTCCTTTTCCTGACTAGGCCCTGAGGGATGCAGGCAACATTGAACTACAGGAACCTGGGGAATGAAAGAGCGATGGTAACATATCTAATATGACTAGGAAGACAGGTTTAAGTAAGCAGATTGTTAGGAGAAGATTTCGGTGCTTGAGCTGGTCATTTAGAGGGGGAACCGTTTGGGTGTGATGACGAGGTGGAGGGTGCTTGGGTCAGAGGGGATGGCTGAGACGGGGTGCAGGTCAAGGTCATTAGAGATGAGCAAATCACAGCCCCGAGTTGACCTGCATGGCCCCTGAAGCCAGCCCAGAGGGCGGCAAGGGCCGGGATGGAAAGGAAGCCCGTGTGCCAGGAGTTGAATACATAGAAGAGAGTCTAAGGGACAGAGTTCCAGTTATCAGATACATCAGCATCAAGGATGCAATGGAAAACGTAAGACCGTAGCTAACGTTGAAAGTTGCTAAGAGAGTAAATCTTTAGAGTTCTTATCACAAGTAAGAAAATTTTTCTTGTTCTTTTTTTTTAATTTTTTAAAATTTTTTATTTACTTTTTTAGATTTTATTTATTCATTTTTATTAGAGAGAGAGGGAAGAGAGAGAGAGAGGGAGGGAGAGATAGAGAACAGGGGGAGGAGCAGGAAGCATCAACTCCCATATGTGCCTTGACCAGGCAAGCCCAGGGTTTTGAACCGGCAACCTCAGCATTCCAGGTCGACGCTTTATCCACTGCGCCACCACAGGTCAGGCCATTCTTGTGTGTGTGTGTGTGTGTGTGTGTGTGTGTGTGTGTGTGTGTGTATAAGATGACAGATGTTAGCAAAACCTATTGTGGTCATCATTGCACAGTCTATGAAAGTCAGATCGTTATGCTGCACACTTTAAATGTTTGCAGTGCTCCCTGTCAGTTGTATCTCAATATACCTGAACAGTAGAGAAATACAGGAGCAAGACCCGGAACGACCGGAGGTGAGAGAGATACGGAGAGAGTGCGGTGTCCGTTAGCAACCCGAGCTTCAGAACAATAGTTCTTTTTTCAATAAAATGAGGTGACAACATTTTACTGAGAAGTGTACACAGAGTCACATAAATAACAAATATATACACCAAATCCTGAATCGAAAGACTCCTTTATTCCCCGTCATCTCTCCTCCTAACCCAATGGAACTTTTTTTAGACCTTAATTCTAAGGTCCTGATTCTCATCTGTAAGGATATCATGCTGGACACAGAAAACAAATTTTGAGGGGGGAAAAAAAAGAGTAATGAGCTTTCAATAGATATGAACATGTATTATAAAGCTAACTGAGGAAACAGCTGATCGATGACATGGGCACACAGTGATCAATGGAGCAGGCTGGAGAGAGCAGAAATAGATTTTTTTTTAATTGTATGGCAGTTTAGAATATGATACAGGTGACATTTCACATGTGTAGGGATAATAATTTGGAGATAATTGCTTAATCATTTGAGAAAATAAATATTGGTTCTATATAGCCAAATACATAAAGAAAAAAAAAGCTTTCTTATTTACAAAAGTAAGAGCAATAATCAGGGGAAACTGACTCCATCTTCCTGCCTTGAGCTTGATATTGTGTACCCTGTGTGGCCCGTGGCTACATGTGTCACATTCCGCGGCAGTCCCTCCGGTCGGGACTCTCCAAGTGGCAAGTGACAGAAAGCTAACATCATACAGGCTTAACATAAGAGGAGAATGTGACAAATTCAACTTAAGTGCCCAGAGATACATTGGGGACTGGCCTCATCAAGAATCGGAAATTGTGTGGTCGGAACTCTAAAGTCTCATGTTCTTCCCAAGCCACGGCTTCCACCCTGTGTGGGTTTCATCCTCCAGTTCCAGCCACTTGGTGGCAAACGGAGGCATCTCTCTGAAACCAGCTCTTCCCGGGCCACGTGCCACGGAGCGGAGGGCTAGCCCTGTCCCAGCTAGCAGCTGCAAAAGTCCCAGATTCTCATTGGTTCTCATGGAGTCACATGCCCACTCTTGAGCCAATCACTGTGACCCAGGGAATGCCGGAGTTTCTATTGGCCAGATGTGGCCACACGTCCTCCCCAGGATCCAGGGGCAGAGATAATGCCAATCAAGTCATACAGACCAAGAGTCAGCAAGAGTGGTTCTCCAGTGGAATGCAGAGGACTACTACTAAAAGAAGGAGACACTGGTAGATAGCTTTAAAATAGATAACTAAATAAATAAAAGCAGATGTCTCCTAGATACAAAGTAACGTGGCTGGGCTTTCTCTTATTTGAGTTATTTCCTGGAACCCCTCCGCAGTGTCCTGAAGCTCTCACTGAGCCTCGCCTGCCTACTCGCGTGAGAATGTGCCCTGGATGCGTCTGCCTCAGGTCTCCTGGGACTGGCTGGGGTCCTGATTAACCCATACACATCCTCTTCTAGGAAACCCAACTCCTGATCTGTCGGGACAGCCTCGAGAACCTGGGTGTCGTGGATATTAATTATTCTCGACATCATCAGCCTTCCTCAATTCAGCCAATAGGTATCGAACATATTCTGTGTGCAGGAACGGAGCACATGGTGGGGGGGGGGGGGGGCAGGCAGGGAAGAGGAATACATTCCCGTGCTATGTAGCAACGATAGTTTCTACTGGTGCACATCTCCCTTGGTGGCCAGCATTGTCCCCAAGAATATCTCTATCCCTGGCTTGTTTCCCTGTCTCCGTCGGCCCATCATCCCCAAACCCGCGTAGGCGTGAGACATTTCACACCCACCGTGCTGAAAGTGTCCGGCAGACCCACAGTACTTTAGACCAGTTTGCCTGGTGGGTCTCAATCTGTCCTGCTCATGGACATTAGACTCCAAGCCAAAGACAGGGAAAAAGCACGTTGGCTGGAATTGAATAAAAGTTAATTCATCAGACATGGGGTTTCCGAGTGGGCGGCGTTTAGCCCACAAACATTAATGGGGCTCCTGCAGTGACCAAAGGGATCATGTGCAAGGAGGAAGATGAACGAAATGTGAGCTCAGCCTTCCGGGAGCTTGCCATGTAGTTGGCAAATGTCTGCAAATGGCTACACAACAAGGAATGCTGTAACAAAAGCTCATGGTAGCGTGGGCCAGCAGTCACAGAAAGGGCTGCTTTCTCTGGCTGGATGTGGGAGTGGTCTGCACTGCAGGGGTAGAGGGTTACTTATGGTAAGTAGGCGCTGTGACCTTGACTGTGCAGAATGACTGTAGTCTTTATAACTTATCTGGAAAGCCTCAGTCTTCCTTGCTAGTTCTCTGCAAACTCTGATCTTCGGCCCCCACACACTGACTGCCTATCCACATGGAGGGCAAAATGCACCCCAGTGCCTGTGTAAGTCAGTCATCTGTGCTGTGTAACAAGTTACTCCAAAACTTGGCGGCTTAACACTACACGCATTTATTTACTCATGGTGTCTGCGGGTCAGGAGTTCAGAGCAGCATAGTTGAGCGGTTCCAGCTCAAGATTCTCTCCCAAGGTTGCAGTCACAATGTTCACTAACGCTGCGGTCTTGGAGGCTTGACCAGGACTGCAGCGTCTGCTTCCACACTCATGGAGGTGGCAGGGGGCCCCAGGTCAGGTCCTTGGTGGCTGTTGGCCAGAGGCTCCCATCCTCACCCTCTGCACCTCTCCATCGGGCTTCTCGGGTGTCCTTACAGCATGTGGGCTGCCTGCACCCAGAGAGCATCAACTGAGGGAGAGGATGAGGATGAGGCCACCACGCTTTATATCACCTGCTCTTCAAAGCCACACCCTGTCACTTCCCCTTTATTGCTGTCATTGGAGCACATCACCAAGTCCAGCGCAGGCTCAAGGAGAGGAGCTCGGACTCCACTGTTGGTAGAAAAGAGTATCAAAGAGCCGGAACCCGTTTTAACACCACCCCAACGCTGTCGTGCCTTTGATGACTGGTCCTGCACTTTGAGGTAGGGTGGCAAAGAGGCTGAGAACACAGGCTTTGTCACCATGCAGTATACAGATGATGAGTCTCAGAATTCTACACCTAAAACCTACATGATTTTATTAACCAATGTTACACCAATAAAGTCAACTAAAAAATAATAATAAAAGGAACACAAGCTCTAGGTTTAAATGTCTAGGTTGGAAACTCAAGTCTACTGCACACTTTCAGTGTGACCTTGGACTTAATCTCTCAGGCCTCAGTCTAGGGCAGGGGTTGGGAACCTTTTTGGCTGAGAGAGCCATGAATGCCACATATTTTAAAATGTAATTCCATGAGATGTACAATATGTTTAACACTAAATACAAGTAAATGTGTGCATTTTATGTAAGACCAACACTTTTAAAGTACAATAAGTCTCTGAGTTCTTTTTAATAATGTTGTTATGCTATTGCTAACCAATGATGAATAAAGTACTTGTTACCATTAATGCGACTTCTGGTGCTGCATGGTTGTGATGATGGCTTTGTAGTCTGGTTGACACATGATGAGGTTAAGCTTCATGCAGGCATTGAGACTTCCATACATTAAACGTGATCGTAGGTTGGTCTTAACGTTCTTTAGATGTGAGAAAGACTGCTCACATGCATACGTAGAGCCAAACATTGTCAGTACAGCAATACTCACACGCTGCAGTGTGTGGTATGTGACGGAAAGCGTGTTCCAAGTTTTGACAATCAGCTGGTCCGCGGGTTGAAGTTTTTTCATTTCTCCCCACTTGTGTTTGCTCGCCAACTCTGCTTGCTGTCATGCAAGTCTTTCCAAATCTTCACTCAGTGACTTGAACTTATTCACCCACATGTCTGAGGCCTTCATTCAGATCAGCAGTTTGTAGCTCAGAATCTCTAACAGAATAACAGGGACGTAACTCAGGTCCGGCACTGTACACTGCACACTTATGTGGATGGGTGATGAACTTAAAAAGACGAGTGCCCTCACGAAATTCTCCAAAGCGCTCTTTGAATGACTGCAGGAGATTAGATGTGAAGCCCGCTAGCTGCTGGAGATGAAGATGGTGAGCAGGGTCACTTGCTGTGCATGCATCTCTAAACTCTCTCAGTTTTTCAAAGTGTAGTAAACGACCTGATGCAATGTCGGTGATGAAGAGTTCCAGCTTGTTTTCAAATGCAAACCTGCTTGTTGAAGGGATAAGACTATATTCCCAACACCTTGCATTTTCACATTGAGCTGGTTCAGATGTTCAGTCATGTCCACGAGATAGTAGAACTTCAGGAGCCACTCAGTGTTAGCTAACTCAGGATGCTTGACGTTTTTCATTTCAAGAAAAGTCCGGATTTCACTCAGACAAGCCGTGAAACGGCAGAGCACCTTCCCTCTTGACAACCAACGCACATTGCTGTGCAGAAGCAGACCAGGATAATTATTCCCAACTTCATCCAGCAGTGTTTTAAACTGGCGATCATTTAAAGCTCGGGCAACAATAAAGTTGACCACCCGAATGACCAGCAACATCACCTCACCAAGCTGCTTGCCACATATTTGAGCAAAAGCACCTCCTGATGTAGGATGCAGCAAAAACTTAGGATGGGTCTCTTCATGTTCACAAAGAAGCGCTACGAATCCTCTGTTTTTCCCCACCATGCACGGAGCACCATCAGTGCACACCGAAATAAGTTTATCCATTGGTAGATTTTTTTCTTTAGCGAACTCAGTGAAAGACTTGAATAAATCCTCCCCTCTTGTTGTCTCTTCCATAGGCAAAATAGCAAGACTTTCCTCATGTAGCATGTCACCGACAGCATACCTTGCAATCACGCTGCACTGGGATAAATGGCTTACGTCTGTTGACTCATCCAAAGCGAGAGAAAAGAATGGTGCTGCATTTATGTCCTTTACTTGTGTTGCCTCAATTTGATTTGCCATCACGATGGTACAATCGTGAACAGTTCTTGATGACAGGGGCATGTCTTTTATTCATTTGATTATCTTGTCTTTATCTGAAAAGTGTCAAAAAGTTCATTGGCAACATCAAGCATGAATGTTTTGGCATACTCCCCACCTGTGAATGGCTTTCAGTTTCTCAGAATTGCTAAAGCACCAGCAAAGCTAGCTGAAGTCCAGTCACCTTGTTGGGTCCAAACACGGAGTTGCTGCTGACTAGCTTGCACTCTGCACAGAAGGTCTTGACGTGCTTTCTTCCTGCTGTCCCCCGCTGAATATTTCGATGAAAATGTAGTATGGCGTGTGTTGAAGTGCCACTTTATATTTGACCGTTTCATCGATGCAATTTTATCATTGCATATTAGACACTGCAGAACCTGCTCTCTCCACAAAGGTGAATTCCTCTGTCCATTCCTGCTGAAAAGAACGATACTCCTAATCTTTTTATTTCTTTTAGCCATCTTCTTCGTCAAAAGGGTTTCTGCAATTAGCTAGCTGACTACTTGGTTAAAAGGAGAGAAGTTTACTTCCTGACCTCACAACGACCCATGTACGTTACACATTATCCAATAAAAATTTGGTGTTGTCCCGGAAGGCAGCTGTGATTGGCTCCAGCCACCTGCAACCATGAACAGGAGTGGTAGGAAATGAATGGATTGTAATACATGAGAATGTTTTATATTTTTAACATTATTATTTTTTTTATTAAAGAGTTGTCTGCGGGACAGATGCAGCCATCAAAAGAGCCAGATCTGGCTCGCAAGCCATAGGTTCCCGACCCCTGGTCTAGGGCCTCAGTCTCCTTGGGTACAAAATGGGGATGAAATTAACACCCACTTCCTGCGGTGCTGTGAGGATTCAGTGAGTTCGCACCTGGAAAGGTGGTCTATGTAATACACCTGAACACACGGAAAGCACCCAGAACAGCGGTTGCTCACCGTGAGCGCTCCACAGATGTTAGCTCATTCTATTATTATCCACTCCTGTCTCCATTTGGCAAACTCCTGTTCTTTTAAGACTGAATTTTCACACTTCCTTTCTTGGCTACATTTTCTGGACCTCCTGGGCAAATTTTTTTCTTTCTGCCACTTCTAAGGTTATTTAGCATTTTGATTATTCTTATAATTGCTACTTTTGAAACCATGTCATCGTGCCTTAATTGTACGTCTGTGTCCTCCAGCGAATGATGTGGCCGGGGAGGACGGATGTGACCCCTCAGACACAGCTTCTCCGGGAGGGGCGGCAGTGAGCAGCCACGTGGAGACCCCAATTTTTCACCCCAGAGTTGAGGCCAAGAGGAAGAAGAGGGCTGAGTTTTTGAAAGGTGGTTCCCCAACCCCAGCAGCCTGGCCTTGACAACAGTGCCCCCCCCCCGAGTCGCCTGGAGGGACGTCTGCGACGGGAATGCTGTCGTGGGGAGAGAACCCTCCTCTCCATCACGCTCTGACGCCAGGGCCTGGGCGCTCATTACAGCGCCAGTGCTGCTTGGGGGGACTGTTAGCAGGCTTCCCAGACAAAGGGGTGCCTTTCCGGGAGCATGTGACATTCTGGAAATGTCTCTATGCAGGAGGAGAACAAGCAGAAGGAGGGATGCCTCGAAACTTCCTGAGCGTCTGGGACAGTTGTTTTTGCCTCGTGAGAAATCAGGAAGAAGACCTGAATTGACATTAAAACTGGAGGCCCCTCCTCCACTGTGCCACCGGGAAGGGCAGGAGGTGCGGGCTCTGCCCCACAGAAAGCTCTGGGTGCTGCGGCACAGGCGGCATGGGGGGCAACCTTCACACACACACCCCAAAGTAACGGACCGTGATGCTGTTAGTTAAGATGACGCTTGGAAGAGGCTTTCGTGCGCTGTTCCTGGGTCTGCTCCACACACAGGCTTCATCGGGGACTCCACAGCTTGTGTGTGACAGGCAGGCACACCCTCTCCGTCCCCAGCCTGTAACATTGCCACTTCAAACATGATAGCCTAGATTCTAGAAGATGTGTGGGATGGAAGTCACCGATGGGCGTGTCCAAACCATTCCAAACACCTTCAAAAGGCAGCTGCTACCCAACCAAAGGGTGTCCCAAAGTCCCCATGTCCGGAATGATGGGCCTTGTGGACATCTGTTTTGACTTGCCTACTCTGTCTCCATTTAAAAACCATAACTCGCCTGACCAGGCGGTGGCACAGTGGATAGGGCGTCGGACTGGGATGCGGAAGACCCAGGTCCGAGACCCCGAGGTCGCCAGCTTGAGCGTGGGCTCATCTGGTTTGAGCAAAAATTCACCAGCTTGGACTCAAAGTCGCTGGCTCAAGTAAGGGGTTACTCAGTCCGCTGAAGGCCCACAGTCAAGGCACATGTGGGAAAGCAATCAATGAACAACTAAGGTGTCACAATGCGCAACGAAAAACTAATGATTGATGCTTCTCATCTCTCCATTCCTGTCTGTCTGTCCCTGTCTATCCTTCTGTCTGACTCTCTCTCTGTCTCTGTAAAAAAATAAAATAAAATAAAATAAAGAGTTAAAAAAAATAAAATAAATAAAATAAAAACCATAACTCTCCCCAGTCGTGTAGCTTGAAGTGGGGGAGGTCAGTCAGTAACTCCCTCAACATCCGGCTCCAAGAGTGGGCACGCTCCGTGGTGCCCGGCCAATCAGCTTTCGCCCACCAGAGCTGAGGCAGAGAGGAAAGAGTAGAAGATGTGTTTACCTTGATTGACATTGCCACGCCCCTGGATCCAGCCACACCTGAAGTCTGCCACACTGCTTTCTAGCTTCTCAAGTCACATGGCCTTATAAATTATTTTATTAAATTAGATCAACCTGATTTGAATTGGGTTCTTTCCCTTCAATTCCATACAGTCCTGTCTTACAGGGTGGAGAGACACAGCCAGAATGAGAAGTATCAGTCTCCTTTGCCATTTTGCTCTTATACGTCGAGACTCTGTCTGAAATTTTTGTACTAGAAACTCCTCCTGACAGATAGCAATACTAATAGCTTTTAGTCCTCCTCAAAACTGTGTCCCTGCGGCAATACATTTTAATATGTATTTTAATTAGAAGGTGGGAAAGAGGAAAGTTATACAACATTTTTAAAAAGTAATTTAGCAATATGTAACGGGAACCTTAAAAAAATAAGCTTGTATATTATATCTCAAGACTTTCCCTTTATAACAGGGGTCGGGAACCTATGGCTCGCGAGCCAGATGTGGCTCTTTTGATGGCTGCATCTGGCTCGTAGACAAATCTTTACTTAAAATAATAATAACGTTAAAAATATAAAACATTCTCATGTATTACAATCCATTCATTTCCTACCGCTCATGTTCATGGTTGCGGGTGGCTGGAGCCAATCACAGCTGTCCTCTGGGACAACACCAAATTTTTATTGGATAATGCGTAACATACACAGGTCCTTGTATGGCTCTCATGGAATTACATTTTAAAATATGTGGTGTTCATGGCTCTCTCAGCCAGAAAGGTTCCTGACCACTGCCCTACCCTATTATGATGACTTACTTGTCTCTATACTTTATTGATACTATTGTTACTCAGTGCTTTCTATTCGGTGTCCTGTTGTTACTCTGTAGCTTTTGCTGAAGCACAGCTTATCGGCTACCACATAGTCTGGTACTGCCCTCTTTTCTGGGTGGCTTTTAGCCTCTGTGCCCACCACCTACTGTTGGCTCTTTCTGGCTGACCTACGCCTCCCGCTGACCTGTGGCCCCTGCCGACTCATGACTCGTGCTGGCTAAGGCCCGATGCCAACAGACCCACAGATCTTCCTGACTCACGGCTTCTGTTGGCCCCTTGTCCTGCTGAGCCACGGCAACTACGGACTTGACTACCTAAGCCCCTGGCTGACCCGTGGCTCCGCTGACTTCTGTGGTCTGCTGACCCTGGTGCTTTGGTCACCCACGGCTTCTTGTATTAATAGAAAGAAGAAAAAAAAAGGGCCCAACCCTTCAGAAGATTCAGGTTCTAGAGAACCAGATCTCAGGTGAGGGAGGGCAGGCCTGGGATCTCACGAGACTGTAGCACTGATGGTAGAAATGCCGACGAGTGCCATGCACCCCCCTCACACACACACACACACACACACACACACACACACACACACGCTTGTGCCTCCCCCACGACAACCGTACGGTATCCGAGAGACCATGAAAACCCTTCCCGCTTCAGGCTAGGAAAAATAGTTTGTTTCGCAGAAAACTTCTCATTTAACTTCTTTAAAGAATCCCATTCTCAAAACTGGAAAGCCACATGCAAAAGAATGAAACTCGACTACAGCCTGTCCCTGTGTACTAAAATTAATTCAAAATGGATCAAAGACCTAAATATAAGATCTGAAACAATAAAGTACATAGAAGAAGACATAGGTACTAAACTCATGGACCTGGGTTTTAAAGAACATTTTATGAACTTGACTCCAATGGCAAGAGAAGTGAAGGCAAAGATAAATGAATGGGACTACATCAGAATAAGAAGTTTTTGCTCAGCAAGAGAAACTGATATCAAAATAAACAGACAGCCAACTAAATGGGAACTGATATTTTCAAACAATAGCTCAGATAAGGGCCTAATATCCAAAATTTACAAAGAACTCATAAAACTCAACAACAAACAAACAACAATCCAATAAAAAAATGGGAAGAGGACATGAACAGACACTTCTCCCAGGAAGAAATACAAATGGCCAACAGATATATGAAAAGATGCTCAGCTTCATTAGTTATTAGAGAAGTGCAAATCAAAACTACAATGAGATACCACCTCACCCCTGTTAGATTAGCTATTATCAACAAGACGGGTAATAGCAAATGTTGGAGAGGCTGTGGAGAAAAAGGAACCCTCATACACTGTTGGTGGGAATGTAAAGTAGTACAACCATTATGGAGGAAAGTATGGTGGTTTCTCAAAAAACTGCAAATAGAACTACCTTATGACCCAGCAATCCCTCTACTGGGTATATACCCCAAAACCTCAGAAACATTGATACGTAAAGACACATGTAGCCCCATGTTCATTGCAGCACTGTTCACAGTGGCCAAGACATGGAAACAACCAAAAAGCCCTTCAATAGAAGACTGGATAAAGAAGATGTGGCACATATGGAATACTACTCAGCCATAAGAAATGATGACATCAGATCATTTACAGCAAAATGGTGGGATCTTGATAACATTATACGGAGTGAAATAAGTAAATCAGAAAAAAACAAGAACTACATGATTCCATACATTGGTGGAACATAAAAACGAGAGTAAGAGACATGGACAAGAGAGTGGTGGTTACCAGGGGTGGGGGGAGGGAGGACACAGGAGGGAGGGAGGGAGAGAGTTGGGGGGGGCACAGAGAAAACTAGATAGAGGGTGACGGAGGACAATCTGACTCTGGGTGAGGGGTATGCAACATAATTTAATGACAAGATAACCTAGACATGTTTTCTTTGAATATATGTACCCTGAATTATTAATGTCATCCCATTAACATTAATAAAAATTTATAAAAAAATAAAAATTAAAAAAAATAAAAAAAATAAAGAATCCCATTCTCTGTGGAGTCCCCCAAGCAGCCAGCACTGGCGGTCTGTGTGATGATATTTAAGTACTCTAGAAAAGTTTACTTTCTGTTTAAAAAAAAAAAAAAATTCAGTTCTTCAAGAGGCAACACAAAACTAAATATGAAATATTCAGAAAGAAAGGCGCAAGAACAGACTAGGGAACCCCGGGCCAGAAGTGTCCTCAGGCTCGGAACCCTCCGCTCCCGCTGAGCGCCCCTCGTGGGCGCCGCCTCCGCCTGCGCATCCGGGCTCCCGCCTCCCCCACCCCCACTGCCTCCGCAGAGCAGGAGCTCATTAGCCCTGGAGCTCGGCCAGTCCGGTTTTGCAGTTTTCATTGTTATGACAAAGATTTGTCACACTGATCCCAGGATCTTTCTCCCGGTAATCAATTCAACGCTGTGGAGCGACGGGGTGGGGGGTGGGGGGGGGGGGGGGTGGAACAGGTAACTTTCTTCTATCACAATTCTCCAGGTATTTAAATGCAAACGGTGGGATTATTCATTCTTTAGTCCCAACAACTAATTATTTGTTACAAAAATAGAACTGTCAATAATGGCAAGGCTGAGAAACACTATCCTAGCCCATTCCGATACATAGGAAGAAATGTTATTGTTGCCAAAGAAGGGCACGAGGGTTATTTTTCTTCCAAATGAAACACGCTGGAGGGCTGTGGGGAGAAAATGTCAGGCCTCGGAGCATTTTTATTTTCTCTAAATTTATCAAAAGAAGTATGGTTAAAAAAAAAAAGAAGTTTTTGCCAGTCTCCAGTTGCATAGTCTCTCACTGAAGTTTTTCCTGACCTCGCTGGCTCCCTCCTGTCCTTCTTTGAAGGAATGGCGAGACAGCAGGGTCCACGGCTACACACACAACAAAGGCAGCCCTGGGTGCGGCCGGTCATCAGCCCCGAAGACTGTCCGCGCCCCGCTGCCCCGGGCCTGCGCTGATCTCTGCCCTGGAGTCACGTGCGTGCCGGCCCAGCCCAGCAAGCGTGCCATCCACACAGAGACCCCGCCCGTCTGCTGAGCCGCTCCGCTGGCGGGTTCCGGACACCCGGTGAATCCTACCCGTGGAAGGAGGATTTTGTTGTTGTTACTATCTTGCTGCTGACTGTGCTGAATGCTAATGATCTGAGTATCTCTTGTTATGAATAAGATCAGTAGAGGTGCATTTATTTTCCCTTGAAAGACAAATAAAAACCTGGAGGTGTTTGCCAGAAAAAGACTGATGAACATCCTGGAGCTAGAAAGAACTCTAGCGGATCAATAAGAAAACCCCAGACCCTCACTACTTAATAAAAATCAAAGTAAAACTGTAACATTTTAAGCCATAAAAATCATCAAATTAAAAAGAAAAAAAAAAGACACATCTTATGGTTGATTGGGGCTACGGTAAACCTGACCAACTGAGGGGAATAGAAATGAACACAAATTTCTTTAAAACTGCTATCTGAAATTATGTATGAAGTATTTTTAAAAAATAACTAACACCCTCCGGAGCCATGATTTTTTCTTCTAGAAATTTATCTGGGAAAAACGACTGGAGATTCAGAGATGATGTGTCCCAATCCTTTACGAGAGAGAAAGATAGAAAGTATCTAAAACATTACAAAGTATGTATATCCTATGCTGGAAAAGCATGCAATCATGGACACGGTGCTTCTGTTAAACTTTGACAACGTAAGAAAATGCCCACAGTCTCATGTGACAAAGTAACAAATACGGGAAGTGTTTCACTGAGTGTGAACTCGTGGGAGAGAGTGGGCAGAGATCCATGGGGGGGGTGTGAGCCTGACAGCCGAGGTCATTTTGAGATAGGTAAACCTGGAGTGCCTCTTCATCCTCCTTTTATCTTTAGGACGATTCTGATGCCTGCACAACAAGCATGCACTACTTTGATTATTCGACAACAGGGAAAGCTTTTCAAAATCCAGAGGCCACAGGTCTGGAGGACAGACCCCTGGACCCGGACTCTGAGAGACCCCCCCGAGTGTGACTGCAGGCTCAGCCTCTCGCTGAGGATGGACCTTTCGACTCCGTCCTTGTCCTCCGAGAAGCTCAGGCCCTCAGGCAGCTGCCCTGAGAGTTAGATGAGGTCTCTCGATAGGCAGGTTGCAGCAGCCGGATAATGGTGAAAAATTGAAAAATGGAATCTGGGACGTACGTGGGGAGAGCCTGCATGATGGAACTTCTTGGAATAGAAGAGTTCACCCAGACATGATGGTGTGTCAGAAGTCCTGAATTCTTCATCACTCACCGCTCTGGGATCTCCTGGAAGGTGCTTCATCTCGCCAAGATTCAATCCCTTCACCTGCAAGTGGTGAACGGTAAAAAGCACGCACCTCACAGTGTCGCGAGAGTCAGTGAGGTGCTGCGGGTGTTAGCGCACTAGAGTGTGTGGACTAGATCTGGCCCACCAACTTGTTTTTGTAAATAAAGTTTTATTGAAACACAGGCATGCCCGTTTGGTTACTTCCTGTCTATGGCAGCTTCTGTGCTGTACGGGCAGAGCTGAGTCGCTGCAACCATGTGGGACCTCACACCTAAAATGTGCTATTTGGCCCTTTTCAGCAGAAGCTTGCTGAGCCCTCTGATGGTGCATAGAAACTACCTAGAATAGTGTCTGTCACTCAAAAGATGCTGCTGCTATTATTACTGTCACTATCACTATTGTCATTATTGACTGAGTGCTCTGTTTTGAAGTAATTCGGCAAGATCAACAAGCCGACCCTGTTTTCGTATGTATTAAGCCTAATTAGCCTGACCAGGCGGTGGCACAGTGGATCAAGCGTCGGACTGGGACGCAGAGGACCCAGGTTCGAAACCCCAAGATCACCAGCTTGTATGCGGGCTCACCAGTTTGAGTACGGAGTCACTGGCTTGAGCATGAGATCATAGACATGACCCCATGGTCACTAGCTTGAGCCCAAGGTCACTGGCTTGAGCAAGGGGTCAGTCACTCTGCTGTAGTCAAGAGAAAGTGATCAATGAACAACTAAGGAGCCACAATGAAGAACTGATGCTTCTCATCTCTCTCCCTTCCTGTGTGTCTGTCCTTATCTGTCCCTCTCTCTGACCCTCTCTGTCTCTGTAAAAAAAAAAAAAAAGCCTACTTGCCTACTTAATCCCAAAAGGCATCACTCTTTAGAAACTGCCAGAGTAGAGTTTCTGAGGAGCCCTCCTGTGATCCATCCATCCCAACACGTGTCTGTGGTCACCTTCAGGAAGAGACTTTCCTTCCAGCCCTCCCTTCCGTGGCTGTTTCCACGCATGCTCTCTCCCCAATCCAGAGGAATAAGTGTTTGATAAATAGCCACGTCTCATGCCTTAAGCACAGTGTCTGGTGACCTCACAAGTTTCTTCTCGGAAGGTCATATGACCCCAATTTTCTTCTGCTGTTCCTCAGGCAAGGCTTGGGTCGCAGGCCTCCTGGGACACTAGGGATTCAGCCAGTGTAGACGGAGAATGAGGCCTCGCTCTAGAGCCGGTCCTGTTCCAAACACACAGTGTCCGCCACGGGGCAGCAGCTTCGGGCTAGGCTGAGGTGGCACAGCTGCCCGAGCGGGCTGACCAGCAGAGACAGTGGGATCAGGGCTAGGCTGAGGTGGCACAGCCGCCGGAGCGGGATGACCAGCAGAGACAGTGGGATCAGGGCTAGGCTGAGGTGGCACAGCTGCCCGAGCGGGCTGACCAGCAGAGACAGTGGGATCAGGGCTAGGCTGAGGTGGCACAGCCGCCCGAGCGGGCTGACCCGCAGAGACGGTGGGATCAGGGAAACCCGGGGGGGGGGGGGGGGAGGGCAGGTGGGACACAGAGTCACATCTCAGGTGCCTGCCAGGGTGACTGAGGCAGAGGACGGTGCCCAGGATTCCGGGAGAAAGGGGGAACAACCCTCCATCCTACACACACTCACCCTTTCTTCGCTGTCTCTCACCTGCAGACCTGCAGCCACCCATGGGTCTCGATTTAACCTTCTGCGCATGAATAGCGGGGCCTACAGTGGGTGTGGGTCCCGGGAGATCCGCGCAACGTTCCGCTCTCCCTGGAAACCCCTGTTAACTCACCCAGCATTTGGGCCTGCAGTGGGGCTGCACATTTTGATGTCTAGCAAGCTCCTCGGGGGGTGTTAACGCCGCCGGCTCAGGGGCCACACTGTGAGAAACCCCGGGGATCACAACCACGCATGGGTCCAACAGGTGGAGAGCTTCAAGTCTCAGCCCACATCCGTCTCGCCTTCCCCGGAACCCTGAGTAGGTGACACCCCTCCACTTTACAGATGGACAGAGGGAGGTGCAAAGAGATACAACGGGCGGATTCCAGACGTGCTCGGGGGGGCAGCCCTTCTGCACTGTGGAGAGGAGCGGGCAGGAGCTCGGGGCCGCGAAAGAAATGCCCGCCGACACCATGGCGGGCGGGGGGCAGGGGGGGTCACCGCCGAGCAAAGCAGCTTCTGGGACAGCCCTGGGCTCGTACACACCCTGCCCCCAGCTGTCTCTGCGTGGGAATGGAGGCCCAGTGAGGCTCCATCGTCCCATCGTTCAAGAGAGGTCAAAAATCCCGATTTTTAAGTGCTGTTAATTCATTCTAAATTTCAAAAAAAAAAAAAAAAGTCATGCAAGGCAGGTGACAGACATCTGTCAGCTTACGCGGGCCTGGGCGCTGCACGGGTCACCCCGTACCATATTAACACACGTGCATCCTTCGTGAGCACACGAGGGACCTACTGCCCTCTTCAGAACGTGGATTCTGGGGTGACAGGTCTGGGGTGGCTCTGATGATTTGTCACGTCTGTGGCTCCTCAGACTCCACGTTAAGTGGCAGAGCTCCGGAACAGGGCTGCCCGGCGTGCAATCCGGGACCAGTAGCACCAGAACCAGGAGAGCAGGTGCTCAGCCCGACCCACACTCCCGAATCCCGGGCCCGGGGCTGGGTGCGGAGATCTGTGTCTCAGCGCCTTCTGGGCTGACCCCCTGCACTCCCGCGGGAGAGGCAGGGCCGTGCCAGCGTCCCCGCCTGGGGCACTGAGATCACTGGAGGAGGAGGAGTCTTCGGCACAATGTCCTGAAGACAGCTTTAACTGGTCGAGAGTGGAGGGGGCCACCAGGGTTTAGATCATCCCAGCTGGTTTTCCTACCTGACCGAGGTTAAAGGGCACGGCCCCGGGAGCTCACACAGAGCCGTGTGTGTATGTCGTCCAAATGGGGGAACTGGAGATGGCTTTCTGAAGAAGAGCTGCTTTGAGCTAGAGCCGGGGTCGGGGACCTGTGGCTCACGAGCCAGGTGTGGCTCTTTTGATGGCTGCATCTGGCTCGCAGACAAATCTTCAATAAACAATTAATAATAACGTTAAAAATATAACACATTCTCATGTATTACAATCCATTCATTTCCTACTGCTCATGTTCATGGTTGCAGGTGGCTGGAGCCAATCACAGCTGTCCTCCCGGGCAACACCAAATTTTTACTAGATAATGCGTAACAAACATGGGTTGTTGTATGGCTCTCACGGAATTACATTTTAAAATATGTGGCATTCATGGCTCTCTCAGCCAAAAAAGGTTCCCGACCCCCTGAGCTAGAGCTTAGAAACGGGGGTTGCATCTGCCCGAAGCCCCTGTGCCTACGCAGCGGCCTCTGTGCTAGGCGGACACGCGGAGGCCCGTGGGCCGGTAGCCCTGCCTTGACCCTGGGGCCCACAAAGCAACGTCCCCGCATTCCTCAGCTATCCGACCCTTCCCGCAACTGAGACCTGCCAAGGAATGAAGCCACCACCGGCCGCCCTTGGCCGATGGGAGGGTGACAACCAGCCAATGCCTGAAGTGGCCAGTGGCCAAAGTGGCTGATTTACAAATGGCCCATCTGGTCAGGCACAGAGGCCTGGCTTTGGTGCTCTGCCTGGTTGTGTGGTTAAAACGCAGGCCGCTCTGTTTTCTGGTTTTTGTGCATCAATTCATGACCAGCTCAATGTCCTCAATAGCGGTATTAATCTTGGCGAATAATGGCCAATCTGACTTCCCACCTCCTGCGTGAGAGGGTCACAGGCGCTGGTCTGGACTGTGGCCTCTGAAGACCCGTTGAGCAAGACAATGGCACAGACCTAGGGCTTCAGAGAGAAGAGCCACTACCAGAATTCCAGGGGGACGGCAAGCCCGTCTCCCCGCGGCAGGGTGTGGGGCGCAGAAACCGCGCAGTGGAGCCGTCAGGTCCGCCGAGTATACAAAGGCGAGGATGGAACTGAAGCAGCCAAGCAGCAGCTCAGGGGACGCTGAACAAAGCGGGTGGGCCCTGGAGGCACGGCGCGGAGGCATCCCGGAGGGACGGCAGGATGCGGGTGGATGCCCAGGGCGGGGGCGGGGGGGGGGGGCCGGCTGAGCTGGCGGGGGTGGGGGCGGGGGGGCCCGGCTGAGCTGGTGGGGGGGTGCCCGGCTGAGCTGGCGGGGGGGGGGGGGGCAGGGGGGGGGGGGGGCCTGGCTGAGCTGGCGGGGGGGGGCGGGGGGGGCCCGACTGAGCTGGTGGCGGGGGAGGGGACGGGGGGGGGGGGTGCCCGGCTGAGCTGGCGGGGGGGGGGGGGGCGGGGGGGTGCCCGGCTGAGCTGGCGGGGGGGAGGGGACGGGGGGGGCGGGGGATGCCCGGCTGAGCTGGCGGGGGTGGGGGGGCCTGGCTGAGCTGGCGGGGGGCGGGGGCGGGGGCGGGGGCGGGGGCGGGAGGGGGGTGCCCAGCTGAGCGATGGAGCGGCATGGAGACGCCGAGGACAGTGAGCTTGTTGGAACAGCCTCTCTTTATCTCCTTCCATGTCTGTCAGCTGGTCAACAAATAATTTACTGAGCCCCTGCGAGGGGCAAAGCACTGGCTGGAGTCAGACTGCGGTTCTCCAGTTTCCTTGATGAGCCGTTTTAACTCGAACTAGCTAGCCGGTTCTGGATGCTCATTCATGGTTTTGCAACTACCCCTTGAGTACCTTTCGTATGCCAGGCACTGTGTTGAATGACTAGGGTCACAGGAGCAAAGGAAAACCTACCGTACAATTACTTCCCTCCTGAAGATTACATCTACTGCGGAGGCAGATCCTAAACAAACAAACAAGGTTACCAATAAAGATAGGTCCCTGCTGTGAAGAAAAACCATAGGCTGTGAACAGGAATACTTGTCCTAAAGAAACACTTTTCATTTCAGGGACGTGGAAAAGTTTCCCAGAGGAAGTGACATCAGAAGGAAGAATGGGAGCTAATTCAGCCAGAGCTGTAATGAGACCCTGGCAAAGGGGACAGACGGTGCAAAGGCCCTGAGGCAGGATGGAGCGTGATGCTTCGGGGAAACAGAAAGGAGGTCAGTACAGCTGGAACATCCGGAACAGGACCACCAACCAACCAGCTCTCGCCAGGCCTAGTGCACAATGCAAGGAACTCCGAGCTTTATTCCAGAGGAATAGGGTGGCCTTGACCAAGCAGGCTGCACACGCTCTGCAGGCCAGCAGACAACAGTGATGCCCCAGCCGCCCCTGATAAAGGAGTTTAGCCTAAACTCTGATCAGGAAGCTCGGGAGCTCCCCAGACCACCAGGCAATGGAAGCTCGCACCTCCCAGCAGTGCCCCCGCCGCCCCATCCCCCCAGCTGATAGCTCAGTTCAGGTTTCATAGCATCCAATCTCAAAATATTACCCGGCATGTAGTGCTATATGTGCTGTTATTTCATAAATAACAGTCTTATTTTATTTAGTCTTCATAAATGGAAAACGGTAAATACTACCCTCCTTTCACAAAGGAAGACATCTAGGCTCAGGAAGATGAACCACCCAGCCCCTCTGGATTGGATCCCTGGAACTCCAGGGCCATCCTCCGTATAAATCAAGTGTGCTCCAGGCATTGGCACAAACTTGCCAAACTGGACGTAAGACCCCTTCCCGTGTTGGCCTCCGCTCCGACTTCCGTCCACCCGGCATTCCCAGCGGGCCTGTGTAACCCCGAGTCACAGCAGGATTAACCTCAAGAGGGCTCTGAGTGGAGCTCACTGGTGCCCAGCGCAAGGGAGGCGGTCGTGTTCCCTGGGCTTGGCATCAGCAGAGGGCGTCAAGAACAAAGTCTCGGCCCTCTCGGAACTTAGCGTCTGCTGACGGAGACAAACAGGTGGCTTGGTGACAGGGCAGGTGCTGATAAGTGCCACAAAGATAAAGCGAAAGACAGGGCACCACAGAACTCTTCGGCCTCCCTTAAACCCTTGCTCTCTGTCTTAAAGCAACCGCTTTGTTTTTGGTGACCTACCATCTGACGTGCCTGGTCCTTCCAAGTGGCCCAGCCATTTCAGAGCAGAGGAGGGGGTAACACTTCAAAGATCTACACCATGGAGCAGATGGCTCCGCCACTGCGTGCCAATTGCACGACCCGCTAAGCTGTCTGGCACACGGCGCCCTGAGCGAGCGGCAAAGAGCCTCTCCAGCGGGTGCAGACATCTGAGCTCAGAGACGCTGGTGGAGACAGACACGGGGTCACACCGACAACCAAGCAAACACGGAGATAAAGAAATGACACCACGGGCCCTGGCCGGTTGGCTCAGCGGTAGAACGTCGGCCTGGCGTGCGGGGGACCCGGGTTCGATTCCTGGCCAGGGCACATAGGAGAAGCGCCCTGCTTCTCCACCCCCCCCCTCCTTCCTCTCTGTCTCTCTCTTCCCCTCCCGCAGCCAAGGCTCCATTGGAACAAAGATGGCCCGGGCGCTGGGGATGGCTCCTCGGCCTCTGCCCCAGGCGCTAGAGTGGCTCTGGTCGCGGCAGAGCGACGCCCCGAAGGGGCAGAGCATCGCCCCCTGGTGGGCAGAGCGTCGCCCCTGGTGGGCGTGCCGGGTGGATCCCGGTCGGGCGCACGAGGGGGTCTGTCTGACTGTCTCTCCCCGTTTCCAGCTTCAGAAAAATACAAAAAAAAAAAAAAGAAAGAAAGAAATGACACCATGGCCCCGTGGGGGGCAGAGGAGCAAGCGGAAATGATGGGATGAGTGGGAGGGGGGGAGGGAAGGCGGTGTGTGATCATGTGATCAGGCTGACACCCGGGAACCGTGCAACAGTGCTAACTACTCGATCCACTTGGACGAAGGCGTCTGTGATCATGCCCTTGCTTTGTGCCGACCTCTGTACCAAGCCCTGGGAGGGAGGACAAGGAAAGGTAAGGGGCACAGAGGCGGTGCCCGCCATGAAGGAGCTCACGGGCCAGCATGAGAGGCAGACTCAGAGGCAAAATAGCCAGTCATAAGTGGACCACAGTATGGTCCTGGCTGGGATTATTATTTAGTTACTATTATTATTATTATTATTATTGTCAGCCCTTAAAAAGAAATTGAATCGTAACAAGTCTGGTTGGGCAGACTCTCATGCTAACTGGGCTGTGACATCACCCAGCATACAATTTAATACCAGGAACCCAGACACTGGACAGCGACAGACACCGGATCGCTGTGTGGTGGTCCCGTTGGAGTCGGAGCCCACTGGGAGGCCACATGGCCACACACTTGGGGCGGAGTCAGCCCAGGAGTAGAGCCAGAGTCCCCCCCCCCCCCAGAAGAGAATTGAGCGTGTGGGAGAAAGGTAAGCCGTGGTCTCAGTTACACGTGTCGTCATTCCTTACCTCGGATGCTCCAGGAGAGTGCCCTGAAAAGATACAGCCTGTCACAATGTGGCGCTGGTGTGGGAACAGCCAGATGGATCAGCGGAGTAGAGAGCAGAGAGCCCAGAAAGGGCTCACGTGCTGCAGGAGTTCAGTATCTCACAGAAGCAGCACTTCGCCACGGTGGAAAAGGGAATCGCTTATTGGACAAACAGTAGGGAACCCTTTGGGAAGAAAAAGAAATAGACACCTACCTTTCAGCATCCCCAAAAGGTAAATTCTAGATGGATTTAAAAGCAAAACACACCTGGCAAATCTCCCCTGCAGGAAAGCGGGAAAACGGGGTGCTCGCCCAGACAAAGCAAAGCCAAGCCGAGGGCAGCCGTCAGCACCAGCCCCACCCTTGCCAGACAGCCGAGGAGGGAATGACATGTTCAAGCTGAGGCGGAAGGACCCGGGTTAGCTACAGGACAGGGTGTGACAGAGGCGCGCGCTGATGCCGCGGCGGTCATCACTCTGCAACATCGGACGTCTCCGTGTATCCACTGGACAGGTTCCCCAGAAACGCACGGGACGCTACCTGCCGGTGGCACCTCAACAAAGTTGGGGGGAAACAGATAGCCTCGGGATTGATATCCAGATAGATCAAGATGTCTCGAAAATCAATAGCACAGCAACACTAAAACGTAATAGAAAATTGGACAGACACTGTAAACAGGCAATAAACAAAGAAAAGAATGCAAATGAAAAGACGTTTCATCTTGTTGGAACCAAGAAAGTGTAAAATCGAACAGCAATGATATTTCGTGGGTTCTTTTGTTTTCCAGGAGAATAGCCGAGTGAGTGTAGGCACAGTTCAGGCACACACGCCCGTGAGCCTTTTCCTCCATGGCCAGTAGAAGATCAATCCACGAAAGGTTCTCTAGAAAGCAATTCAGCGGCACCTTAACATATATATATATATATATATATATATATATATATATATATATATATATAATGAATGGCGTCTCTCTACCGAGACACCTGGGAGGCCCACTGGAGGACGGGCGGGCACAGAGCGGGCCACACAGCAGAACAGTGGGACGGATGAGGGAGCGTACCAGGGCGGTAGAGGGCTGTGCCGCTGGCACACCGGCAACTTCGGTCTTTACGTGTTGATCTGGGAATGTCTTCCCCACGCAGAGTTAAGTCAGAAAGTAAGAGGCAGTTCCTTCTACACAGCGTGACTGCTGTGGCTGTTCAAAGAACACCGTCTGGCAAAGCGCAAGCGTCAACCATATTGTTAAAAGAGCCCACAATCACCCACAGAGATCTAGGCGTCGAGGTATGCAGACGTGGATGCAGGACCCGCAGGAGAGACAGAAACAGAGAGACAGGGATTGACACAGGATGCACAGGGACTAGCTGGGAGGAGGCACTGACGACAAGGCCTGGCTCGGGCGGGCGGGGCCCGCGGAGGTGGGGGCAGAGGGGCAGGAAAAGGGGGGTTGTCACTCTGTGTTTTGTATACCTCTGCATTAAACAGACACACACGCATACGGGTATTTGTGATGAAAATGTATTTAGACTTTCTGCAACTAGGAAAAAAAAATGGAAGACAGAAGAAAGCAACAAGGAGGAGAGGAAGGAAGAAAGACAGGAGGGAAGCCCTGGCTGGTTGGCTCAGTGGTAGAGCGTCGGCCTGGTGTGCAGGAGTCCAAGGTTCGATTCCCGGTCAGGACACACAGGAGAAGCGCCCATCTGCTTCTCCACCCTTTCCCCTCTCCTTCCTCTCTGTCTCTCTCTTCCCCTCCCGCAGCCAAGGCTCCATTGGAGCAAAGTTGGCCTGGGCGCTGAGGATGGCTCCATGGCCTCTGCCCCAGGCGCTAGAATGGCTCTGGTCGCAACAGAGCAACGCCCCGGAGGGGCAGAGCATCGCCCCCTGGTGGGCATGCCGGGTGGATCCCAGTCAGGCGCCTGCGAGAGTCTGTCTCTCTGCCTCCCTACTTCTCACTTCAGAAAAATACAAAAAAAGAAAGAAAGAAAGAAAGAAAGAAAGCAGGAAGAGAAGCTAGAAGGGCCAGATTTGAAGCCACATGGATGACAGGACAACATTTTGACTTTGCCTTAGAGACAGAAAGAAATCCATTAGAAGCTTGTTAACAAGGAAGGGATATTCTGAGACCTGTAAGTCATCCAGAAGACAACTGATTCTCAAAGTATCCAGAGATCAAAAAGGATCAATGAGAAATGTTGGAGCCATCCAGATCAGAAATAATGAAGGCCTGGGCCAAGGGCAGAGATCCAAGAAAGCTTCTTCGAAACGCTGAGATGGCAGGCGAGATGAGCCCCACTTAGAGGCGGGGGGGAAGGGGGGGCTGGGGCAGGTTGAAGCAGGGGCCCCCCAGCTTGGCTGCCCACGGGGTTACCGATGAGCTGAAAGACTACCCCTCGCGATGGGCACAGAGTTAAGGAACTGGTCAAAGCAGACACAAACCCGGGGCATTCTGACACTGAAGTCTCTCCGCCTCCGTGCCATCCAGTGACTCTGCCAGCCTTCTGGCTCTGCCCCGTTCCGCCGAGGATGCCCAGAGAGGCTGAGGGAACAGGGTATGACCACACAAGCTAGTACCAGGCAGGTGGGGCTTAAACCAGTGCTCTCTGATTTTTAAAATGTTGTGTTCTTTCAAGATACCTTTGGATGGGAGAAAGCTTGTTTCCTCTAACAGCCCTGTGAGGTGTTTAATTTCATTCCCATTTTCATCTTAGAAAACTCCAGCTGCAGTTAAGAGACGGGTTGTTCAGTTTATTGGATGGGAAGAGCGAGATTCCCAGCAAAGTCATTTGATGTCTGTGAGCTGGACCTTGAAGCCTACCTACCATTATGAGAGAAGCAACATCTGTGGTGACAGCATCCAGGTGCAGTTTATTGATGAGGAGCTGGAGTGGGCGCCCTCTTGAGGGCCTGTCCCCCTACCCCCTGCCCCATGCCGCCCTAGACAGGGAGAACCGTGCTCACCAGACACTGGTCTCGCAGCCCTTATTTGTGCCGTGTGCCATGTGCCTCGACGTCCTCAAACACAGCTGACCGGGCTTGTCCGAGGTGGGTCCCTGGAGGCCAGGGGCTGCAGCCGGGTCACCACCCCTGCTCGATGTGAGAGTCGCCTTCTCTCAGAACGGGGAGGCCATGTTGGGACCATCATTGGTGACCACGTAGAAGCAAGAATAAGAGACCCGTCTTTGCAAAGAGGGAGGCGAGCCAAAGTGACCAAGAAGAGCAGAGGTGACCCACCGTGCGACCGACCGCAGCCAGACGGAAACAGCACGGTTCCCTGGGCCCCTTGGCGCCCTGAGCACCCTGTGGGAGTCAGCGGATACACGCCCTGCGGTTGCCTGAAGCAGCCTGTTCCCGCCCGCCCGTGTCTGGTCTGGTATTTTGACCTTGTGCATAGACCTGTCCCTCCATTTTCCTCTCCTCCTCCCCTTTATTCACAGAAGGTGGTTCTGTGGTCATTGGCTCAAGCCCCTGAGTGGAAAACCCAGTTACCAAATACCTCTTCTTGTCCAGGATTTTTATTTTCAGAAACCTGTGTCCCGAGTATTCTCAGGGTTTAGCAAAGGAGAATGGATACTTAACCGGAGACGGTTTTCTAGTCTGAGGGCCTGGGTCAGGGGGCGGGGCTGGGGGCGGGGACGGGGCAGAGAGCCGGTACCCCGCATCTGTGAGGGTGTCCCTGGGTGAGTAGCGTCCCAATCAGTGCGCTGGGTGAGGAAGATCCCTCACCAATGTGGGTGGAAGCGCTCTGCTTTGAGATCCTCCTCCTCTGTCTCTTTTTGACTGGGTCTTGGTTTTAATATGAATTTTGGAAAGAAAAAAAAAAATACATGGTCCAGATTGCCAAAGAAAAAGAACATCTCTCCATCCTGTATTCAATTTAATTTCTCTTATGCCCCAGTGATGGCAGCAGCGGAGGGCCGGGTCTCCCTGGCGCTGGTCCCGGGACCCCCTGTCATGGAGCGTCCTCTGGACCCCTGGCAGGGCTCAGAGCACGGGCCGGGCAGGTCCCCTGCGCGACAGCCCTGGTCTCTGCGGACTCCGGGCCCCAGGCTTCCTCCGCCGGTGGGAGCAAACGTATTCAGCCACAGACCCCAATGGATACACGGGTCTGAGTTACTGCGAACAAATTACTAGAGGCCGGTGCGCACTCTATCATGCGCGGGGCGCCAGGAGCCCTGTGCCCCCGGAACAACGCGACTCCGTGGCTGGGAGACAGCCAGGGCGTGACTCTGCGTCACAAAGGCCGGTGTGAGCTGCTCACTTCGGGGAATCACTCATTAGCAGGGTGGGCGCAGAGTGAGAAACACCAAACCTGATTAGAAGGCGGATTTGTCACCCTGCTTGCAGGAGTCAACAAAAACAGAGGACCTGTCCATCACAGTGGGGGCCGCACCTCCTCGCAGCCAGCCGGGGGGGAGAGGGGGTCATCTCCGCAGGCAAGGGAAGAGCGAGCAGCCGGCTCGCTCCAGAAAAACTGTGTCGTGCCGCGTCCGAGGCCAGAGGGCCAATTCCCAGCGCGCCTGGGGCCTTACTGGGCCCAGAGTGACAAGGACTTTGGGCAAGTGGGTGTGTTCGGTTCTACAGTCACCCCCCTTATCCGCGGGGGATTTGTTCCAAGACCCCCCCCACGTGGATGCCTGAAACCCCAGGTAGTCTTGAACCTGACGCCTACTATGTTGTTTTCCTGTGCGTACTTACGATCAAGTTTAATTTATAAGTTAGGCACAACTGTGACGGACAATGATAATAATACACTGAAACAATTATCACAGTAGTCTGCAATGGAAGTTATGTGACTATGGTCTCTTTCTCTCTCTCTTTCTTAAAACAGCCGATAACAGAAACAGCCCCGAAGTGACTGGCGGGCAGGGAGTGCGTACAGAGTGGACACGCTGGACAACAGGTGAGAAGGGGCGGTCTCGGCAAGGCGTCACCACATTATTCAGAACGCACGAAGTTTAAAAGTTAGGAATAATTGGCCTGACCGGGCGGAGGCGCAGTGGGTAGAGCGTCAGACTGGGATGCAGAGGACCCAGGTTCAAAACCCTGAGGTCGCCAGCTGGAGCTCAAGGTCGCTGGCTTGAGCAGGGGGTCACTGGCTCTGCTGTAGCCCCCCCGGGTCAAGGCACATATGAGAAAGCAATCAATGACACAACTAAGGTGCCACAACGAAGAATTGATGCTTCCCATCTCTCTCCCTTCCTGTCTGTCTGTCCCTATCTGTCCCTCTCTCTGTCTCTTTCACACACAAGAAAGTTACAAATAGTTGATTTCTGGAATTGCCCGTTTAATACTTTTGGACTGCTGTTGACCGTGGGTCACTGAACCCGTGGGAAGAAAAACTGCGGATGAGGGGGAGACACTGGATTACCGTCCTCCCAGGGACACCCCGCCCCCTGGGAGAGTCCTTGCTGAGCGTTGACCTCAGGCTTTGCTATGTGACCGAGTGGCCGGTGCCATTTCCACAGGGAAGCTCTGGAGGCAGTGTGTAGTTGACGGGGTCCCTTCTCCCTTTGCCGGAGAGCGGTCCTGTGCCCACAGGAGGCTGTGCCACTAGCCCAGCTCCTGGCTGACAATGTCCTGTGGCAGAACTGGGGCAGAGAGGAGGCGGACACCTCGTGTGAGCGAGAAATAAACACGTGCTGTTCCGAGTCCCTGAGGTCTGGGAGGACTTACCATCCCCCTCACACACACACACCCATTTTGTGTGCTTCATTCTGTTACAGAGAAACCACCACAGTGCAGCTGGCTGCTGCTGTAGCATTGTTTTGTAAATCTGGGTGAAACAACTTTTCCAGTGTCAACATGCCCATGCACGTCTCTCTACCAAGACCCAGGGATTGTCCACAGGGCTAGGAAGGGACAACAGCTGGTGACCGTCCCAGGGATAGTCCACAGGGCTAGGAAGGGACCACAGCTGGTGACCGTCCCAGGGATAGTCCACAGGGCTAGGAAGGGACCACAGCTGGTGACCGTCCCAGGGATAGTCCACAGGGCTAGGAAGGGACCACAGCTGGTGACCATCCTGTCATCATGTTGGATCCCCGGTAACCCTCAGCTACACTCACCGTTGCCTAGATACGGGGTCAGGTTTGTCATGTCTGACTTCCGTTTCCAGTGACTGAATCCTTCCTGGGAAGCCTCTCAGTCTGTCGTGAATAATTTTCTGAAACCTGCCCTCCCCAGTAGGTGGCCGCCTCAGAAGCCTGTGACCCTCCGTTAGAGGAGACATTCAGAAGAGCTGAGAGACGGCCCAGAGTTAGAACACACCAGCAAGGTCAGACTTACGAAACTTCGTCTTAGGTATTTACCGTCATTTTAATCACACAGTTTTACCTTTCCACTTTTCCATCGAATTCCTTCATCGATCTGAAATTAATTTTGGTGCATAGTATCACATAAGAAGGTACTTCCCTCTCCCAAATAGTTAGCTATTTGCCTCAGAGTCCTTTTGGAAAACTTTTACTTACTTAAAACAGCTAACGCTGTTGTGCAATAAATACTCGTTTGCGTTTCAATGTAAGTCTGTGCTTCCTGTTCCCTTCCGAAGACCCGTTAGGTCACAACACAGTTTCAATAGTGAATCCCTTCGGAATACACTGTTTCAGTCCCTGGAGAGTATCACAGTGTGTTTCTAAATGAGGACCAGTTATTATCCTCTGTCTTCTCACAAATGGGCTATTAAATTATCATCATCCTTCTAGCTTTAAAAACTACTCTCATTCCTTATACTGAGATATCCCTAAAGTTGAGATTAATTTCAGGAAATTAGAAGTCTTTATATAAAATATCTATGTTTCTATCCAAGAACTTGATAGGTCTCATTCTTTATCTGAGTCTCTTGAAGTCTCCCCGGACATCTTCCCATCAAGTTTTATTTTTCTTCATAAGAATTCCACTCTTGTTTGTTAAGTTTACGACTAAACATTTTATTTTTATGTCGTTATGTGAATGGGCACATTTTTTATCCATTCAATGTTCTCGCTTTTTTTTTTTTTTAATCAGGCATATAAGAAAGTTGTTGAGTGGAAAAGGTTAAAGGATTACGACATACAAAATTGACAGTTACAATATCGTCACAGGGATAGAAAATACAGCCCGGAGAATGTAGTCACTAATAAATACAGTAGTGACCGTCTACGGTGCCAGGTGGGTGCTAGACTCATCGAGTGATCACTTTGTCAGTTATGGAAACATCTAACCAAGATGCTATACACCTCAAACTGTAAAGTATAAAATAGTATTGAATGTCGACTATCACTGGAAATATTTAATTAATTAATTCAGTGGTTCTCAAAGTGTGCACCCTAGATGATTTCCAAGTGCGCCCTACGGTATTCCAGAGAAAGATGTGCCTGTTGGGGACCAAAAAACCAACAGGGTTTTTGGAGTTTAGATTTTTGGGGGACAGAGGTGTGGGGAATTGGCTGTGAGCTGACAGTCTGCCCAACCCCCCACCTCACTTGCCTGATTAGGTTGCAAAAGGCTGTTGAGCTGTGGTGCTGGATTGTTTACACTACCACCCCATGTTCCCCAGAAAGACTGGAGGCAAGTTTCTTCTATCCTTTGTTTGGTGTCAAGTTAAGATGATATGTATGGTGGGGATTTTCTGCACTCAACACAATTAAGAGTAAAGAGAGGAATTCTTCAATACATTGACGAGGAAATGAGAGTTTGCCTTTCAAATATATGCCCAAACATTGAAGAAATTGCTAGAACACATCAGGCTCATGTTTCTCATAAACACAAGAATGAAGAAACTTAACACATTTTGCACCAGGACCTGCCGAATTGACTAAATCTTACTAAGAATGTATCTATATATATAAAGAGATAACTTTTTTGTCGTCTTTTTTATTTTTAACCCTTTACAAATTCTAAAAAGCATAACTCAAAAAATGTAACATAAAAATGATTTTTAATGTCAGAATAAATTTAATTTTGTCGTATTTATTTTGTTTAATTGCCATAAAAGCATGCTTGGACTTTGTTTTTTTTTTTCTTTAATATTTGACTTAATTATTATAACATATTTCTCATTATTTGTAGGATTTTAAATGTGCCCCGACTTCAAAACATTTGAGAACCACTGAATTAATTAAAAAGGAATAAAGGATGGCAGGCCCCCACCTGACCTGGAAGGTGCCCACAGACCCGGGAGGCAGCCCCCAGGTCCACCTACCAGTCTGCAGACTCGGGGTTGAGTCAACGGCTCCTTTTTTATTTTTTTTTTAAATTATTAATTTTTAACTATTTCCCTTGTGTTTGGTGACATTATTAAACTTTCATCTTAATCATTTTTTTAAAAGGTGATTTCCATGATGTATTGAGGTAGATGTCCCTATCACTTAAAAATAATCACTTTGTCTCTGCTTTTTTTTTATGAGGGAGACTGCTCATTTCTCTTTTCTCGTCTTATTTTGTTGGCAAGAAGCTCTTGAACGCTGTACGGTATATGTTTCGCTGTGACTGAATTAATTTATTTTAAACACCTTGTAAATGTTTCAAAAATGCATTGTAAACATAAATTCCTGTGGGGAGAAAAAAAAAAAAAAGGACTTCGTGAAGCTAAAGGGCTTTAGATCAACAGAAACATTTTTTTTTTTTTTTGTCCTGCAGGAATTTAAAGAATAATGCTTTGAGAGTGTTTCTGTTATTATAAGATATAAAAATGCCAAATCAACATTGACAAAAACAGGCGTAAACTCCCTTATTTGTTTTCCATTCTGCCCACTCAGCCACTTCCTGGGCTCTCCCGTCCTCCGTGCCCCTGAGGGGGAGGCTCTGATGGCTGGGTCACAACCAAACACAGACAGACTCACTCACGGGGCACACAGAGCCGCGGCCGGCCCCCGAGCAGAGCCAAGTGTGTACGTCGGGTCTACAACCCTGGCTTCTTTCCCCGTGAGTTTGCGGGAAAATTGAGGTCCTGTTGGAACTCGAGGGGGCTCCCCGGCACAAGTTGCACTCCCTAATTAGTAAGTCGTGTGTATATATACCTCACACTTGCTCTGAAGACTCGTTCTGTTATGAAAAGGCTCGTCATAGTGATCATTGCCACCCTTCTGGTCTTTTCCCCGATTGCAGTGGGGTGGCCTTTACTCTCCTACCTGTCACTTTGAAGGACGATCTTGGGAACATCTGTTTTAACGTGATGGAGGACTAACCGCTTCGGGTAAAAGGTTCTGTTTTCTCTTCTCTAAAAACTACAAAAACACTGGAAGTGAATGTTGACAGCAAAAATAATCATAATAGTAATAATAATAATAAAACTGGGGAGAATTTAATTCAATCACAGGGTAACTTGGTCTATACTGATAAACACAAAACCTGCCTGGGTTTCTGTGTATGTTCATTCCTGAAGGCAAGAGCCCCAGAAAGGGGTAAAAAGAACCATTGCCCTGGCCGGTTGGCTCAGTGGTAGAGCGTCAGCCTGGCATGCAAGGGGTCCCGGGTTCGATTCCCGGCCAGGGCACACAGGAGAAGCACCCATCTGCTTCTCCACCCCCCTCCCTTCCTTCCTCTCTGTCTCTCTCTTCCCCTCCCGCAGCCAAGGCTCCATTGGAGCAAAGATGGCCCGGGCACTGGGGATGGCTCCTTGGCCTGGGCCCCAGGCACTAGAGTTGCTCTGGTCGCAATAGAGCGACGCCCCGGAGGGGCAGAGCATCGCCCCCTGGTGGGCAGAGCATCGCCCCCTGGTGGGCGTGCCGGGTGGATCCGGGTCGGGCGCATGCGGGAGTCTGTCTGACTGTCTCTCCCCGTTTCCAGCTTCAGAAAAATACAAACAAACAAAAAAAAGGAACCATTTCTGAGTCGGTGTTTCCCTGGGCTCAGCGACAGGGGATGGGGGTGCGGTGCCCACCAGAGAACTGGGCAGCCACCCTTCAAGGACGTCCCACCGTCAGACAGAGAGGGCAGACTGAGAGCGCTGAAGTGGGCTGGGCGTGTAGAGGCGTTCGCTCACAAGAAAGGGGCCGGGGGTGGGGGTGGGGGGGAGAGCAGGAATCAGGTGCCCACGCTTGACAGCACTGCTGCCTAGGGTAGAACTGCAGCTCAGAGGTGCGTGGAGCCTGGCCGCGGGACAGGAGGAGGATGTCACTTCATGGGAGAGCGGGTCATGAAGAAGGGGCTGGAGAGAGACTAAGGATGTGACAGCAGCTTCATGCCCTGCCTTTAGTTGGCGGTTTGGGAAGATGCCATCAGCCCCAGCCCACCCCTGTCTCCCTCCTGGGTCTTGGCAGTGGCCCCCCAGTGGTCCCTGTGCCTCCTGCCTCTCGTGGTCCACCTGGCACACAGAAGCCACGGGATTCCCTGAAAATGTCAGCCAGACCGTGTCACGTCTCTGTCGGTTCCCATCATCTGACTCAGAGCCCCTCCCCACCGGCCTAGGCTCTGAGCTGCTGCGGGAGGGGCTCCTCTCACTCCCTCCGCTCCAGCCTAGCCGGCCTCCTGCCCTCCTCTGAGCCCTCCCCACCGGCCTGGGCTCTGAGCTGCTGCGGGAGGGGCTCCTCTCACTCCCTTCGCTCCAGCCTAGCCAGCCTCCTGCCCTCCTCTGAGCCCTCCCCACCGGCCTGGGCTCTGAGCTCCTGCGGGAGGGGCTCCTCTCACTCCCTCCGCTCCAGCCGAGCGGGCCTCCTGCCCTTCTCTGAGCGCTCCCCAGACACACTTCCGGTTCACGTTGTGTGCGCTTCCACTTCTTTCCCACAGGAGAGAGATACCTGCCTGGGCAGTGTCGTCCCCCGTCCTCCCCCACCCCAGGTTCACCTGGGTTTCTGTGCTAAGGCCGACTGGTCAGGGTAGGCTCTCTGCCCTCCGCTCCTTCTCCGCTCCTTGGACGGCTTTGTTCTCCTCCATACCACTTCCCACACACAAGGTACCACACTTGTTCGTTATTCTCCTCCCTCGGCTGGTGTGTAAGTGGCGTGTGGGTAGAAACTTGGTCTCCTGTTTGCTGGTGCCCCCGCAGTGCCTGGAACAGCACGTGGCACAGACTCGGTGCTCCCCAAGTACTTGTTGGATGAATAATAAATACATGGAGGGTGGGGTTCAGACACCCTAAGACTAAACAGAAAGAAACGTGTTTATGAACTCCTGAGCCTGAGGTTTCCTGTCTTTTAAGAACGAGGAAAAGGGGCAGGAACATGAGGAGCCCGTACAGTGCTGCCGGACTAACGACCTGTCTTTGAAGGTGACCGTTTCCAGACAGACTTTATGCTCATAGAATTCTTTCTTTATTCTTAAATTAAGTATATATATATATGTATATATATGATATATGTATATATATCATATGTATATATGTAATTATAATACATATGTATATATGTACATAATATATGTATAATGTAATATATGTATATGTGTATATATATCAAAGTTTGTTTCTTTCTGTTAAATGTATCCACAACTAGATGAGTCATGTATCTTGGTAGGTTTGGTTCCGTCCTCAGTTCGGGAGTGCTACATTCATTTCTGCCTTTGATCATCTTATCACATTTACTCCTTTCTCATTCTCGCCATGACCAACTTGTTACAGCGTGACGCCCGCCCTCTGTCTTCTCGACGACAGACGTTGTAACGTTCACTCCGGTTGCTCCCATCAGCCTTCCCCGTATCCTGCGCTCCAGAGCGTCCCCCGCGTAGGAACGTGGACCGCTGGCTCAGTTCCTAGCGTGACTTCCAGTTCTGCACTGCCACGACCGGTTTCTCTGCGTCTTCCTCATCTCTGAGGCCACAACTTCCCAGCGCAGGCTACCGCGATGACCTTCTCTCTCTCTATCCTCCCCCTTCGCAGAGAGTAGAAAACACGTGTCATCTAAATAAATGCACTTCTACTTCTCCAAGATGTCTGCTTCGAGTCCCGTCTTCTCTTTCCTCCTTTATGTGGAAATGTGTTTGCATGGGACACACGCTGGATCTCTCTCCTCCCTTTTAGCTTTGAAGTTATTCCTACCCTCGCCTAGGATTGGAGAACGACAGTGTGAGAGGTGAGGGGCCGTGGTTTCTTCCGTGGTCGGTGACGGGGCCTCCCAGGCTGTGCAGACTGGATCGGGTTGGGTAGGACTCCAGGCGCCGTAGGAAGTCTGTGCCTGGTGATTCCTTTGTGTTGGGTAAAGTCACGGGGCCGGGCACCCACCTCTCTGTATTCTATACTCTATGAAACTCGACCTTCGCTTCCAATGCACACGGGCTCCACTGACCTTCCCAGCGATGCCGCCCGTTCGATCAGGGGGAAGTCCCTCCGTCACGGAGAAGACGTGTTGCTTTTCCAGCTTCCCGTCGGACTCGCCGCCCTTGACAGCGGACGCAGCTCTTCCTGACGGATGAGTGAGATTCACCTGACGGATGAGTGAGATTCACATGCAGCGTTCCCCGGATGCGCCGTGACTCACCCCGCCCTCCAGCCGAGAGCTGTCCTCACTCCCACACCCCAGGTCGTGCCCCCCACCCCGCCCTCCAGCCGAGAGCTGTCCTCACTCCCACACCCCAGGTCGTGCCCCCCACCCCGCCCTCCAGCCGAGAGCTGTCCTCACTCCCACACCCCAGGTCGTGCCCCCCACCCCGCCCTCCAGCCGAGAGCTGTCCTCACTCCCACCCCCCAGGTCGTGCCCCCCACCCCGCCCTCCAGCCGAGAGCTGTCCTCACTCCCACCCCCCAGGTTGTGCCCCCCACCCCGCCCTCCAGCCGAGAGCTGTCCTCACTCCCACCCCCCAGGTCGTGCCCCCCACCCCGCCCTCCAGCCGAGAGCTGTCCTCACTCCCACCCCCCAGGTTGTGCCCCCACCCCGCCCTCCAGCCGAGAGCTGTCCTCACTCCCACCCCCCAGGTCGTGCCCCCCACCCCGCCCTCCAGCCGAGAGCTGTCCTCACTCCCACAGCCCAGGGCGTGCCCCCCACCCCGCCCGTGGCCATCCTGTGGTGGGGTCCTCCAGAGAAACAGAGCCCACGGGGTGGGGGGTGGGGCACACACACGCAGGAGGAGATCCGTGACCAGAATCGGCTCTCACGGGATGGAAGCTGAGAAGGTCCACAGATAACGTTCCGTCGCCAGAGGGAGGACCGGGGGAGCCGGGGGTGGAACTGAGTCCGAGTCCTGAGACCTGTGCAGCAGCTGCTGCTGGTCCGAGTCCCAGATCCGAGGGCCTGAGAACCAGGGCCCCCCTGGACCAAGGGCAGGAGAGGGACAGCCCGGCTCGAGAAGAGAAAGCGCTTGTCCTTCTTCCACCGTTTTGTTCTATTTCTACTCGGGCCCAGCGTGGAGTGGGCGGTGCCGGCCCACCGCGGTGAGGGGGCTCCTCCTCACCCAGGCCAGGGACTCAGAGGCTCAGCTCTCACAGACACACCCAGGGACAGTCTCACATGTTCTCCGGGCGTCCTGAGCTCAGCCCAGTTTCTCGGGAGCTCTAAGAGGGGCTCCCTGACGTCACAGACACGCCCAGGGACGGTCTCGCTGGCTCTCCGGGCTCCTGAGCGCAGCCCAGTTTCTCGGGAGCTCTAAGAGGGGCTCCCTGACGTCACAGACACACCCAGGGACGGTCTCACCGGCTCTCCGGGCATCCTGAGCTCAGCCCAGTTCCTCCAGGGGCTCTAAGAGAGGCTCCCTGACGTCACAGACACGCCCAGGGACAGTCTCGCCGGCTCTCCGGGCGTCCTGAGCTCAGCCCAGATCTCCGGGAGCTCTAAGAGAGGCTCCCTGACGTCACAGACACGCCCAGGGACAGTCTCTCCGGGCTCCTGAGCTCAGCCCAGTTTCTCCGGGAGCTCTAAGAGAGGCTCAGCTCTCACAGACACGCCCAGGGACAGTGTCACCAGCTCTCCGGGCGTCCTGAGCTCAGCCCAGTTTCTCCGGGAGCTCTAAGAGGGGCTCCCTGATGTCAGCAGAATGTGCTGCCGTCTCCCGGTGCACCGGCCCAGGCAGCCCCTTTGTTTACTACTCCTTGGGTCATCGTAGCCAAGACCTTGAAAACAGAGCAGAGGGCAGTGAATCAGACCGCTGGTTTTTAGATCTCTCTGGTGCCGTGCTTGTGGCTTCAGTGGAAGATTCACACGTTTCCACCGGCCCCACAGATAGGTGGACGGAGAAGACCCCAGACCCGGGATGGTTTCGCTGCCTGGGATCTGGGACTCGGATTCCCTTTCGTAAAGGTGCTTGTTCAGATTCAACCCGTGTTTCAAAGCCTGGAGCACAGACACCCCCCTTCTGTTCTGTAAAGATTTCTCTGCTGCCCTCAGTCTAAAGCCGTTTCTCCCACACGGGGCTCCCAGAGACGTTTTCTCTGTATCTCTCTTACAGCATTGAGGTTTGTTTGTGGGTCTGTCTTATTTCACCTATCTCGTCAACAGGATAAAAGTCCTCCCTCTCTAGGCGGGGGCTGCGTTTGATACCCTCTGGTGTCCTTACTGTGGGAAAGGGAGAGGCGAGTGGGAATGATCAGCCCACAGGACTCCACCATGCCTAACATAGTCCGGGCACCCCAGCCCTCCCGTGAGCAAGAGAAGGACATCCCTGAGCTGTCAGCCTTGGAAACCAAGGGTTAGCAAGCTTTCTCTGTCAACGATCAGGCGGGTGGGAAGGATCCTAGGCTCTGTCACGACCGCTCAGACTGCCTCCTGCCGCCTGGACACAGCTGTAGACAGTACACCCCTGAAAGGGGGCGGCTGTGTGCCAACAGTCCCTGGTTTGCAAAAACAGGCAGTGGCCCTTGGGTTGTAGCATTCCAGCCCTCGTTTCAGAGACGGACGTCTCCGCCTGGAAAACGGGGAAGAGGCAGGATCTTCCGTTCTGCTCCAGACACACACACTAAGCAGGCCGTCTGACCACTGGGGAAGGAGACACGGTGTCCCCTACGGCCAACCAGCACCGCACCTCTGTCTGCAGAGCAGTCCGCTCCAGCCGGCTTCTCCGCAGGGTTCAGGGAGAGTCTGGCGGTCACACTGAAAAGCAACTTCACCCGTGCCACCCATGTTACCAGTTTCGTGGGAGAAGCGACCTCTTGCTCAGTAAGTCCGTATGGAAACATCGTGTAAAACAATGTCTTTAAAAAAAAAAAAAAATTCCATCGCAAGCATCCCTCTGTGGGATATTTTAAAGAGGTCCCATCTGTGGGGTTTTTTTTTTTCTTTCCCTAGAAAACGTAGGTTCCAGCAAAGGCAGCTGTTTGCAGGATCTCCGGCAGCTAACTCTGCAAACTGACCTACTTCTTCCAAACTCCTTTGCAGATTGCGTGGTTCGAACAAACCCCGTGTGTGACAGGTTCCTTTTTCAGCGCCTGCAGCCTGCCTGTTCTTTCGTGATTGCCAACTTTGAAACTGTCCTTGGTGGCTTCCTGTGTTTTATTGGACGTCTTGGGGGCGGAGGGGTGGGGGGTGGGGGGGACGGGCAGTCAACACAAAATGGCCCCGTGTTGGACACAGCGAGGTTTTCTGGGTCCCCCCCATATCCTTGCAGGCTGTGTCCTCTTTCAGGGCCAGATGCGTGTGTTATTCATGCATCTTGAAGTCACCCACAAATCCTAGCACAGGGTCTTTCAGGGAGCGGCTGTCCAATAGGCTTTAGCGCAGTGAATGCATGTGTCAGGTGGGCAGAGAGACCACTGACCTCCCCGTGTTTGCTTCCCAGGTAAACCAGCTCCCTGCGTCCCATCGCTGGTAGACATTTATCGAGCACCTATAGCTGTGCCAGTCACTCAGGAAGTCACTGCATACACTTAAGATGCACAACTTGATGTTCTGAAATATGTATCCATTGGGAAATAATCGCTCCAATCAAGCTAATCCACATATGCATCACCTTACCCAGTTGCCATTGTCTTTATGTGGTGAGAACACTTCAGAGCTCCTCTCCTAGCTCGTTTCAAGCATAGTACACAGTATTTTTTTAACTGTATCACATTGCTCTACCTCAAATGGGGAGTGTTGGTCAAAAGGATACAGAGTTTCGGTTGCGCAAGATGAATGGGCTCTGGAGGTCGGTTCCTGCTGGCTTTTGCATGTCTTTTGAGCTCTTGGAAACCTTGGATGGGGAGCGGTAGGACCCAGAGCGGACAGACCGCACACAGCATGCTGCGCAGTCACCCTGTCCCAGGTCTCAGCCTCCTCCCTCCGCCAGAGGCAAACCGTTTCTCCACACAACCCTGAAGGGGCTGGACAGCGTCACTAACGTCTTTCCCTAAAAATAACCAGCACTTAACTGAACACAGGGTAGTTCGATAAGCTGTCGACACCTTAAACACTCAGTCCATGTCACCTCTATAAAAGAAATACAGAGAAGATGCTTTCAGGACCCCCACTTGAGAGACAAGACCCCGAGGGACAGGGAGCCTCGGTGACTTGCCCAGCGTCCATCGTTGGGGACCTGGGAAGGCTGACTGACGCCAGAGGCTGTGCTCTCGTCTCTCTGTCCTGCTGTTCCGCCTGAGGCAGGGACGGACACACTTCCGGCGCCTCGCTGGGGGCCTCCCCGCACCCTCCGCGTGGCAAACACCGGTCGTATTCCTGTCCCTTCAAAGCCTGTGGCATGGCCTCTGCTTAATTAACCCTGTGGGCTTCCCCCCCACCCCCACCCGGGCTTTTGATCCACGGGCGTATTCTGAAGGGGGGTTGTGGGGGAGGGCTGTCGCTGTCAGACATCTATATATCCGCATACTCTCAAAGCGTTGCATGGATCATTTTTATGTTTGCATTGCAAGGCGGAGCTCTCCAATGCCCTCGCCCTACCATCTCGCTCAGAAGTTTTCGAAGAAATGCGGAGACGGGCCCCTGGAACTGCTGCCCAATCAGGGAAACTCCCCACCGTGGCGAACAAACTGGACCTCACCCAGCCTCTCCGCCGTGGTGGTGGACCCTTCCCTCCACGCACCTCAGGTCTCAGCCATGCGGGAGTACTGGCTCTCTTCTCACAAAGTCTAGTAAGTTAGTGCCCCAGGCTCTGTGAGAACCTGTCTCCTCTCTGCAGCTCTCCACAAGGCAGGCGAATGATCCTTCATTTATGTTTCCAAGTTCTTGACGCCTCAGTCCATGTAAAAAAAATTCAACCCCATTGTGCCTTCAGAGGAAGTTCCTGTCTTCTCAACCTGCCCGTGAGCCTCTCTGGAATACCATGGTCTGGTCTTGGTCCTTGGAGTCCAGGGTCTAGGATACAGCTGGATGAGAGCACGTATCAACCTCTCACTCTCTCTGAAAGCACATTTCTGGTGTGTACATCCCGCGTCACCATTCCTTCAGGGCAGGTGATCAACATCTACGGAGCGGTGGAGTCCAGAGCTTGAATGTCAAATGAATTAAGCTAGGTTTAAGTCATCCAGCCCAATATTCTCTCTCAGGTTAGGAAGACTTGCTAAGCGCTACGCAGCCCGATCACCCATCTATCACGCTGTTCTCTACGGTTTCCAAACCTAGTCACCCCCTCAGGTTTGACATCTTCTGTTTGGCCTGCTTCATTCCCCCCCCCGCCCCCCACACAATGTGGCAACAGCTGGCCCCTCTCCTATTGCTGAGTCTGCATTCACACTGTGGGCCCCTTCCCCCCCGCTCTGCAAAGTTCGAGAGCGGTGGGAAGGGATCTAGTGTCTCAGACGGTTGCCACCGCCCTTCCGAACCAGTGCATGACGGCCGAGTTGTGGCTAGGTCCCTCCCATCTACTTTCTGTGGTCATTTTAGGACGGAGAGTTGGGACCACCCCTCGCTGTGCCTTTGCACGTTGAATCCTTGTGCGCTCCCTCTGGGAGAAATCCCCTCATCGTCCCTCTGTGGACGGCACCCTCTCCCCGTTCTCCTGCTTTTATATTTGTTTGATGATGTTGACGAGGACCTGAGCAAGGGGGTCAGAGTGGGAGGTTTAGATGCTTGTGTAGGACGAGGGGAGGGACAGACGCCTGCTTCTCCTGTCCCCAGCCTCCTTCTTCCTCAGGAGGGAGGAGTGTTCATCACAGGTGCTCAAAGTCAAGGATCCTGCCCGGCCGTGTTTTCCGATGAGCAGCGGTCATTCGTGATGAGGGTCGTACACGCGTGTGTGTCCTTTCTCCCTCTTCGGCGCCCGGCGAGGCCAAGGCAGCCAGCCAGCTGCTCTGGGCGTCTCAGACCTGGTCCAGAACACGGCCGTCTCTCTCCTCGCCTGCCCGTGTTTGGGTATTGGAATCTGACTGGTCAGAGAATGGAAACTTCCAGAAGCGACTGTGGGCCACAGGATGGGCTAGGCACTGCAGCGCCCAGCTCGTCGGGGGACGCGCGGGGGGTAGAAAGCATGTGCCCTGGCAACAAGGTGGAAGTGACGCTGGATTCTCACTGGGACGCTGCCCCTTGTGGGCTCAGCTCTGCCCAGACGCACCCGCCAGCCAGCAGCTCCGCCCAGGCGCGCCCCTCGGCCAGCCCGCTCCGCCCAGACGCGCCCCTCGGCCAGCCCGCTCCGCCCGGACGCGCCCCTCGGCCAGCCCGCTCCGCCCGGACGCGCCCGTCGGCCAGCAGCTCCGCCCGGACGCGCCCGTCGGCCAGCAGCTCCGCCCGGACGCGCCCCTCGGCCAGCCCGCTCCGCCCGGACGCGCCCCTCGGCCAGCCCGCTCCGCCCGGGCGCGCCCCTCGGCCAGCCCGCTCCGCCCGGACGCGCCCGCCGGCCAGCTCGCTCCGCCCGGGCGCGCCCCTCGGCCAGCAGCTCCGCCCGGGCGCGCCCCTCGGCCAGCCCGCTCCGCCCGGACGCGCCCGCCGGCCAGCTCGCTCCGCCCGGGCGCGCCCCTCGGCCAGCAGCTCCGCCCGGGCGCGCCCCTCGGCCAGCCCGCTCCGCCCGGACGCGCCCGCCGGCCAGCTCGCTCCGCCCGGGCGCGCCCCTCGGCCAGCAGCTCCGCCCGGGCGCGCCCCTCGGCCAGCCCGCTCCGCCCGGACGCGCCCGTTGGCCAGCAGCTCCGCCGGGACGCGCCCCTCGGCCAGCAGCTCCGCCCGGACGCGCCCCTCGGCCAGCAGCTCCGCCCGGACGCGCCCCTCGGCCAGCCCGCTCCGCCCGGACGCGACCCTCGGCCAGCCCGCTCCGCCCGGGCGCGCCCCTCGGCCAGCCCGCTCCGCCCGGGCGCGCCCGTCGGCCAGCCCGCTCCGCCCGGGCGCGCCCGTCGGCCAGCCCGCTCCGCCCGGACGCGCCCGTCGGCCAGCCCGCTCCGCCCGGACGCGCCCGCCGGCCAGCCCGCTCCGCCCGGGCGCGCCCCTCGGCCAGCAGCTCCGCCCGGGCGCGCCCCTCGGCCAGCCCGCTCCGCCCGGGCGCGCCCCTCGGCCAGCCCGCTCCGCCCAGGCGCGCCCCTCGGCCAGCAGCTCCGCCCGGGCGCGCCCGTTGGCCAGCAGCTCCGCCCGGACGCGCCCCTCGGCCAGCAGCTCCGCCCGGACGCGCCCGTCGGCCAGCCAGCCCGCTCTGCCCGTGTCCGACCAAGGCAGAGGCCACAGCATCAAAGGGAAGTCTCCATTCGGAACAGACGCGCATGGAGGCCCAGAGATACGGATACGGCCGGCCAGGGGGACCCGGCAGTGCCCACGGGCCCTCTGAACTCCTGCAGATGAAAGAGGTCAAGGAGAAGGATTAGGAAGGCTTTCAGGAGGGCAGAAGCCAGGAACTAGCTTCAAGGGTAGGGGGGCCCTCGTGGCAGAACCTGACACCTCCAGAATGTTGTCATTCTTTCCCATCAAGGGTGATGTTTTCTCAAACTCATCTCCCTCGCGCACGTCTGCTTTGAAAACCAAGAGACCTGAGGGTGTAACACGCAGTGCAAAACCAGACACCTGCCACTCACGGTCACACACCCTCAATCCAGCCAGACCACTTCATCCTCCCAGTGCAAAACCAGACACCTGCCACTCACGGTCACACACCCTCAATCCAGCCAGACCACTTCATCCTCCCAGTGCAAAAACAGACACCTGCCACTCACGGTCACACACCCTCAATCCAGCCAGACCACTTCATCCTCCCAGTGCAAAAACAGACACCTGCCACTCACGGTCACACACCCTCAATCCAGCCAGACCACTTCATCCTCCCAGTGCAAAAACAGACACCTGCCACTCACGGTCACACACCCTCAATCCAGCCAGACCACTTCATCCTCCCAGTGCAAAAACAGACACCTGCCACTCACGGTCACACACCCTCAATCCAGCCAGACCACTTCATCCTCCCAGTGCAAAAACAGACACCTGCCACTCACGGTCACACACCCTCAATCCAGCCAGACCACTTCATCCTCCCAGTGCAAAAACAGACACCTGCCACTCACGGTCACACACCCTCAATCCAGCCAAACCACTTCATCCTCCAAATGCATGACACCTCTTCCCTCTGGACAGCTGCCCCCGAACAGATGCACCTGCCCCACCGGCCCAGACAAAGCCTTCCTTAGAGCGCGGGTTGGGGGGGGCGGGCACAGGCATGTCTGGGGAGCTGCAGCTTTCAGCTGGGGGAGGGGGAGGTCACTCACACTCCCAGAGGGCACCGACCTCACGGGCTATTCTATGTTCCCCTTGGTCGTGTGGTCCCCCGGGCAGGGAATAATTGTAGAAAAAGAAAGAGCTAGGTGCCACAGGTAAGATGTGAGCATGCACACACCTGGAACTTCCAGTGCAGCGTGAGCCGGCCAGGCACAGCCGCTCCCACCTCGATCTGAAGTGCTGTGTCCAGTCTACGGCCATACCACCCTGAACGCGCCCGATCTCGTCTGAAGTGCTGTGTCCAGCGGAGACGGGCCCATTTGCCTCTCACGCTCGCTCTGTCCCCAGACAGAAACGGCCCCAGGAAGACAGCTCACGGAAAATAGAAGACGAAGTCTCTAATTTGGACTGCAGCTGAAAAATCCTAAGTCAAAACCAGAGGCAGAAAAGTGTGTCCATCCAGCGAGCCACATCTCTCTCTCCTGTGGACCTCAGGGCTCCACACTGGGCAGCGGCGAGACCTGGCCCAACTGCCAGCACCCCGACTCCCTTTCCTGACGTGTTAGACGGGACAGGGAACCCTATGGGGTAAACCTGAGATGAACCAGTGATTCCAAATGTGAGCCGAAAGGACCACCAACAAACAGTGCTGCTTATACAAGCTGGTCCCAAGAGACTCTGAAGGATTACAAATTCTACTTTTTATGGCTTGTTCCATTGCAAGAATCTGCTAGTGGATGTGACGGTGCTCCCTTCCCTGGGGCAGGACAAGGTTGAGAAAATTAAAAATAAAAATGAAACATCAGGTAATAACAAGCCACTTCCCCCAGAAACTGTGTGTGCAGCCTTGTCAGCTGCTTAATTGTTTGCTGCAGCCCTAGGCCACTCCAGGGAAAGAGCATATTGTACCGTAGCCAGGGGACGGGACATGCTGAGCTCGCTGTCTGGGTACTGGCTCCCCTGGCCAGTGGGCACCTGCTCCCGGCCACAGAAAGAGAACGCTGCATCAGCGAAGACACAGAGGAACTCCCGGTCATTGGACTGCATTGGAGCCCACTGTTCTGAGTCTGCTGTTAGTTCAATTGTTTCCTTTCACTTTTTTTATTATTATTATTCAGTGAGAAGAAGGGTAGGCAGAGACAGACTCCTGCATGCACCCGGATGGGGATCCACCCAGCAAGCTCACTAGGGGGTGATGCTCTGCCCATCTGGGGCTTGCTCCGTTGCTCAGCAACCAAGCTCTTCTTAGTGCCTGAGGCAGAGGCCAGGGAGCCATCCTCAGCACCTAGGGCCAACTCGCTCCAATTGAGCCACGGCTACAGGACAGGAAGAGAGAGAGAGAGAGGAGAGAAGTGAGAGAGGGAGGGGTGGAGAAGCAGATGGGCACTTCTCCTGTATGCCCTGACCAGGAATTGAACCTCTGGGACATCCACACACACAGGGCTGATGCTCTACCACTGAGCCAACCGGCCAGGGCTGTTTCCTGCCATTTGTGAAAGACAAAGTCAGGCAGGTGAAAGCCAGCTTTCTCACTGAGTTCTCTCCCAGTTTGGGGATTAGCAGTTATTATATCCAGTTTTCAGATAAAGAAACTGAGGCTCAAGGGGGGAAATACTGATCGATGCCACCTGGTTAATAAAGGAAGGCTCTGAGTGGCTCCCGGATCGCCTGGCAGAGGCTTTGGGGTTTCTGTGTCCGTCTCGCATCCCCACTTACACAGTGCTTGTCGCCTGTGGTGTCTGCTCACACGCCAGACCTGAGACCGACCCTCTTCAGCGACTCCTTCCGGGGTTCAGAAGCACACGCGTGAACCCCCGTTTCCACGGAGAAACCAGGGAAGCTGAGGTATGCAGGGTCACCTCGGGTCACTCAGAGTCAGGGCAGAACAGGATCGTGACATATCCAGCCAGAACTCCAAACAGAAACGTACTTCATTTGCTAAAATCTCAGGTACTTGCTTCAGGATGCTGCAGAAGTTTTTGAATGTCTCTGAGCCCTCAGCAATAATAATAATAATAATAATAATAATAATAAAAGGAATAATAGTGTTTATCTCACTCCGTGTTATTACGAGAAGAACCAGCAGTGATGGTTGTTGAGGATTCCTTTGGGCCCCACGTTATCTAAATGCTCCTTCCATTCCCCCCCTCTGCCCACATGCAGCATTCTACTTCCAGGATAAAGAAGTAAGACACTCCTACGGGTGAGGGCCGTCTGCTCCGGGCAGACACCCACAACACGACCACCTGTCGTGTGAACAACGGCCGGAGAACAGGGGAGGCACAGCGTGGAAGACAGACGCGACCCCACTTGGGGACAGCCTTGCTCTGATGGCAAGCTCCACTCCTGATTGAGGGACTCGGTAACCATTCACAATCAAATTTAGAAATCCACTATCTTTCTGTCCTAAGGAACAAAGGGATGGAAGCCGGAACAACTGGGACCACTTTTGACTGAGGAGGCACTCTCAAAAGAGACTCAGAGAAGGAGAACCCTAAATCCTGTGCCCAGGTTCTGCCCCCAGGTGCCTGGCTGAGACAAGCTGCCCCAGCTGAACACACAACACTGAGACTCAGACTTGAGTTACCGCCCACTGAACCAGGTTAGCCCGGGTTCTAGACACCAGCACTCTTTAGAGGGTGATCACAGAACTCGCAACGTGACATTCAGTGTCCGGGATGCACAGCCACAGCCAGTCAACATCTGAAGAGTAAAGAAAAGGTGACCCGTTCTCAAGAAGAAAGACAATTAAAGAAAGGCCAACCCTGAGACGTCTCAAGGTTAAAAGGGATCAAAGACTCTCTGAAGCAGCGTCCCTGGGCTCTCCGCGGTAAAATAAAAGGCGCTCGGAAAGCACCCCATGTGGACGCTCTCGGGAGAGCAGCAGGAAATACGGAAAGGACCCACCGGACATTTTAGAACTGAAAACATATTATAGAGTGACCGAAATTTAAAATGTGTGGGCCAGTGCGACTAGCAGGATGGGGGTGACAGAGGGGAAGTCAGGACAAGTGAACTCGAAGGGAGATCAATAGAGATTTATCCAAAATGAAGACCAGGAGGAAAAATATTGAAAAATACACATACAGGGAGCCGTAGTGGGTGAGTCAGAAGATCTAACATACAGATACTTAGAGCTGCCCCGGCGAGAAGCCCAAGGCCAGAAGGTGACATCGAGGTGTGGCTGGGCCCTTGCCTCTTCGGGCTGTGGGCGTCTGGCGTCTCCAGATGCCCGTGAGCTTGCGAACACCTAACCCCAGCCCCCGCCTTTGTGTCTCATGGCCTCCGCTCCACATCTGTCTCTTCTCCCCGTCTGTCTTCTGTGAAGGTGTCTGTCACCGCCTATGGAGGGGTCCCAGGTGGGTAACCCAGAATGAGTTCATCTCAAGATCTCCATCTTATTTACATCTTCAAAGACCCTATCCCGAACAAGGTGACATTCACAGGTCACAGGGCCAGGAGAGTGGGATTCAAATGTATTTGGGCAGGGGGGGGGGGAGTTGGGAGGAGGCCATTATTCAACCCACCGTGAGTACTAAACACAGTGTTGTTCACTGTGAGATTAAAATAAAACTTTTAAAAAATAAAACTTCTAAAGGAGTTGCAGGCGCAGTCCAGAGGCACCCGGCTTCCCCCTGTCCTGTGCCGTCCCATGGGGGTGCCCTGTCCATTCCCTGATGAGACAGTGGAAGGCCAAGGAGGTGCTGCACATCCCTGGCCACTCCCATAGAGCCCGGTGGCAGGGAAGGGCCTCTGAGTCTCCACTTCTGGGCAGGGAGGGTGACCCCACCTCCCTCCGAGGTGTCTGCAGGGAACCAGTGACGTCAGTGCCTGTCCCTCTTATCAGCACAACCTCTAGTACCTAATAAGTTGAAAAAGGAAGCTAAAAAAGATAATAAAAAGGTTAAAAGAAGCTAGTCCTGGTAAATGGTGGGGATAGTATGCTAAGTCGGATGTGCCTAGCCCTAAACGCGTATTCTTTTTATTGCACCATAAAAAATATTTGAACAGAAAAGCTAGGGCACTTACACTGTCTGTCCTCGCTGCACAGAATGCTTCCCCCAAATCCTTCATCCTTTTTATGGCTGCTGGCAGATGTTCGTCCTCTCCTTCCTTCCCGCCTCCCCTTCTCCTCCTCTTCCTTCTTTTCATAAAACGTCTATTGAGCGATAATTCACCTACCACCCAATTCACCTATTTTAAGTCTACTCAGGGCCTTTTTTTTTTTTTTTTTTTTTTTTTTTAGCACATTCAGAAAGTCGTGCTACCCTCACCACAATCCCTTTTAGAACCTGTTTATCACCCTCCTGAAAGAAAGAACACCTTGCCCCCATTCCCAGTCCCTTCTATTCCCCCTCCCCACCTCCTCTGATGTCCTGGCAACCCCCAGCCCACTTTCTGCCTCAGGAGACTGGCCTCCTCGGGGACATTTCACACAAATGGAAACGATAGGACACGTGCCTTTCCACATGCGGCTTCCTTCGCTCAGCACGGCCTTTCCAAGCTCCGCCCGCGTGTAATGATAACAGGGATCCTCACGCCGTTCCTTTCTCATCGCGGAATGATATGTCACCGCGCGCGGACGTGCCGCATTTTCTTTATCGACTCAACCAGCTGACGACCACCTGGGTTTGTCTGCACTTTTGACTACTATGAATAATACTGCTATGAACAGTCACGTGTGTGTGTGTGTACTCCTGTTTCGATTTCTCTTAATCATACAGGTAGGAGTGGACCTGCTGGGTCTTATAGTAGCTCCATGTTTAAGCTGAACTAACGAACTGTTAGCCTTTTTCCAAAATCACCGCAGCCTTTCACATTCCTGCCGGCAGCGGCAGCGGCTTCCGCGTCTCCACGTCCTGCCCGCCCGTGTCAGCTCCTGTCCTTTTTACTCCAGCCCCCTTAGGGCGTGCGAAGGCGTGTCACACTGTGCAGTTGGGACCTGCGTTTGACTGGGAGCTGATGACCATTGAACTACTTTTTATGTGCGTCTTGATCGTTTGGATACTTTCTTTTTTTTTTTTGTATTTTTCTGAAGTTGGAAATGGGGAGGCAGAGAGACAGATTCCTGCATGCGCCCGACTGGGATCCATCCGGCATGCCCACCAGGGGGCGATGCTCTGCCCATCTGGGGTGTCGCTCTGTTGCAACCAGAGCCATTCTAGCGCCTGAGGCAGAGGCCATGGAGCCATCCTCAGCGCCCGGGGCCAACTTTGCTCCAATGGAGCCCTGGCTGCGGGAGGGGAAGAGAGAGACAGAGAGGAAGGAGAGGGGGAGGGGTGGAGAAGCAGGTGGTCACCTCTCCTGTGTGCCCTGGCCAGGAATCGAACCCAGGACTCCTGCACGCCAGGCCGACGCTCTACCACTGAACCAACCGGCCAGGGCCTTGTATACTTTCTTTGGGAAAAATATCTTACTCAGATCCTTGGCCCGCTTTACAAAATAAATTGGGTTATTTATCTCTTCCCATGCCTCATTTCCACGGCAGCACAAAACTTTTAAATGTTGATGAAGCCCGATGTCTCCATTTCTCCGCTGCTGCTGCCCGCACTGTGTTCTTCTCGATACCCGGTACCCAGTGCTTCTCCCCGCGTGGCTCCTCTGCTTACTGATATTTTATTTACACACTGGTATATTTTCCGTCTCCTTCCAGATGCTTATTTTCTGTCTCCCACCAGAATACACACTCACTCTGAAGACAGAAGCCTGCCTGTTATGCTCGCTGCTCCATCTCAGGACCTGAAAGAGTCTGTCACGCAAGGAAGACACTTGATAAATATTTTACACGCAGGCAGATAAGATGCCTGTGCCGTCCCAGCAGCGAGCGGAGCTGGGCAGCACAGCCTGCCGCAGTGAGAAGGTGGAGGGTTAGACAGTTAGCTGGTTTATTTATTCCCGACTTAAAAGTATCTGTTCCGGCTGCTTCCCTGTGGCCCCTCACCCTCCTTCCCCTGGCGCCGGGGCGCGGCAAATCCCTGGCCGGCAAAGGGCCCCGGCTCAGAGGCTGCCTGGGGGCAGGGTACGAGCCGCTCGCACGAAGAGAGAGAGCTGAGCTGTGGCAGGGCGACCTCGGCTCCCTGGAACCGGCCACAGGTGCCAGCAGCCTCACACAGCTTTCTCCCGAGACGAGACGGGCAGCCGCCGGGCGTCCCCGACGTGGCGGTGGCTGTAGCGGACCCGAGGGACGCTCTGCTCCAGGAGCTCACGGGTCACGGTGTGGGCGTCCGCGCTGCCGGCCTCCCTCCTTCCTGCACTGCCTCCCAGGCCCCGCCCTGTCTCTCTGCTCGTCGCCATCAGCCGCCGGGTCTGTGTGCGCGCGGTTTTCCTTCCTGGCGAACTTGGGGAGAGAGACGGTGCTTGGCCCATCCCGCTCAGAAAGGACGGCTCCTCAAGGGCCCCGTATTCCCGTCTCTGCCTCTCGGGTCTGTCGCCTCCTCTCACTGTGACCATTTAACAGAGAGTCCTGGAGGGTCGGATGCAGAGAAGAATATTAAACATGTCATTTCACTGGGGACCAGGGGCCAAATGTCACCAAAACGTTAAGCCCCTGACTATCCAGGTGAGGTCGGTGGGACCCACTCACTCTGTCCATGTAAGAACTGTCCATCACCGGCTTAAACCCAAGGTCGCTGGCTTGAGCAAGGGGTCACTTGCTCTGCTGTAGCCCCACCCCCCCACCCCCGTCAAGACACATATGAGAAAGCAATCAGTGAACAACTAAGGAGCCACAACAAAGACCCGATGCTTCTTATCTCTCTCCCTTCCTGTCTGTCTGTCTCTCTCTATCTCTCTATCTCTGTCACTCTCACACACACACACACAAACAAAACACAACAACCAGAATTGCGGAGGTTTGTAAGTTAATTGGAGCCAAACAGACTACAACTGTCAGGAAGCAAAATCTCAGTGGATTGAGAAACAGCTCCAAAAAAAAAAAAAAAAAGGTAGTTTTATTACTTATTTTCTAACCAAAGGGGAAGAGGTAATGGGGTCACATGAACTCCACGGTGGTAGATCAGGGCGGCGGGAGAAAGGAAAGCAGGGGAATCTCTGAAACTGGACACAAAGTAAAACAAAGAGACAAATTCTTCTAACTGGCAGGTGCGGGCCGTTACCAGTGGGCATTCACAGCGCACGGAGACCGTCTGTGTGAGAACACTGTACCGGGGAGGGCCATGTGAGAACACGGTGAGGGCCGCGTGAGAACAGGGTGAGGGCCGCGCGAGAACACGGTGAGGGCCGCGCGAGAACAGGGTGAGGGCCGCGAGAGAACAGGGTGAGGGCCGCGAGAGAACAGGGTGAGGGCCGCGAGAGAACACGGTGAGGGCCGCGAGAGAACAGGGTGAGGGCCGCGAGAGAACAGGGTGAGGGCCGCGAGAGAACAGGGTGAGGGCCGCGAGAGAACAGGGTGAGGGCCGCGAGAGAACAGGGTGAGGGCAGCGAGAGAACACGGTGAGGGCCGCGAGAGAACACGGTGAGGGCCGCGCGAGAACACGGTGAGGGCCGCGAGAGAACACGGTGAGGGCCGCGAGAGAACACGGTGAGGGCCGCGAGAGAACAGGGTGAGGGCCGCGAGAGAACACGGTGAGGGCCGCGTGAGAACACGGTGAGGGCCGCGAGAGAACACGGTGAGGGCCGCGAGAGAACAGGGTGAGGGCCGCGTGAGAACAGGGTGAGGGCCGCGAGAGAACACGGTGAGGGCCGCGAGAGAACACGGTGAGGGCCGCGTGAGAACAGGGTGAGGGCCGCGAGAGAACACGGTGAGGGCCGCGAGAGAACACGGTGAGGGCCGCGTGAGAACAGGGTGAGGGCCGCGTGAGAACAGGGTGAGGGCCGCGAGAGAACACGGTGAGGGCCGCGAGAGAACACGGCGAGGGCCGCGAGAACACGGCGAGGGCCGCGCGAGAACACGGCGAGGGCCGCGCGAGAACACGGCGAGGGCCGCGCGAGAACAGGGCGAGGGCCGCGCGAGAACACGGGGAGGGCCGCGCGAGAACACGGCGAGGGCCGCGCGAGAACACGGCGAGGGCCGCGCGAGAACACGGTGAGGGCCGCGAGAGAACAGGGTGAGGGCCGCGCGAGAACACGGTGAGGGCCGCGCGAGAACACGGTGAGGGCCGCGCGACAACAGGGTGAGGGCCGCGAGAGAACACGGTGAGGGCCGCGCGAGAACACGGTGAGGGCCGCGAGAGAACACGGTGAGGGCCGCGCGAGAACAGGGTGAGGGCCGCGCGAGAACACGGTGAGGGCCGCGAGAGAACACGGTGAGGGCCGCGCGAGAACAGGGTGAGGGCCGCGAGAGAACACGGTGAGGGCCGCGAGAGAACACGGTACCGAAGAGGGCTGTGTGGGCTCCTGCTCTGGGGTTGGGGCTGGGCCCTGAGGCGTCCGGCAGAAGGGGGCCTACTCTGACATCCCAAAGGCCTGTCAGCATAGCTGCAGAGAGACAAGCAACAGGCCTAGTTGGGGTAAAGATTGACCTTTGTCAAAGAAAGTCAAAGATACTGACCTAGGACGTGACCACCCGCCACGACTCAACTTTAGTTAGAAAGTTTTCATTCCAGACCAGCCCATGTGGTCACTTTAACTCTCTGAGTTTGTCAGGTTTATTAGCATGTGCCCCCCCCCCTTTTTTTTTTGTCTACAACTCCTAAACATAGTTCAGTCTAGTCCTTTAACCAAAGTTCACCAGGGTGCCCTCCCAGGGGTCCACTAGGAACCTCAGCTTCATCTGCTGCTGGGCAGGGGAGAAGATCTGGAATAGACCACAAGTCGTAAGTCTGGAAGAAACCACTGAACTCACTGAGGGCCTGGTCTCTATGGTTAGGATCATTTTCTATTCCCGACTCGGGCTCCAGTTCCATGCCAGAGGTAGAGGCCACAACCCCGTTGCCTCTCTTCACAGTGAGAAGGCACCGTAAGGTTAAACGTCGGTCCCCGAGGTTTGGCTAAGAAAGAATTCAGATCCAAGACTCCAATACAAGCTAAAGTTTCTTTAGAAAGTCACAGAGGGAGAAGTGAGCCCACTGGGCTGCGTGGGCTCAGGAAACATGTGGCAGAGGCAGGAGAAGGGCCGTTGGAGCCCAGGAGAGAGAGAGAGCAAGGATAACACCCTCGGGGGACGGTGAGGGCTAAAGGCCTAGGGGGTGCTCAAGAGAGAAAGAACACCCTGAGTCCTTCGTCTGGAGGGCTCTTATCCACTTTCCAAGGTGAGGAACGTTGAGGAAGGTTGCAGGGCAGGCTCTTCATAAAATAGCCATTGGCTTTCCAGGTGTGTCCCCTCCAGGCTGTGGTCTCCGCCAATGGGTTGGCGTCAGGGTAGGGGGTCGTTAGTCATCTCCCGGTCTGTCAGCCGTGGCGTTACCCGACCTGGCCTTGCTGTTTTCCTGGGCTGGGAGCTGAGCCACAACCGAGGCCTAGACGTCGTCTCCAGTTTGACCAGAACTCTGTCTCTGTGGCCAACAGACCCGGGGCTTTGCGGTTAAGATGATTTGATGCAGGTCAGAACCTTGTTGCCCTGGGGGCTCAATGCTTTAGGGAGCGGTCGTGCCAGGGCTTTGTGTGGGGGTCATGGGAGGCTCTTCTCTGTCCCCCTCATTCCTCCCCCAAGGGGGGGGGTCTCATCCACACGACTAACCACCTGTCAGGGGAGGAAAGGTCACTCTGGGGGCGGAATCCAGCCCAGTTTGGCCGGTTGCCAGGCGCCTGGGGCTCTCCACCCTGCACGGTGCTTCTTCTCTGCTCGTGTCTGTCTAACTGCTTGCCACCCTCCCTCAAGCTCTAGACCAGGGGTCCCCAAACTTTTTACACAGGGGGCCAGTTCACTGTCCCTCAGACCATTGGAGGGCCAGACTATAAAAAAACCTGTGAACAAATCCCTATGCACACTGCACATATCTTATTTTAAAGTAAAAAAAAAACGGGAACAAATATAATATTTAAAATAAAGAACAAGTAAATTTAAATCAACAAACTGACCAGTATTTCAATGGGAACTATGCTCCTCTCACTGACCACCAATGAAAGAGGTGCCCCTTCCGGAAGTGTGGCGGGGCCGGATAAATGGCCTCAGGGGGCCACATGTGGCCCACGGGCCGTAGTTTGGGGAACCCTGCTCTAGATCCTATTCTTGTCGGGCAGGAGTCCTCATTCCTGCGAGTCCTCGCCCACTAGAATTAACCTGGGGTTCTACCAAGGGGCCAGGACCCAGGCTGGTGCTCTCTCCAGACCCACGACGTCCTCGTTCCTGCGCGCAGAGCCAAGCACCTTACAGTTCCTCAGGTTCCCGCGGCGATGCCAGCGTACGGGCGGTCAGTGCGAAGGAGCGGGGCCACGAGCGGCCTCGGACGACGGCCAGTGCTGAAGCAGGGACGCGCCCAGCCACTCCACGGCCAGCATGACACCCGCCTGACTCCGAGTTTGAGCAGACGGCCCGCCCGCCCCCGCCTCTGTCACCTCATGTGGACGGACATGCGGCGCCCTCACCGTGGTCATGCCTGGTCTCAGCTCCCTTCTCCTCCCTGGGGGCCCAGTTTCTGAGGCCTTGACTGTGTCTGAGGGCTCCAGAGCATTCGGCCGGGGTTGAGCTGGAGGTCCACGCTGAGTTAAGTAGGGCCACGGGGACATCTGTGCCAGGTTGGGTCCACTGGATGCCCAGTGTCTTGAGGAATGGACAGTGTCCGGAGGGTTGTATGCCAGAAGTGTTGCCCGTGACGAGGTATGGCATCCCAGGGTCGCCGGAAACAGAGTCAAGCGACTGGTGTTTAACCGCCAGCGACAGAGCCTGGAGGGGCAGGGGTGGAGGTGGCCAGAGGCCCGGCCATGGTGTTGGCTCTGTTTTCTGAGAACGTGGATTCATTCAGCTCCCCACTCAGCTGGGTAAGACTGTGAATAGACTCTGCCCCTAAGAAAGTCTGCTCTGCCTGACCAGGTGGTGGCGCAGTGGATAGAGTATCAGACTGGGGTGCAGAGGACCCAGGTTTGAAACCCCAAGGTCACCGGCTTGAGTGCAGGGTCACTGACTTGAGTGTGGGATGATAGACATGCCCCCATAGTTGCTGGCTTGAGCCCAAGGTCACTGGCTTAAAGCCCAAGGTCGCTGGCTTGAGCAAGGGGTCACTTAGTCTGCTGTAGTCCCCCAGTCAAGGCACATAGGAGAAATCAATCAATGAATAACTAAGGAGATGCAACAAAGAATTGATGCTTCTCATCTCTCTCCCTTCCTGTCTGTCTGTCCCTATCTGTCCCTCTCTCTGTCTCTGTCACAAAAAATAAAGAAAAAGTGATCTGGACTGGGCAGGTTCAGTAGGAAGGACTCTGGGACAGACACCAACCCTGGTTCTCAGGACAGGCAGAGGTGGGCTGGGCTGGCCGGGGACAGGGAAACTGAGAGAGCTGCTCCTTCTCTGAGGGGAGGGGGCTGACCTTCGGGTCCCTGCTCCAGCCCTTGCTCCAGCCCCTGGTCCCTGCTCCAGCCATGGGTCCTTCCTCCAGCCCCGGGTCCCTTCCTCCAGCCCCGGGTCCCTTCCTCCAGCCCTGGGTCCCTTCCTCCAGCCCTGGGTCCCTTCCTCCAGACCTGGGTCCCTTCCTCCAGCCCCGGGTCCCTGCTCCAGCCCTGGGTCCCTTCCTCCAGCCCTGGGTCCCTTCCTCCAGCCCTGGGTCCCTGCTCCAGCCCTGGGTCCCTTCCTCCAGCCCTGGGTCCCTGCTCCAGCCCCGGGTCCCTTCCTCCAGCCCTGGGTCCCTTCCTCCAGCCCTGGGTCCCTGCTCCAGCCCTGGGTCCCTTCCTCCAGCCCTCTCCCTGTTCCCTTTTGTATTTAAATTCCAGGGACCAGCCAGACTCCACAAGGCTGAGAGCCTTCTTCAAAGGCGAAAGTAAAGACCTCATTAAACTGAGAGATCCAGAGAATAGAGTGAATAGAAATGAAACTGGGAGCTGCCCCTCAGGAGGCCGAGCAGAATAGCGCTTCTCAGTGGAAAGTATTAGCAAGCAGGTAATTTCTGACCAACCACTAGGACTACTGACTGCTGCAGGCCCGAGGCCAGCCCAGGGATGGGGGCGGGGGGGGGGTCTCGCCTGCCTCCCCACCCCAGGAGTCATCCTGAGACATGGGGGGGGGCCTGAGGGAGACCCAGCCCCCCAGGCCCCGTGCTGTCCCAGGTGGTCCTGTGCAGGGCTCAGGACAGGCCTTTCTCCGTCTGCACTGGGAGGATTTCCAATGGGAAAGTGAGGAACAGCAGAAATTTAAATAACTTCAGTGGTCTGGTGGCCAGAGAACCCCTCCACTGGGGCCCGCCCTTTCCTGTATGGACCATGAGCTCTTCCGTGGAACTCGGAGCCAAGTGGCTGCTCAGAAGTCCAGAGTCGTGGACCCAGGACACGGCCAGGCCACTTGGGGGGCGGGGGGCGCAGCTGAGGACCGGAGGCAGGTCCAGCTTCCTGGCTGACCCTGGGGTAGCAGTACCCAAACCCTTTCTCCTCCCTGGGATTTTATGTGACTCATTATTTCTAAATTGGGGGCAATAACTACCCACCGGTTTCTAACGAAGCAGGGAGTGGGAACAGGGCCACAGCACAGAGAGGACAGCCCTCTCTCCTGGTCAGATGGGGAGGAGAGACCCCAACACCCCCGCCCCAGCGATAGCTTTTCATCTGTTTGTCATTTCCGCGGCAAGTTCCCGGTGCAGGAAATCAAGTGGACTCTCCCCTTTCCCAGATGCATTCTGTGGCCCGGTTCCTGAGTGGTGGTTCCCTGCACGGTGGTTCCCTGCGTGGTGGTTCCCTGCATGGTGGTTCCCTGCGTGGTGGTTCCCTGCGTGGTGGTTCCCTGCACAGTAGTTCCCTGCGTGGTGGTTCCCTGCACGGTGGTTCCCTGTGTGCTGGTTCCCCGCGTGGTGGTCCCCTGCGTGGTGGTTCCCTGCATGGTGGTTCCCTGCATGGTGGTTTGGTGGTTCCCAGCGTGGTGGTTCCCTGCATGGTCTGGGTGACGGGTGAGGCCTGGGTGAGCAGCTGTAAGCCGACCTGTGCAGGGATTTTCTTTGTCCGGAGGCTCCAGTGGTCAGCCTACATCTCCGGTCACCCGAGGTCCGTGTCAGGCAGCACACTGCAGGCTCCGGCTTAACGGTGCTTGACTTTAGTTAAGTTACACAGTTCTCATGCCCCGTCCTATATTAATACTGATACTAATATGTTACATTTAAGAAGCACTACTATAAGGTAGGCAACTGTACTTGATCATGCATGCATGGGTACATTGAGTCCTCTTAATGATGCTGTAGATAAAGTAATATTCTTTTTTTATTATTATTAAGTGAGAGGCAGGGAGACAGAGAGACAGATTCCTGCATGTGCTCAGACCAGGATCCATTCAGCAAGCCCACTAGGGGGCGATGCTCTGCCCATCTAAGAAGTTGCTCCGTTGCTCAGCAACTGAGCTCCTCTTAGCACCTGAGGCGAGGCCATGGAGCCATCCTCAGCACCCAGTGCCAACTCGCTCCAATCGAGCCATGGCTGTGGGAAGAGAAAACAGAGAGAGAAAGAGAGAGAGAGAGAGAGAAAGAAGGGAGAAGGGGAGGGGATGAAGAAGCAGATGGACACTTATCCCGTGTGCCCTAACAAGGAATCAAACCTGGGACATCCACACACTGGGCCAATGCTCTACCACTGAGCTAACTGGCCAGGGCCTAAAGTAATATTCTTATGCCCGTTTTACACACAAGAAAACAAGGCTCACAATAGATAAGTAATTTGCTCAAGACCACACACCCAGTCCGGGGCAGAGTTGGGACCTGAACCGACCATGTGCCAAGCACCACTGTGCCGCATTGCCACCCTGAACGAAGAGGCAGTTGCCCAAGGTTTCCTGTGCTCACTTGGGGAACAGAATGACGCCACATGCACACGGAGTAGATGGTGTGATGGACTCGAATGACCCCGAAATTCTCAGCATCCACAAGTGGCTCACCTCCCTAATGTTTGACGTATTTCCTGAATGATATCTGTGTTAGACACCTCTGCAGCAGGCAGCCTGCTCAGGGGCCCTGTCTCCTGTGTCATGCCTTGCAGAGCCCCCTTTGAATGTCGGCTGGATCTAAGGACACTCTCCACGGACAGAATCCAGCAAAAGCAGCATGTGTCACCCTCCTGGTTTTCCATCACTGCGTGTAGCAGATGCTCAGGCTGCCGCAGTGCGATGTCACCGACGGCGGCTCAGACCACAGATTTCCCCACGCCACACACCTCCTTCCCCCGGAAGAATACAAAATTGGCCAGCTTTGGTTCCATTTTTGAAAGATAAGGGTGTAGTTGTGACACGTAGGGCAAGAGTAGAAACCGAGACCCATGTACCATGTGTTAAGCAGTTAAAAAAATGAAAATCTAAATAAAGGATGTCCCAGCTTCCCTCCTTAATGAATACACCTGCCGGCAGCATTGCACAGGCGGTGAAAGTGGCCGTGGGCCATCGGAACGGGGAGCTGCCGCGTCCTGGTGAGCAGAGCATGGTCCAGGAGGGCTCCGTCTCCAGATAGGCATGCCCTGTGGCACTGAAGTTCTTCATGCTGTGTGTGTGTGGGGGGGGTGTAGCCAGGGGGAACCAGATGGGGCCCCTGAAGCACAGGAACCCCTCCTGCCCAGCTCCAAGAAGAGCACCGTAGTCATCCTCTTAAAACCGGAGGAAGTAGGGTGATCTGCAAGGTTGGAAAAGGAATGAAAGGGCCATTGTCTGGGGTTCGATGGAGCCATGGAACTGGCCATCGCTCTGGTGGTGGCATCTCAGGGGGAGGGTTGGTGGCACTCTGGTGGCGTTTCAGGGGGAGGGTTGGTGGCACTCTGGTGGCGTTTCAGGGGGAGGGTTGGTGGCACTCTGGTGGCGTCTCAGGGGGAGGGTTGGTGGCACTCTGGTGGGGCTGCAGGGAGAGGGTTGGTGGCACTCTGGTGGCATTTCAGGGGGAGGGTTGGTGGCACTCTGGTGGCGTTCCAGGGGGAGAGTTGGTGGCACTCTGGTGGCGTTTCAGGGGGAGAGTTGGTGGCACTCTGGTGGCGTTTCAGGGGGAGAGTTGGTGGCACTCTGGTGGCATTTCAGGGGGAGGGTTGGTGGCACTCTGGTGGCGTTTCAGGAGGAGAGTTGGTGGCACTCTGGTGGTGTTTCAGGGGGAGGGTTGGTGGCACTCTGGTGGCGTTTCAGGGGGAGGGTTGGTGGCACTCTGGTGGCGTTTCAGGGAGAGAGTTGGTGGCACTCTGGTGGCGTTTCAGGGGGAGGGTTGGTGGCACTCTGGTGGCGTTTCAGGGGGAGGGTTGGTGGCAGACTGTGAGAGCACACCCAGGACGGGGGTGTCGGTCCCAGAGGGGGTGGCCCAGCCTGAAGCCAGCGCTCTGCAGCATGAGGTCACAGCAGAACTGGAGGAGGGGAGGACCCACGTGGAGGGCCCCCTGACACGCAGACAGGAAAGAGCCTGACCGTTGGGCAACAGCCTCAGCCGTGAGTCAGGGGAGAGGAGCTGGGGTGGAGGCCACGCTCTCCTGTCCACGCAGGGAGGGGGGTGGCCCAACGCCATGGATGGCCGGGCTGGTCCCAGGATGGGGTCATCAGGTCACAACCATACTGACTGCAGAATGGTTTGCTGTGCTGTCTAGTTCCCATGCGTTTCATCTCAATGAATGGCTGCCGAGTGACATAAAAACACTTGCCCTGTGGATGCTTCCGAGACCCCTTTCTCCTTCTCCAGGTACCTCCTTCACCCCTGGGAGGGAGCGGGGACAGTGGGGGAGCAGAGCCCCTGGGTGGCGCTTAAGCAGGGGGACATGTGGGTCACAGAGATCCGGGTTCGGAGGGCAGCTCGGCCTGAGCTCTGTGAACCTCCCTGGGCCCTCATCGGGGTCCTCACCCTCAACCGGAAGACACCTGTGCCCGCTTGAGGAGGTTGCCGCGGAAACGGAAGGAGAAAAGGCGTGTGTGTTCCGCACTGGGCCCGAAATACAGTAAGTGCCCAGCGAACACCGGTCGTTACTGCGTGCGCCTTAGCGGCTCCCATAGTGGCCGCCGGTCCTAAATTGAGATCTCCTTAAAGCTCATGGCAGTGTCTTCTCCCTCCGGACCCCATCACAGTGCCCCGTTAAAAAAAAAAAATCCCTTAGGGGCCCAGTCTATGCCAAACACCGCGCAAAACCAACAGTCGGCGATGGTTAAGCACGGATTTACTGAACCAAATGAAGAAGTCAAGAGAGTATGATTTATAATTAATAATGTTTCAACTGTCCACTAAGCCCATGAAGTATCTGTAATTAATCTTGAAGAACCCCTCCCTTCCTTGTTTAAATGCTCAGACACTTTCCCTGCTGTTTTCAACCCCTGAGGAGAAAAGGGGGTGGGGGGGGAATGTCTTTGTTTTCAGATGAGCTGACACCTTGGCTGGGTCCACAAAGCAAAGATCCAGCCACCCCCTCGGGGGTCTCCAGTCTCTGGGATCTCAGGTGGGGATAGCCGTTTGACAGTTCTCTGTTGATTTCTTCTTTTATTAGCAAAACGCCTCACACACCGATTCCCAGTGGGTGTGAAACCACTCCCTCTCAAGGGGCAGCCATGAGCAGAAACATATTTCCCGGAGAGCCACAGGACATCCTCACCGCCAGGCCCCCAGCAGGGCGGCCCGTGTGGGAGGGGTCTCTGCCGATGACCGATGACCGAGAAACCGCAGGCACCAGACTTGATCGGCACACCTTGTCTGTCAGCGGTAGTGCAGGTGGTTGAACGATCAAGAATGGAAGAAGGAGTGTGTTACGTCTCCCTGTCTCCTCCCTTCGGTTTGGCTAGAACGCCTCCTCCAGACTAGGCTGGGGTGAACTGCCCCACCGAATCCCAAGTTCCTGGAATGAGACCAATGACCGCCGAGGAGGAACTTGATGGGCATTTGTCACAGGAATGAGAGAGTGAATGAATGAATGAGTGAGGAGATAAGGGAATGAATAAATCCCACCCTGGGTGTTTTTCACTGCACCTGGCACCTTGCTGACACCCGAACCCCTGGAGATAGGACCTGCTCAGATCCTGCTGATGGAGCTGGAAGGCACGCCCTTTTAGAATCCGAACTCTGCATTTGCAAGGTGCTCCACAGAGAGCAGCAGCTTCTGCAGCCGGATGGGAGGCTGACCAGCCCGCGCTGGCCGGCCGGGCCCGTGGAGTGCTGGTTCCCCGTGGTCTGCGCGCCCACTGGCCGCGGTTCCCGCCCAAGGGCTATGGCGCACACACGGTGAACGTTGCTGCCTACCTTCCGGGGCGTGTGCCGTTGCCCTCAGACGGCCTGGCAGCTCTTATGAAGCAGCTCTGGGGCCCCTGTCTATCAGAGATTGTATGCCCCCCCCTTATTAAGTTCTTCTTATCCCCCCCACATACACACTTCGTGTAGCAAGGGGGGGGGGTGAGATTACAGGAGAAAAACCAGAAGTGAGAAAAGTCTGAAAATGATCAGGTCTGGAAGAAAGTAGAGGAAATGTATTCTAAGGACTTAAGTCTAATGTTTTGCCCGTGGGAGGAGTGCCTGTCTCATACCAGGAAGAAATGAGGTCTGAGGAAGAAAGTCAATTAGTGGGTACCCTGAAGGCAAAGTCTCTGACAGGCAGAAAGGGAAGAGGAGGAGGAGGAGGAGGAAGAGGAAGAGGAAGAGGAGGAGGAGGAGGAAGAGGAGGAAGAGGAGGAGGAGGAGGAGGAAGAGGAGGGGGAGAAGGGGAGGAGGAAGGGGAGGAGGAGGAGGAAGAGGAGGAAGAGGAGGAGGAGGGAGAAGAGGAGGGGGAAGGGGAGAGGGAGGAGGAAGGGGAGAGGGAGAGGGAAGGGGAGGGGGGAGGGAAGGGGGGAGGGAGAGGGGGGAGGAGGAGGGGAAGGAGGAGGAGAAGGAGAAGGAGGAGGAGGAGGAAGGGAGGAGGAGAGAGAGGAGGAGGGGGAAGGGAAGGAGGAGGGAGAGGAGGAGGGGGAAGGGGAGAGGGGGGGAGGGGGAAGGGGAGGAAAGGGGGGAGGGAGAGGGGGGAGGAGGAGGGGGAGGAGGAGTTGTTTCAGATGAGGGAAAATGGAAGAAAAGTTAGTGAAGGGACAGGCTCTGGTTGGCCAAGGGAAAACTTACCTCTAGGGAAGTCCTCCTGGTTACTAAGCTCCCTCTCCGAACTTGGAGCAGTAGGAGTATAAGAAGTCAGGCTGGACTACAGAAGAAAAGCTGGACACAAAATCATCTTCAAAAGTCAGAACACAGACATAGAAAGGGCCAACAAGTACGTGAATGGGGGCTTTGCCATCCCTAATTATCAGGAAAATGCAAATCAAAACCACATGAGATATCACCTCCCGTCTGGTGGAATGGCTATCACCAAAAAAACCCCACAAAACAAAAAACAAAACAAAACAAGAGACAACTGGTGGTGGTGAGAAGGTGGAGAAGGGAGCCCCAGAGCACTGCTGGTGCAGCGCCTGCAGGAAACAGTAGGGAGGTTTCTTTAAAAATTACAAATAAAAGTACCACGTGATGCAGCAATCCCATTTCCGGGTGTGTATCCAGAGACGTGACATCACCTCCCCTAAGAGATATCTGCAGTCCCCTGGTGACTGTAGCATTACTTACAATAGCTAGAATATGGAGGCGACCTCAGTGTCCATCAGAGGACGACCGGCCGAGAAGACGAGGCACACACGCAGTGGAATGTTGTTCGGCCACGAGAACTGCCTGCCACGCCCTCTTATTACCAAACGTCAGAGTCAAGCTGACGAGGAGCGTTCGAGCATCCTAGCGCCAAAATACAGCACAGACAGCATGGGGATGGAGTTTAAAGTCCTCATACAAAACAAAAATAAACCAGGTTTGCACTGGTAAGCTTAACTGATTCAGGACCAGAACGACGGACTGAAACTAGACGTGATAGAAAAGAAGCAGGACTCACAAGACCCAAGAACAGACGAGTAAACAATCCAGTTTAAACATCGGGTGAGGACCTGCACAGACACTCTGCTCATGAAGACACGCAGACAATACATGGATAAATGAAAAGAGGCTCATCTTCACTAGCTAGTAGAGAAATGCCAATCAAAACTACAATGAGGTATCACCTCACCCCTGTTAGCTTGGCTGTTATCAACAAGACGGGCCATAACAAGTGTTGGAGAGGCTGTGGAGAAAAAGGAACCCTCACTCACTGCTGGTGGGAACGTGAACGGGCACAGCCATTATGGAAGACAGTACGGTGGTTCCTGTGGAAATTAAGAATAGAACCACCATCTGACCCAGCAGTCCCTCTACTGGGTATCTACCCCACAAAACTCAACAACGTTGCTATGCGAAGACACGTGCACCCCCATGTTCACTGCTGCATTCTTCACGGCAGCCATGACATGGAAACAACCAAAAGAGTTCCTCGATAGAGGACTGGAGAAAGAAGATGTGGTACATACATACAATGGAACACCACTCAGCCCTCAGAAATGATGACATATTGCCATTTACGACAACATGGATGGACCTTGAGAACATGATGCTAAGTGAAATAAGTAAATCAGGAAAAGCTAAGAATGGTACAACTTCACACATAAGTGGGGCATAAAACTGATACTTGTGGACATAGATAAAAGTGAAGAGATTACCAGGGGAAGGAGGTGGGGGGAAGGGAGTAAAGAGGGACAAATATATGGTAATGAAAAATGATTTGACTTTAGGTGACGGGCACACAACACAATCAACAGTCCAAATGCTATAGAGATGTTTATCTGAAACCTATGTCCTCTTCTTGATTAATGTCACCCCATGAAATTAATTTTGTAAATTTAAAAAAAAAAAGTGGAAAAAAAGAAAAGGTGCAGAAAGACAATGATGGAAATAAGAGGAAAAGACTTCATGGAGATGGATGACAGGAGATACACTGACAATTGTTAGACAGGAAAGAAGAAAAGTAACAGGTGACGAGAGCACGGTTCGAATCCTGAACGGTTTCCCAACGACAATCTCACAACAGAAAGAGAAAGATTGCAGTAGTCAAGGTAAGGGGATAGACAAGAACAACAGCAAAGGAAACTCAAGAGTTCTCTCTCTGAGAAGATTCAGGAAATAAAAGGGGAAGTCACACCAGAGTGGGAACGCCGAATGACCAGGAAGGAAGCCTGGGATGGGACCAGGAGAAAATAAAGGAAAGGTGGACAGTGTAATGAAACTCTGCCTGGAAAGACAGTAGGATGACAGACACCACTGAAGGCGATCCCCCCCCCCAGGGAAGAACCCTGTCCTTATAGAAGGAGAAGGGAAAATCGCCCTGAGCGTACTGGGAAGAAAGGAGTCACCAGGGAGACGGGATGCTGACAGGAGGATTTCAAGCCACAGAAACGGAATCTGTCAAAATCCCAACGAGGATATGTCAACAGATACAGAAAACAAAACAATGGCTCACAGACTGGAAGCATCACTATTCGCCCCAGTCTTCCAGAAAGGAGACCTCGCCAAGGAGTTCAGGAATTACGGGATCATTGCCTCTGGTTTCCCACATAAATCAAGTCATGCTCAGGATGAGGCCATTCCATCTGGGTGCAGAAAGGGAGAAGCACTCAGAGCTCATCTGAGCATGCGCTGGATACTGGGGTGCCCCGGAGAACTTCAGAAGGTCCGTCTATATCTTATAGACACAGAGGTAAAAACCTCTGACCACCATGTTGATTATAAAAAGCTATGATTTGCTTACCTTGGTGCAGTCATCAATTCAAGTGGACACTGCAGACAAGAAATCAGGAGAAGGCTGAGACTCAGAAGGGCAGTAATGGAAGGATTGGGGGGTGAAGGGGGTGGATCGCCAAGAGCAAGGAGGTCTCATTAGACACCAAGGCTAAGGTCACCCACACACTCGTGTTCCCAATTCCTGTGTACGGATGAGAACATGGGACAGTGAAGAAGGCTGAGAGGAACAAGTTGATCTATTTCAGAGGGGGCTCTGTGGACACCCCCCCCCCCCCGGACACCAGAAAGATGAACAAGTGAGTTCTGGAGCAAACTCAGCCTGGAGGCAAAAAAATGACACGACTGACAGTGTCCTACTTCAGGCTCGTCAGGAGGAGGTGGGGTGCTTCGGCCAAGACTCCGATGCCGAGAGTCAGAGAAGGCAGGAGGAACAGGGGACACCGAGTACGAGATGCACTGACTCCATGAAAGAAGCTGTAGGCTGAGTCGACAGGAGCCGAGCAGGGGTGCTGAGGACGGGACACTGCGGACGCCCCGAGCCCATGGGGGTGGTCAGGCATCAGAGCTGACCCGCCAACCAGTCCACGCACACGGGGAGAGGAGATCCTGCCATTGCACCATCTTGGATGAACCTTGAGGAGGACATTCTACTCAGTGAAACAAGCCAGATAGAGAAAGACAAATAATGAGGGCTGTCACTTATATATGGAATCTAAAAAAAGAAAGAAAAAAAGTCAAACTCATAGAAACAGAGCGTTGTGGGAATGTGGTTGGCAGGAGCTGGGGGCAGGTAATAGGGAGTTTGGTCAAAGGACACAAATGCTCAGCTCTCGGATGAGTAAGTTTTCCGAGGATCTAATGTGACCCAGGATGACTGCAGTCAACGACGACGGCGTAGTTAGTCTGTGACTGAAATCTGCTAAGAGAGTCAAGCTTTAAATGTTCCCACGCAAATCTACATCCAGAGTGATGAGCGTGTTACTGACGGAAGGCACCCTTTCACGATGTATGCGTATTAGATTCCTCACGGTGCATAGATGTTAAGTATCTTACAACAGCAGAGGTCCGCTGTACCTCCATGAAACTGAAATGTAAAAAAAATTAAAAGGAGTCAGAAATCAGCGTAGGAGGGCAGGAGGCTCACGAGGATTGGCACCCTGTGTCCTCAGGGTGATCTGCCTGTCACCTCTGCTTGGCTTTGAACCAGCCTCCTGCCAGGAGACAAGAGGGAACGATGAAAGGTCCTTCATCCCAGCTGTCTCTCCTCAAATGAGGACCACATCTCTCCTTAAACCTCAGGATGACAGATCGCTTCCATTATCCTTCCGTTACATGTGAATTTCTAACCTATGATAAAGGCGGGGAACCATGAGATGATTGAAAAAGTTTTTACTGGGAGAAAGGGTTGGCCATGGGAAAAGTCTTCTTCAAAGTTTTGCAGTGAGACAAATTCCAGTTAGAGCAAAGAGTTTTGTTGTGGTTTTTTTTTCATCCAAGCATCAACAAATGATACAAAAATAGAAATGAATATTTATCAAGGCTCTGGAAAGAAAAGGAGTGTCTAGATTTAGAAAAGATAAAAAACAGTCGCCAAGGAAAAAGATGGGCAGATGTGATTACAAAAAAAATTTAAATCTCTGTACATAAAAGAAAAAGTGCAATCAAACTTAAAAGGGAAATGACAGACAGGGAAAGGCATTTGAAGCAAAGGAACCATGTATTTATCTATTTGAATTAATACAAACCTTTAAGGAAAACAAGACGCCAGGAGATGAATGGACAAAAGACGTGAACAGACGTTTCCCCGAAGAGGAGATGTTACTGTTTAACAAACACGGTCAATTCCTTCCATATCACTACTAATCAAAACCACGCACACAAGAACAACATTTCATGCCTTTCACATTACTGGCCTTTCAAAATGATAATAGGCATATTAACACAAGTGTAGCATTGTGGGTATTTTTTTTACATTGCAGATCTGAGCTGTAGGCTGGCATAGCATTTTTAAACAAGTAATTTGTAAATAACCGGTCACACCCCTTTGATGCAGTAATTACATATTGGAAAGGATAGCTTAGTGAAGTCACAGATACTGCCCCTGGGCTGGACGGTAGGAGGGATGAGCTTGTGCCAGAGGATCAGCCTCAGAACAGAACAAGTAATAAGTGAGAGAATCTTTTTTTTTAATCTAAATATTTGGTTAAATAATCCATGCCCTCACCCTCACGTTACAGAGTCGTAAAATGCAGTGCTCACAAAGACTGTGTAATGTGGAAAATGCTTAAGATACAATAGTCACTAAAAAAAAAAAAAAAAAGATAATAATTGCACATAAGAGAATGGATATAATTATGTAAAAGAAAAAAACACAGCTATGCATAAAAAGCACTGAGGAAAAGACATTGAAATGTAAATAGTGGTTCTGCTTGGATGGTAACATCATAGGCAGTTTCTTATTTTCTTCTCTGCTTTTCAGGAATTTTCTAGTTTTTCCAATAATAGGAGGAAAAAATAGTTCCGTTTCCTTTGACCTCTTGGGTTATTATGGATGTCAAACAAAAGGCACCTTTGGAGGGCTTTGGAAAGCAGCTCACATACAGGTACATCCCATGGGACATCTAACACGACACTGTCTCAGCTGGGGCTGCTGTGACCAGGTCCCGCTCACAGTTCTAGAGGCCGGAAATCTCAGATCAGGGCGCTGTCACGCTGAGGCTCTGGGGAGGGCTCCCCCCGGCTCAGCTCGCTCCCAGAGAACGCCTGCTCACAGCATTGCCCTCACGTGGTACAGCAGGGGAGGGAGCAGACAGCGAGCTCTCTTCTCATGAGGGCACTGATCCTGCTGTGAGGGCCCCACCCTGGGACCCCATCTGAACCCAATGATCTCCCAAAGGCCCCATCTCCAAATACTATCACATTGGGGGGCGGGAGGGGGTTAGGGCTTCAGCATATGGATTCAAAGGGACCACGGACATTCATTCCACAGCAAGCTCACAGTCCACTGAGGGCCAGCGGTCCTTCAGAGAGAGGCACTCTGCCGTGCTCAGGCATGCCCTGCGTGCGTGCTCATGACATGCCCTGCGTGCGTGCTCAGGCATGCCTTGCGTGCGTGCTCATGCCATGCCCTGCGTGCGTGCTCACGCATGCCCTGCGTGCGTGCTCATGCCATGCCCTGCGTGCGTGCTCAGGCATGCCTTGCGTGCGTGCTCATGCCATGCCCTGCGTGCGTGCTCAGGCATGCCCTGCGTGCGTGCTCACGCCATGCCCTGCGTGCGTGCTCACGCCATGCCCTGCGGGTGTGCTCACGCCATGCCCTGCGTGCGTGCTCAGGCATGCCCTGCGTGCGTGCTCATGCCATGCCCTGCGTGCGTGCTCATGCATGACCTGCGTGCGTGCTCATGCCATGCCCTGCGTGCGTGCTCATGCATGACCTGCGTGTGTGCTCAGGCATGCCCTGCATGTGCTGAGGGGTTTATCTTCAGTGTTAAAAATGGAACAAGTGGACTATGGACTGTTACCCAGACTAGACTTTTCTTTTCTCTTTCCCTGAACACACACAAGCACGCCTGCCTTCATTCTTCTCAAGGTCATTATAATAAAGCCGTGTGTGTGTGTGTGTGTGTGTGTGTGTGTGCACACGCTCCAAAGAAACAAATACACAACCACGGAGACGGAGTCAGGTGCTCGTAAAGAACATCTGCAGATTCAGCAGGTCATCAGCATTGAGTTCAAGTCATCACAGATATAAGCCTGCTTCCTCATTGCAGGGCTCTGAGATTGTATTATTTCTCTGCAAAATGCCTTTATTTTTCTGAGAGAGAGGAAGGATGAGAGATGAGAAGCATCAATTTGTAGTTGCATCCTTTTAGTTGTTCATTGATTGCTTCTCGTATGTGCCTTGACTGGGGACGGGGGACTTCAAGCTGAGCCAGTGACCCCTTGCTCAAGGCAGAGACCCGAGGCTCAAGCCAGTGACCTCTGAGCTCAAGCCGGCGACCCTGGGGTTACATTGACGATCCTGCACTCAAGCCAGCGGCCCCGCACCCAAACTTGCAAGCCTGAGCTCAAGCCAGAGCCCTCAGAGTTTTGAACCTGGGACCTCAGCGTCCCAGGTTGACACTCTGTCCACTCTGCCACCACCGGTCAGGCCACCTTCTCCTTTGCTGAGACCAGACCTCCTTTCGATGGCTATTTTAGGGATGTTTCTTGGCCTAGAATCCGAGAAAGGTACAGGGAGAGAGAGAGACTGAGGCCCTCTTTCCCCTCCTCCCGCCTCCAACAGCGCTGTGCTTGAACACGGGATTAGGACGCGGGACAGCTCAGGCGAGGCCCTGCCTACATTGAGTGGCCTGAGATCTCCAGAAGGGAAGGAGTGGTCTACCCAGCCATCCCAGTTTCAAACGCAACCCGGGACGCACCTTCCAGCTCCGCCCTGAAGCAGGAACTTGGAAACGGCTTTTTGGGCCACGTGGGCCAGTCTGACCATTTTCCAGAAGGACTCCAACTCTGACAGGACCCCCTTTTTCAAAGCACCGCCCTGAACCGGAATCTGCTGTCTGTGGAGGTTGACATGTTTATCCTCGGCCTCCCCACTTCAAGATAGAAGCTGCTTCGGGAAGAGAGGATCTGTCTTATTTACCCCCGCTCCCCACATAGCGAGAAACCCAATCTGTGTTTAACTGGCAGGTGGACCCACCCCCTAGCAGAGAACAGAAGAAGTCAAGAGGTGACCAAAGGGCCAAGAGACGGAGGGCGGACCTCACCTCTCCGAGGAGGGGCGTCCAGATGGAGTCCTGGCCGCCAGGGAGGAGGCCAGGGAGGGAACAGCATTCTCAGCAGGAGGAACAGCAGATGCACAGGTTCCCCGAGAGAGACCGGTGTGGGATTTCCAGGGAGAGAAGAGGAAACCAGGCAGACCAAGCAGAGCGCTGAGCGACCTTGGGACAGGGGTCAGGTGACACCCAGCCTAGAGCGGCCACGTGGGCCTGGTGGCAGGGACAGCTCTGTGGGGCTCTGAGCAGACATGGGCGGGGTGGGGGGGAGGCCTTCCGTTCGCTCTAGAAAGGGTAGCTGATGCGTGTTCACTTGAACTTGATATCCACATCCTACCTGGAGCCAGTCTGGTGCTAAGATACGTCCTCCAAACTAAAGATGGCTGTGTGTGCTGTAAATGCCACCAAGCGGGGGGCGCAACGGGACACTTTCCGTGGCCTTAAGTCCCAGGTGGGGGACAGGATGAGCTGCAAAGCCTCTGATTTAAAAGCCACAGTGTCGGTGACAGGCTGATCTGTGTCATCCTTCACCCCCACGTGTCTGCATGGGGACATGGGACCTTTAAAGAGGTGATAAAGTGAGGTCATCAGGGTGGGACCCTAAGCTCCTAGGACGGGTGTCCTTAGGAGAAGAGGAGGAGACACCGAGGCCGCCAACACACACAGAGGACGTGTGAGGACACGGCGGGGAGGGGGCCGTCGGCAAGCCGGGGGGCACTGTCCACTTTTAAAACGTCTTTCTTTCCCGATGCCTCAGCATCTGCGCGGACGCACGGGCTGTGAGCGCCTGCCCAGGTGACCCGGCGCTCCCGTGTGACCAGGTGCACAGGCTCCCTCTGTGCCCTCCCCTGACTGTGACCAATGCGTCCCCTCCCTCGTGCCTTTGGCTGGCGAATGCCACCTGTGGGTCCCGCACCCCTTCTCTCCATCTCTCCCCCCCCCAGGGCGGGGTGCCTGCCTCGCGCCTCCAGGACCCGTGAGCATGACAGCCTCTGTCGCTGCCTGTGCCCTCCCAAGTGCAATTTCTGCGGCCGTGATGGAGTTGACACTTAACCCCCCCACCAAGGGGACGTGCTCCTCCATGGACAACACACGAGGGAAGTAGCCTCAGGAGACACCCACACCCTCCGGACCTTGAGCTTAGACTTCCAGCCGCCAGGAATGTGAGGCGTCGATTTCTGGCGTTCAAGCCTCCGTCTGTGGCTGGCCGTCTGTCGCGGGGTCTCTCGTCGACGCATCGCCCACGACCACGCGCTGATCCTCAGGACGCCACCATGGCGGCAGCCGGCGCCCCTCTCGGCCCATCTGAGACGCAGGGGCTTCCTGGGATGTGGCTGACAGTGCCGTGCTACCACCTGGAAAATCCGGGACAAACCGGGATGAGTGAGTCACCCTGCCCGAGCACCGCCCTCCACGTCCAGTTTGTGACCAGGACAGGGAGCAGAGGAGGAACAGGGGGCTTTAGAGCCCCACCCTCTACTGCTTGTCATCTAGGACACGCCGCTGACCCAGCCCTGAGTTGGGGCAGGGAGGGGCACGCTTAGAGGTTTGGTTAAGGAATACTCACGGAGCTGTGCCCCGAGCCAGCCTCTCCCAGGGCCCCAGGTCACACAGGTCACACAGCCAGCCTCTCCCAGGGCCCCGGGTCACATAGGTCACACAGGTCACACGGCCAGCCTCTCTCAGGGCCCCGGGTCACACAGGTCACACGGCCAGCCTCTCCCAGGGCCCCAGGTCATACAGGTCACACGGCCAGCCTCTCCCAGGGCCCCAGGTCACACAGGTCACACGGCCAGCCTCTCCCAGGGCCCCAGGTCATACAGGTCACACGGCCAGCCTCTCCCAGGTCACACAGGTCACACAGGTCACACGGCCAGCCTCTCCCAGGGCCCCAAGTCATACAGGTCACACGGCCAGCCTCTCCCAGGTCACACAGGTCACACAGGTCACACAGCCAGCCTCTCCCAGGTCAAACAGGTCACACAGCCAGCCTCTCCCGGGTCACACAGGTCACACAGCCAGCCTCTCCCAGGTCACACAGGTCACACGGCCAGCCTCTCCCGGGTCACACAGGTCACACAGCCAGCCTCTCCCAGGTCACACAGGTCACACGGCCAGCCTCTCCCGGGTCACACAGGTCACACAGCCAGCCTCTCCCAGGTCAAACAGGTCACACAGCCAGCCTCTCCCGGGTCACACAGGTCACACAGCCAGCCTCTCCCAGGTCATACAGGTCACACGGCCAGCCTCTCCCAGGTCACACAGGTCACACAGGTCACACAGCCAGCCTCTCCCAGGTCAAACAGGTCACACAGCCAGCCTCTCCCGGGTCACACAGGTCACACAGCCAGCCTCTCCCGGGTCACACAGGTCACACGGCCAGCCTCTCCCAGGTCACACAGGTCACACAGGTCACACGGCCAGCCTCTCCCAGGGCCCCAAGTCATACAGGTCACACGGCCAGCCTCTCCCAGGTCACACAGGTCACACAGGTCACACAGCCAGCCTCTCCCGGGTCACACAGGTCACACAGCCAGCCTCTCCCAGGTCACACAGGTCACACAGGTCACACGGCCAGCCTCTCTCAGGGCCCCGGGTCACACAGGTCACACAGCCAGCCTCTCCCAGGGCCCCAGGTCACACAGGTCTCACGGCCAGCCTCTCCCAGGGCCCCAGGTCACACAGGTCTCACGGCCAGCCTCTCCCAGGGCCCCAGGTCACACAGGTCTCACGGCCAGCCTCTCCCAGGTCACACAGGTCACACAGGTCACACGGCCAGCCTCTCCCAGGGCCCCAGGTCATACAGGTCACACGGCCAGCCTCTCCCAGGTCACACAGGTCATACAGGTCACACGGCCAGCCTCTCCCAGGTCACACAGGTCACACAGGTCACACAGCCAGCCTCTCCCAGGTCAAACAGGTCACACAGCCAGCCTCTCCCAGGTCAAACAGGTCACACAGCCAGCCTCTCCCGGGTCACACAGGTCACACAGCCAGCCTCTCCCAGGTCAAACAGGTCACACAGCCAGCCTCTCCCAGGTCACACAGGTCACACAGCCAGCCTCTCCCAGGGCCCCAGGTCACACAGGTCACACAGGTCACAGCCAGCCTCTCCCAGGGCCCTGGGTCACACAGGTCACACGGCCAGCCTCTCCCAGGTCACACAGGTCACACGGCCAGCCTCTCCCAGGTCACACAGGTCACACGCCAGCCTCTCCCAGGGCCCCGGGTCACACAGGTCACACAGCCAGCCTCTCCCAGGGCCCCAGGTCACACAGGTCACACGGCCAGCCTCTCCCAGGGCCCCAGGTCACACAGGTCACACGGCCAGCCTCTCCCAGGGCCCCGGGTCACACAGGTCACACAGCCAGCCTCTCCCAGGGCCCTGGGTCACACAGGTCACACAGCCAGCCTCTCCCAGGGCCCCAGGTCACACAGGTCACACAGGTCACAGCCAGCCTCTCCCAGGGCCCTGGGTCACACAGGTCACACGGCCAGCCTCTCCCAGGTCACACAGGTCACACGGCCAGCCTCTCCCAGGTCACACAGGTCACACGCCAGCCTCTCCCAGGGCCCCGGGTCACACAGGTCACACAGCCAGCCTCTCCCAGGGCCCCAGGTCATACAGGTCACATGGCCAGCCTCTCCCAGGTCACACAGGTCACACGGCCAGCCTCTCCCAGGTCACACAGGTCACACAGCCAGCCTCTCCCAGGTCACACAGGTCACACAGGTCACATGGCCAGCCTCTCCCAGGTCACACAGGTCACACGGCCAGCCTCTCCCAGGTCACACAGGTCACACAGCCAGCCTCTCCCAGGGCCCCAGGTCACACAGGTCACACAGGTCACAGCCAGCCTCTCCCAGGGCCCTGGGTCACACAGGTCACACGGCCAGCCTCTCCCAGGTCACACAGGTCACACGGCCAGCCTCTCCCAGGTCACACAGGTCACACGCCAGCCTCTCCCAGGGCCCCGGGTCACACAGGTCACACAGCCAGCCTCTCCCAGGTCACACAGGTCACACAGGTCACATGGCCAGCCTCTCCCAGGTCACACAGGTCACACGGCCAGCCTCTCCCAGGTCACACAGGTCACACAGCCAGCCTCTCCCAGGTCACACAGGTCACACAGGTCACATGGCCAGCCTCTCCCAGGTCATACAGGTCACACGGCCAGCCTCTCCCAGGTCACACAGGTCACACAGCCAGCCTCTCCCAGGGCCCCGGGTCACACAGCCAGTAGGGAGCTGGGCCAGGTGTTCACACCAGCGTGTCTACTCGGAACCACGGTGGCCGACAAAACACTGCTTCCGGGTCCGAAGGGTCCCGGGCAGCCCTCCTTGTGCCCTGGTCGTGAACGGGCCGCTGTGACACATCAGTCAGTCCAGGCACCTGAGGCAGCAAGGTGAGACGTCCCCTGGCTTGCTTCCCAGGAACACGTGGCCGTGGCCCGGAGGCGGGGTGACCGCGAGGCGGTCAGAAGCCTGAGCCCGGCGGGCCCGGCCAGACTCGGGGGCCCCCAGCAGCTCACGGGGTCCGGGGTCAATGAAGGTCGGCTCGTGTCGAGTACTTAGCAGGTCACTCAGCGCCACAGTCGTCCAATCCGTGCTGGCTAACGGCAGTGACACTGTAACCGCGCCAATGGTGACGGCCACCTCACCACCCCTCCAGGCTTGAGTCCCTTCCCTGGTCGGTCTCTGCATTAGCTCAGATTTCCCCGTTTTTAAAGCAGAGACTCAAGAGCTAAGTGATCTTCCAACTCAACATGTTGGACAAACTCCCCAGTGGACAGGCTGAGAAGACGAGGTCAGGGCCCAGCAGGCCCAGCCCCCGGCCGGGAGTGGGAGGCCCTCTGACCCTGCCCAGCCCCGGCCTGTCCCTGCTCCCGTTTCAAAGAGAACCCCTCAGAAAGACACCAGTTTATTTTCGGCTGCTGGTCCTCTCGGATCTAAGTGGATTTCTAAATAGTTTAAATTCAGGGTGAAGCAGTGAGATGGGAAAATCTTTACACTCCAACGAGACGTCATTACTGGCCGGCACATTGCACTTTCCCTATCAGACTGAAAACTGCCCGTGCGTGACCGGGAGGGGGGGGGTGATCGGTGTGGTGCCCGGCCAGCTCGGGGGAGAGGGCCCTGCTGGGGAGGAGGACGCACCGGGGGGCTCCGGGGAGGCCCCCAGAGCTGGCCTGGACGGGCTCCATCCGGGTGGGGGGAGGGGCGGAGGAGGAGGTCTGGTCCGCTGCTACCCCCCTGGGGAGGGGTGTGTCCAGGGGCGCCAGCCACCAGCGGGCCAGCCGGCCGGCTGAGGAGATGCAGGTCAGGCGGGGTCATTAGCATTTAGATTGCCCCTGAGAAACTGCCGAGCACCCGAGCACTGGTTGCCGTGACACGTGACATGTGACACGTGAGAGCAGGCACCAGAGGTCCCCGAAACGGATCGATTGAGCTTAAGCAGAGGTCTCGAGGATGGACAAGAAAGGATGGAGGAGCTGAGAAAGTGAGGAAGGAAGGAAAGAGGAGCTGGACCAGGGGAGGGGGAGGGGGAGGGGGACAGAGGAGAGAGAAAGGTGGGAAGGGAGGGGGAGGAGAAAGGTGAGGGCCGAAGGGATGGCTCCCAGAGGGGAACCCACTCTGTGGTGCGGGGGGGGGGGGGGGGGGGGGGCGCTGCCCTCATGGATGACGGAGGAGGGCCTGGCACCCGGAGAAGTTCCAGCTCTTTAGGGTCACATGGCTGACTCCACCCCCAAAGGTCTGGTCACCCTAATAGGCCACCGGCTCTTTCTTCCCCGGTTCCGCTGAGACGGATGTTCAAGGGCACCCTGTTTGCTCACGGCTGCTGCTAGCTGGAATCGGCTGACCTTCCGCTCACGTCAGACGCTGCGCTAGACACCCTCCAACAGGGTCTCCTGGAATCCTCCCCACGCGACCTCATCCGACAGGTGGAGACACCGAGGGCGGCCGGAGGAGGCTGACCTCCTGCAGCTCAGCCTATATCCTCTCGGGGTTCTGTTCTGCCTTCTCCAAAGCAAACATACAAAAGAAAGAGCCAGCTAGTCTGCTGGGCTCGATGAAGAAGAAAGTCAAACACAGGGGAGAGCCCAGCTATGGAGAGGGACGGAGTCGGGGTGACATTGTTCGAGTCCCTGGGTCCAGCTCTGCCTGAGCCCAGAGACTCTTGAAGTCCAGTGAGTCGATACTATACATTCTCATATTTGCTTACGCGGCTTTGAGTGGACTTATTATCACATACAACCCAAAGCGCGTAGGGCAACCCTGTCTACACCAGGCCCGCACCACAAGTCTTTGCCGGACTGTGGAACCACACATCCCTTAGCAGATGTGGAAACTGAGGCACAGATTAGTTCAGCAACTTCCCACAGCACCCTCGCTCGGAAGTGGGTCACAGTGGGATGGACACGGAGTTCCCGCCCGAGGTCTTTGCTCTCTCCCAGAAAGAGCAGTTTTTAACTTTCATTTAACTTGAACACAACTCGAGGGGCCATAAAAGTCAAATCGAAAAGGCACTAAAAATCATAGATCCCGGTTGTTGTTAAGTCCTATGATGGGTCCTCTTAAAAATCTCTGCTGAAACTCTTATTAAGTTTTCTGTCCAGAATGTGAGGCTGGGTAGTAAAAAGATACAAGCTCCGTGTGAAACAGCTCGTCCCGGGAAATGTGCTGCAGAAGCAGATGGCGGCCAGGCAGCTGCCGAAGGAATCGTTTCACTTAAATTCAAACAGCAGCTAGAACCCTAACAACCGGCCATTTCTGTTAAGAGGGAGTTGTTTGTTTGCTTGTTTGCTTGTTGTGATACGGGGTTGGAAGTTGCACCTGGAGAGGCAGGAAACATGACCACGTAGTCCACAATCTCCTCCTCTCGCCGTCCTCCCTCCCTGCTGAAGTGGCTTCTGTGTTTGATCAACGGGGTCTCTGCTGTTCTATTGACCTGGACTTGGATCGCTGAGCAGGGTCTCCTTGTTCTGTTTTTTGTTTTTTTTGTTTGTTTTGAAAGGAAAGGAGGCAGAGAGACAGATCCACATGTGACCCAACTGGGATCCACTCAGCAAGCCGCCTATGGGGCCAATGCTCTGCCCATCTGGGGCCATTGCTCGGCAACAGAGCTACTTTTAGGACCTGAGGGGGAGGGCACAGAACCATCCTGAGCACCCAGGGCCAACTCATCAGAACCATCCAAGCCACTGGCTGCAGGAGAGGAAGAAAGAGAGAAGGAGGAGGGGGAAAAGTGGAGAAGCAGATGGTTGCTTCTCCTGTGTGCCCTGACTGGGAATCAAACCCAGGACATTCACATGCCGGGCCAATGCTCTACCACTAAGCCAGTTGGCTAGGTCCTCCTTGTTCTGTTGATCTGATCTAGACATCAGAAACTCAAGGGCCAGCAAGAATATATAAATGAGCAAGCAGCTAGAGTGCTATTTATTTTTCAAAGACCCTTGATCTTTTTTAAACGTGGAGGAGTAGTATTTGCTAAATAGTAAAAATGCGGTGTTGGGACATGCCGTGTCTTCTCTCTGCCTTTAACAAAGGCTAGCCCTCTCTAAGGCGGCCTGGACCCAAGAGCGAACAGCAGCAAGCCCTGGCACAGGGGCCACGATGAGGCAGGTGGTAGGGAGCAGGCAGATGGAGAATGAGTGACAGTGGCCCGTGATGCAGGTCCACGCTCACTGCATCTCCCGGAAACAAGGCAAAGGCATCTCGGAAACTTGGCAGTCTGCAGGAAAGCCACCCATCTTTCAGCGCTGTCTAGAGTGGTTTAAAATTGTGTTGGCCAAACAGAAACAGTCCCGACGGCTGAATGCAGCCTGGGGGCCATTGGTCCAGGATATTTGGCAGAGAGGAGAACAGGGCGAAGCCAAGAGAGGCTGGGTGGCTCTTCATCAGACAAGGCACAGAGCCACCCCCACGAGAACGAAGACAGTCAGGGAGAGGGAGGGAGGGAGAGGTGGGCAGGGGGGAGTCTGGGGAGATGGGGGTGGCGGGGGCTAGAGGAATCAGCCATGAGGATAATGTGTAAGATCTTGGCAGAAAGCAGGAGAGAGAGAGGGGCGGTTAAGAAGCTTTTCTTTACATTCAGCGATGGGATTCCCTTTGGTGCTCCTACAGAAAGGAGACCAGGAACTATTTAAATTGTCTTTTTTTTTTTTTTTACATAGGTTAAACTTTGTGTTGGATATACCAGACAGGGGCTGGGTGGCCTCGGACCTGGGGTGTCACACCCCAATCTGCACCCCAGATTCTTCATCGGCAAAACGCGAACCCCACTGGGACCCACCACACGGAGATAATGTCGGTACAGCTCTCGGCAGGGCCTGACCCTCTCCTGACTTCTCAGGAGAGGTTATTATTATTTGCTGTTTCCTTCACCCTGGATAAGTTGTGTCAAGTCTCGGGAATTTCACTTTTCTTATGTTCCAATGGGAGCTGAAGAAACACCTGCCCCCAGGAGAGGGTTCTTACACGGCCTGGCGACAAAGAGGTTTGAGCTCAGTGCCGAGCACACGGTCGACGCTCAGTGGATTGCTGCCACGTGCCTGAGACGCCCCCTCCCCCTGTCCCCTCTGCTCTCCTCTCCCCTCCTTTCCCTCCCTCCCCCCCCCCCGGGGACAGTTTGGAAGGCAGGCCAGAAGCAGAGCGTGCCCCTGAGAGATCACACACTCAGGGCGTTCGCGTCCAGGGCGGCGGGGGCGTGGCAGGCTGTGTGTCACAGAAAGGCATCCAAGAAGGTTTGCAATGATTCTGAGCAGAGGGGCAGAAAGTGAGAAACTCTGAAAGCAGTGAGGAAGCTGTCCAGGGGAGGGGGACTAAGGACTGAATGAAGGCCACCAGGGCGGGAAAGGAGGGGAAGAGTCAGATGAAGGAAATGAGGGGGCAGAATCCATAAGGCTGGGCAGCAGACTGATCCGGGGTTAAGAGAGGGAGGCGGGAAGAGTGAGGATGGGGTTTAGCGGCAGGCGGCGGACAGACCGGGATGCCCTCGGCAGAAGGCAGCCGGCAGAGGGGCAGGTGGAAGAGCCAAGATAATAAACCCAGTCTGGGACAGGCACGAGGCCCAGGCGAGACTGAATGGCCACAGACAGCTGGAAGGGCTAGAACGGAGGTTCTGCGGGGCCCTCGTGTCTGTCTTGTTGCAGGTCCAGAGCTGGCGGCAGGGCCTGGCATTGCGTGAACCGTCAACAAAAGTTTCTCTTCATTTTCTTTCTTTATTTTTTTATGTGAGAGAAGGGGAGATAAAGAGACGAGCTCCCACATGTGCCCCAACCGGAATCCAACTGGTAACCCCTGTCTGAGGCCGATGCTTGAATCAATCAAGCTATCCTCAGCACCTGAGACTGCTGCGCTGGGACCAACCAAGCTATTCTCAGCACCCGGGGCCAATGCTTGAATCAGTCAAGCCACTGGCTACAGGAGGGGAAGAGGGAGAGAAGGGGGAGAGGAAGGAGGAGAGGAAGGGGGACAGGAAGGGGGAGAGGAGCAGATGGTTACTTCTCCTGTGTGCCCTAATCAGGGATTAAACCCAGGACGTCCACACACCGAGCCACGTTCTATCCACTGAGCCAACCGGCCAGGACCCTTCCTTCAAAATATTAACATACATTTTAATCTAGTAATAGAGGTGGCCCTGGCCGGTTGGCTCAGCGGTAGAGTGTCGGCCTGGCGTGCAGGGGACCCGGGTTCCATTCCCGGCCAGGGCACATAGGAGAAGCGCCCATTTGCTTCTCTACCCCCCCCCCTTCCTCTCTGTCTCTCTCTTCCCCTCCCGCAGCCAAGGCTCCATTGGAGCAAAGATGGCCCGGGCGCTGGGGATGGCTCCTTGGCCTCTGCCCCAGGCGCTAGAGTGGCTCTGGTTGTGGCAGAGCGACGCCCCGGAGGGGCAGAGCGTCGCCCCTGGTGGGCGTGCCGGGTGGATCCCAGTCAGGCGCATGCGGGAGTCTGTCTGACTGTCTCTCCCCGTTTCCAGCTTCAGAAAAATACACACACACAAAAAAAATAGAGGTGATTCTTGAACATATTAAATAAAAAGGTCTAGCACTGTCTAATAACTACCATGATGTCAAACTGTGTCATACACAATATATTTTCAGACTGGCATCTAGATTAACAATAACAACAATGTGATATCAAAGGACGTGGGCTTTGTTTCTCATCATTGAGTTTATCGGGGTGGCGCTGGTCCACAAAACCAAACAGGTTTCAAATGTGCAATTCAGCCCAACACCCTCTGCCCCCTGCCTCGTGCGCCCTCCTCCAGAGCAACACGCTGGGCCCGGATCCAGACCAGAAGCCGAACCTGGACAGGAGTGTTTCGGACTCTCTTTCTATAGATTCATTACCTGAAAACATGCCAGTTCCCGGGGGCAGCCCAAGCGGAGGGCGAATAGGCCGAGATCAAGGGAGGACGTAGGGGGACCTCGCGGGGGAGAAGCCTGGACGGGTGCCCCGGGGTTTCTCAGAAAGGGCCAGGAAGAGAGGACAGAGAGGAAGGAGAGGGGGAGGGGTGGAGAAGCAGATGGGCGCTTCTCCTGTGTGCCCTGGCTGGGAATTGAACCCGGGTCCCCCGCACGCCAGGCCAACGCTCTACCGCTGAGCCAACCGGCCAGGGCCTCGGACTCTCTTTCTACAGATTCATTACCTGAAAACATGCCAGTTCCCGGGGCAGCCCAAGCGGAGGGCGAATAGGCCGAGATCAAGGGAGGACGTAGGGGGACCTCGCGGGGGAGAAGCCTGGACGGGTGCCCCTGGGTTTCTCAGAAAGGGCCGGGAAGAGAGGATAGAGGGCTCAGCGAGGTGAACACACAGCGGATCCGATCAGAAGTGGGTCCTCTATTCTGAGGCTCAGAACCACCACTCCGTCCGCCTTCAGAGAAGCCACAGCTTGCAATTCTAGAAGGACGCGGTTCCCGCTTGGCACCTGGACAAGAAAGGAGGTGCAGAAGAAGCAGCCGCCGAGTGACACCTCCCCGGCTTGTCACATCCTGCTGGAGGCGAAAGCAAGCAGATTCCAGGAAACTGTCGCCAAGAGGACAGCAGCCACCGCGTCCGTCCCAGGAGGGCCAAGGTGACAGCTCGGCAGGGTGCCGTCGAGGTGCAGCCAGGCTTGCCGCTGGGAGAAGAGCCGGTCTGCCGGTGGGTGGGTGGGTGGGTGGGTGGGTGGATGGGTGTCCAGCCCTCCCTCTCCCACCCTCCCCACCCCAACCCCTGGCCCTGTGAATCCAAAGATTCCCGCACACTGCTCGGGTCTGAGCCGCTGGCCGCGACGTGGAAGCCTCGCCCGGTCTTTGATGAATGGTTGGCTCATCACCCAGTCGTCTCCCTGCTGACTCTCCTGGGAAACCCCGAGCTACTGCCGTGGCGGCAGAAGGGACAGTGCGCCGGTTGGTGCCCAGGGGACAAGTCCTGAGGTAGCAAGGGCTTGAGATGCATCTTCCAAGGGCAGCAGGGTTACCTCTCGCTCATGGGCGGGGACACTTTCGTTGTTCTTCAGAAAGGGAGGTTATAGCTTAGCCGTTCTGTGAGGGGAGAGGGAGCAGGAACGAGGTGTAAGATATTCAGTTCCGAAGACTTTCTGGGCCTTCCCGTCTCGTGCAGTTTCTTGTCCCGGGCCCCAGGTTTTGGACCAGTGAATTCACAAAAGCAGAGGACGTTGGCTCACAACCACTCTTACGGCGGGTGAGATACACAGCTGGTTCTTCAAGGTCAGGAACCCCTCTCTCAGCTGCGCCATCTCTCTCCTGGGTCTAAGTCCACCGTTCACTCCAAGCCAAACGCTGAAAGTCATCCTTCTTCTTCTCCGTCTGGTCCCTCGCTGAACTACGTGGCTCACGAAAATTAGGGGATATTTCCAGATGAATATGAAGCTGTCAAATAGGCCCTAATTTTTGTGAGCAGTGTGTGGGATTTTCCTTCACAAACCCCCTCTAGACCTGCCCTCACCCCAGTATCCCCACGGCCACCATCTTCCTGCAGGGTGTGCCGTCTCGAGCTAGGAAGCTGATGACAATGATGTCCTCTCTCTGTTTCATCCAGAAGGATTTGTGTTAGCGACTATATCCCGTATTTCTGCCAGTTACCTTTGTCCAATAAAACCAGCTCATACTCTCTTATCCTGGCTAGTGTCTCGGAATCAGACATGTTCAGAATAGAGTCTAAATTCTTTATGGAATATTCCGCTGGCACCCCTGCTCCTGCCCCTGCCCCTGCCCCTGCCCCAGCCAGCGTCCTGAGCTTCCGGCTGCTCTTAGAATGCGCCTGATTCCCGGGTACCCGCGTGCCTGGGCTCCCCTCTGCTCAGAACTCCTTGTCCCCTTTTGTTTGAAGAGCTATTTACCTCCCGTGACACCCTGGCCAGCCCTCCACGCTCTCACACGTGGTCCCCCTCATCCTAGCCCCCTCTGCCCACACCCTCGGTGTTGGGACGAGACCATGTCATCCGAGATAGAGCGTCACCCTCGCTATTTATCTCCTGACGCGCCCCCAGAGTGGAAAAGGATGACTATATGGTGTCTATGCCATCTGTGGGGAACGGGGACAGAGAGCGAGCCGGGTAGAACGTGTCACCACCTGCAAAGCGAGATGAGGAGAGCAGCACGGGGCTGCCCCCTGGCTCTGCGTGTCCCCTGCCCGCTGGAAACAGCCCCACAGCAGCAGGTGGTGCTGGGATCTGGTCCCGCCCAGCTCTCCAGGGGGAGAGAGGAGAGAGCAGGAGCCCAGGATGACCCGCGACCCACGCTGTTCTACCGGCCAGGTGGCCCTGGTGAGTCCTTCGAGTAACCTGTCCTGCGGGGCATGACTACGCCGTCCTAGGGGACACTAATCCAAAGTTTACTTATTGAGTTTGGAGAGAGAGGAAGTGGGGGAGAGAGGAGGAGACAGAGAGAGAGAGAGAGAAACATTGATTTGTTGTTCACTCATTTATTCATTGGTTGAGTCCTATATGTGCCCTGGCCGGGGATCGAACCTGCCACCTTGGCACATCCGGAGGACGCTCAGGGGTCCCCAAACTTTTTACACAGGGGTCCAGTTCACTGTCCCTCAGACCACTGGAGGGCCGCCACATACAGTTCTCCTCTCACTGACCACCAATGAAAGAGGTGCTCCTTCCGGAAGTGCTGCAGGGGCCGGATAAATGGCCTCAGGTGGCTGCATGCGGCCCGCGGGCCGTAGTTTGGGGACGCCTGCTAGCTACCGGACCAGGGCCTGGGGGACATTTCCTTAGAAGGAGTGACGCGGCCTCCAGGATGAATGAAGCTCAGAGTGAAGTGCACACAATCCCACAAGTCGGGCCTTCTTATTACTGGAAAAGAAAAGAGAGAGAGCAGACAATATAGAAGGAGACGCAATAAAAAGTGCCTCTGTCTCCCAGCCCCCATGCCCCGGGCCCTCGTCCCAGAGCGCCTTTACCTCCTAGAAATACCCCGCTTTCCACGCGAACCAGTGAGTGTCCGCACGTCCTCTAAACGAAGGGAGACACGTTGGAAACCCTGATCAGCGCTCCCTGCTGTCGTCACCCAGACTCTACCTCGGGGACAACTCCGTGGGAGCCGCAGACACTGTGTTCTTTCTCAGACGCGGGGCGCTGAGCTGCCCGGCCGCGCCTCAATCAGTTCAGCTTCCCTGCAGACGGGCCCTTCCATTGTTTCCAGCCCCGAGATATTAAAAGTGTTGCCACAAACGGGTCACGCTTGTGTCATGGGGTCCCTGCGCTAAGATCCGTGACATAAATTCACAGAAGCGAAGGCGCTGGGTCAAAAGAGACGAAAAGTGCGAAGTTGGTAGACAGAAGGCAGGCCCTTCTGTGCGTGGCAGGTGCCCGGCGTTGAGGGCACCCCCGCGGCGGCGGCGGGGCTTCTGTGGGCGCGGCTGGCAGGCCGTGCTGCCCGGCGGACAGGGAGGCGGCTCCGGCAGCAGCACCCGGGCGCTACGGCGCCTTCAAGCCTCCTGTTCGCACAGAAACCCGCCCAGAACCCAAGGCCTTTACCCATCGGGCGCGTCATACAATGCGGTAGACCTTCTCCGTGTGCCAAGCTGCTTCAACACGCGCAAGCAGGAGCCGAGAGGTGCCAAGGTGAACACGAGGCATAGGTCGGCTTTCCCCAAGGCGCCCAGAGCGCCGGCTCCCTGTCCCCGCTCCTTCCCGTCTGCTCCCGGGATACTGCGCGCCTGCGCGGAACCCCCAGTCCCCATCCGCCACCGCCAAAGCGCTCTAGCCATTCAACACCTAGGCACGCCCAGTCAGGAGCAAAAACTGGGAACAGAACGGTAGGTGTGGAGTTGCACACTCCTGTACTGACACAGGCCCCCCACCACACACACACACACACACTCCTGTACTGACACAGTCCTCCACCACACACACACACACACACACACACACTCCTGTACTGACACAGTCCCCCCACCACACACACACACACACGCACACACACACACACACTCCTGTACTGACACAGGCCCCCCACCACACACACACACACACACACACACACTCCTGTACTGACACAGGCCCCCCACCACACACACACACACACACACACACACACTCCTGTACTGACAGTCCCCCCACCACACACACACACACACACACACACACTCCTGTACTGACAGTCCCCCCACCACACACACACACACACACACACTCCTGTACTGACACAGTCCCCCCACCACACACACACACACGCACACACACACACACACTCCTGTACTGACAGTCCCCCCACCACACACAACACACACACAACTTGTGTTACAACCAATGCTAAGTGGACAGACAGCTCAGGCCCTGTCCGAAGGCCCAGCTCCATGGCCACTGCCTGGTGGGAAAACGGGCTCAAGACCACAGGTGGTTGGTACATGGCTTCAAGACAAATTAGAAATGTAGATGTGTGATGTAAAGCCTCCCCATTTTAAGGAACTTAAAAATAATATTTTTCAAAGGTTAACCCTATGCAAGCTAGAAAAAAAGAATGTGTGTAGTCAGATCAGGTCCCCGGGCCCTCAGAGCTCGGCTCCAGGGGAGCAGGCGGCTGGCAGAGAGGTCTCCTCTTCTCCAGACAAGCTCACCCCATTCTCGGCACCCACATGTCTAGCCCCAGGAACGGACACCCTACAGGTGCCTCTCAGCTCATGGTTGAAGCAGAGGCCGGGGGTGGGGGGCACATCCACTTTTGCTGAATGTTCTAGAGCGCCTCCGAGTCTGTGCTCTGGCTGGCTGAGCGCGGCTCACGCACCAGGCACTCTGAGGGCCTCCCGGGAGAACTTGCAACTACGAGCTAAACGGTGGACGGTGGACGACCAGCTGCCCAAGCGAGCGGGCTGGGCGGTGATTGCAATGGTCACTCAGATCAGCGTAAGAAAGACACTGTCCCCTCTCCATCCCTGAGGCTGCCGCGTTCGCAGAGCTGCCTGGCCAACTGTTCCCCCACTCCCGGGTGGCCTTCCCTCCCTGATCCTTGAAAGGAGCCCTGTGCTCCTTCCACAAGTGCCTCTCAGAGGAGCAGAGAATCTGGGGGCTCCTCGAAGTCCCTCTCACCATCACCCCTTCGAGTGGGCTGTGCAGATTTGCTTCTCCTTGGAACAGCCTCTCGTACAGATGGCGTGTTCTTGGAGGAGCTGTTCAGCATCGCAGGGAAACTCGCTCAGGGCAGGGCTGCCACCAGCATATGGCCTTCCCCATCAGAACCAGGACGGGGGGGGGACCATGAGACTTCATCACCAGTCGGTAGCACCCCAAATCTGGCTGCCGATGTGCGGGCAATAAGACAAGATGGGCTTCGATGCCCTTGGACCCGGATTCCTTGTTGCTGCGTTAAAAACAGGGAAACACCCGGTGAGATCTGACATTTCCCAGCTCTGTTACATAAACCTTGCCCAGAAGGCAAAAGCATCTCCCTCCATCCCCCCCACTGCACTCACTGGCTGTCCAGCTCCCACTCAATCTCTCTTAGTAATATTACCCTGGTCTCCTTATCTCCCCCCACTGACTTTGGGATTTGAAGACTAGTTTTTTAAAAATGCTGTATCTTGGCCTGACCTGTGGTGGTGCGGTGGATAAAGTATTGACTTGGGAATGCTGAGGTCGCGGGTTTGAAACCCAGAGCCTGCCTGGTCAAGGCACATATGGGAGTTGATACTTCCTGCTCCTCCCTCTTTCTTTCTTTACCTCTCTTCTCCTCTCTCTCTCTCTCTCTCTCTCTCTCTTCTCTCTATTCTCTAAAATGAATAAATAAAATCTTTTTTAAAAAATGCTCTATCTTACCCTGGCCAAAGGGTAAAAATATGCTGTCCTTCCCTCATTAGTCCATTTCGTAAATAGATATAGTCACTTTGTCTCAAACGCTGTCCTTGGTGCTTAAAACAGTTCCCGGTTAATAATGCTGACTTCGCGGCGTTTACACGGTGCTGTGCAATCTGTTCGTCTCCCTGGACCTCCACTTGGCTAATTGGTCAGCTCCCTCTCTGGAATTAGAGTCTTATACAGAACAACACAACAGCTAAAAGTGACCGGACCCTTGTGAGACCTTGGGGGACTCTCTGATGCCCGGACTCCTGACTTTCTCACATTTCTATCCATAGGGACTCCTGCCTGCTCTCTTAGATCTATATCTCTTCTTCCAGCCTCCCCATCAATTCCATGAGTGTCAATATGCTTCCCACAAAACCTTCTTTAACTTTGTTCACTGGTGGCCATTTTTATAGCTGGACGGCAAAGAGCTCCGCTGATGTTGGAGCTGCTCTTCAGCCTGTCTCTTCTGGTCACTAAGTTCACTTGCAGAACTCACCAAAGCCTGGAGGGGTTTTGTTTTTTTTGTTGTTGGGTTTTTTTCTAATCAGCTTGATAAAAACAACAAAACAACGAGTTGAATATGATTGAAGTCATGCTGTAGATAGAAAACATTTCATGCTTGCTTGATTTCTCTCTCTCTCTCTCTCTCTCTCTGAACCCCGCCCCACAATCAGACATATTTAAAGTGCAATTTTAATGACAACTGTCAGTATCTTCTCACTGGGGGGTTGATGCGGATCTCAGGCAGCCGTGGCTAGGAGGACCGATGCCCTAGTTCTTGCCTGTCTGGGTTTCATCCATGTTTTAAATAGCTCACTTCTCCGTTGCTCAGTGACTGGTATGGCTCTGTTTGCAACATGCTTGTATATGCTACTTAGTAACTGTTTTGTATCAGGGGAAATAATCCTAATGGCTTGTCCTTCAGACTCTCCATATATCATCACTTGAGATCAGTCCTGAGGGGAGCGTGAGCGTGGGAGATGTACCACCAGAGCACATCTTTGTGAGCGGAGCTCCTACGTGGCAGCAGAAAACATACGTCATTCCGGTTACTTTCAGAGTCCGGGCAGATCGTGCAAACGAGTAAGACATAAGGCCATGCAAGGTGGCGCGAGCCTGCAATCCGACAGCACGGGTCCCGCCTTTGGAACCGGGCACCGCTCAGCTGTTGCCGGGCAGAAATGCGGGCCCAGGATTGTCAGTTCACCCCGTTTTTTTTCAATAGTTTGGGAATCTGGATTTGTGGGTGGGATCTACCGATTTTTAGATGCTGGCAATTAAGTAAGAAAGGAGTCAATGTTTACAGATCAAGGCGTGTCCGTGGGCAGATGCGAGCCCCTGGGGTCTGCGTCTCCAGCCTCTGGGTCCTCCGTCCCCTCCTCTCCAACGGGTCCCAATGCGCCAGCTGTGGCGCTTCCTTCCGCATGCTTACCGCTTCCCATCTGGGCTCTCCTTCATTCTCGCTGGGAACCGATCGGCTCTCCCGGAGCACCTGCTACACGGTGTGGCTCGAGTCGGAATCACCCAGCTCCAATCCTCAGGCGCCCTTGACTTCATTCCAGGGCTGGGGAGACCAGGCGGGGTTTCCCGCCAGCAGCCGCCACTCAAATGCTCTCTACCAGGGACTTGACCACCGCCCGCCGCCAATTCCATTACACGAAGCCGCATCGTCATGCAGCGCAGAGGATGTGGGTCCTGGAGGAACGCAACTAGGAATTCAGACCCCAGCTGGCTGTGGAGGCTGTTGGGAGCCACGGTTTCGTTCTTAAACAGATACTTGTCTGGGGGATGCCATGCGATAACATCATGTTCAGTGTGACAGCACACTGTCCCCTTTCACACGGGAGGGAGAGGGTCAGAGTGGCAGTTCTTCTTTCTATCAGTTCCTGTCTCCCTGTCCTGGAGATGTCCTCCTGAGCACACACGCCCCTTTCACATTCAGGTCCTTATGTCACAGAATGAGGAGATCATGTTCCCATCTCCCGTATCTTTATGACTCAGTAGAACCGGTCATTTCAAGGGCAAAGAACCCCACAAGGACATTAAGCCCTGTCACCGCTGGAACTCAGGCAAGACAAGCTGGTATATTTGCAGCCGTGACAGGGAGCGCCTTCTGGGAGTCTGTTCGAGGGACTGCAGATCCGCCCGGGAAAGGCGTCCTCTTTAGAAAAGGATCTCAGGGCAAAGGGTGTTGTTCAGTGACAATGCTTCCATTTGGGAGTGGGGGTGGGGGTGAGGTGAGATGAGGAAAGGTCTTTGGTAACACAGCGTGTGAGATGTGTCTGGCTGTCTAAAGGAGAAGACAGTATCTCAAGAAGTGAGCAAAAGAAAAAGGGACTCTTGAGGCTTTGTAAAATAGTAAGACACAGTCAGGACCGCTGGGAAGGTCAGGAGACAAAGCGGACTGGATGGAAAGGGTGAGAGAGACGGTCTCCCCAGTGACCCGGACCACGCAGCTCTGCCCCTCACCACCAGGGCCCCCAGCAGACACGCCTCTCCCGGGAGCAGTGGGAGGGACGCTGGTTCTGTAATGCTTCACACAAAAGACCGGCAATAATTGCCATTATTCGGTGTGATGGTGTGTGGCTTACAGTGTCTGTGACTTGACAATCAAGTAACGAGCTATTGATGAGGGAAATGAGCCTGCTGACAGCCGAGGCTGGAGACCGTTAGCATAGAAGCCTTTTCCTGCTGAACGTTACCACCCGGGACTCTTTGATAACAGCTAGTAATTACACTCCATATATTGAGATGTTACCCGGTGCTGAGCACTTTCTACGGATTACTGCAGGTGAGCCTCACAACAACTGTGTGACAAAAATGTTATTATTGTTCTGATGGACAGATAAGGAGTCTGGGCACAGACATCCACCAAGTGTGGGGAAACGGGAGCTCACTCACGAAGCGTGAGAGCGCACACGGAGTCTGGGCTCTGACTGTGCTTGGAGGAGGGGTGCCCGGGCTGGAGGGGTGCCCGGGCTGGAGGGGTGAGGACTCCAGAGGCGGCTGCTGCTCCCACACTGGCCCCTGTTATAGAGAAAGGACAGGGGCGGTTCCCCTCCCCAGACTTGAACGTGCATGTGAGTGGCCTGGGGGTCAGGTTGTGGATTCCGATTCTGTCCCCGACAGAATGGTGGTACTGCTGGGCCACCAGTCACACTGTGAGCAGCCAGGATGCAGGCAACTATGGGACAATGGAGCGTGCCGTTGGGGACTTCACCTGCGGGGTAGGACTCGCTCGGGTCTACTCTCAGCTTGCTCCCCTGAGATAACTCAGACCCTCTGAGCCCACCAGCTGCTCTTCTATGAGAGAGGGCGGCTGGGAGGCAGTGAGGACCCAGTGCCACCCACACAGGACTCTCCTCAGCTCTCCAAGTGGAGTCTGAATGCTTTTAACATAACAACCAACAGCACCTTTTTTTTTTTTTTTTTTTGTATTTTTCCAAAGTGAGAGGAGGGGAGGCAGGCAGACAGACTTCCGCACACCCAACTGGGATCCACCCGGCATGCCCACCAGGGGGAGATGCTCTGCCCATCTGGGGTGTTCCTCCATTGCAACCAGAGCCATTCTAACACCTGAGGCAGAGGCCATGGAGCCATCCTCAGTGCCTGGGGCCAACTTTGCTCCAATGGAGCCTTGGCTGCAGGAGGAGAAGAGAGAGACAGAGAGAAAGGAGAGGAAGAGGGGTGGAGAAGCAGATGGGTGCTTCTCCTGTGTGCCCTGGCCAGGAATCGAACCCAGGACTTCCGCATGCCGGGCTGACGCTCTACCACTGAGCTAACTGGCCAGGGTGACACAGTTTTTTAAAAATGTACATTACGTAGAAGCAAAACTAACAAATTTAATATTTTATATAAATTTAATTTTTAATGTTAACTTACTATGTCTAATATTGTTGTAAACCAGCATCCACTGAGTGAACGGGATTTCAGGGACTGTGGACAAGTCGCTTTCTGTCTCAGCAACGTCAGATTGCAGCATGAATGGGCTGCAGGGCGCACGTCTGTGCAGCTCACTGCAGGAGCACCTGGCCTTCGCGCGATCCGATAGCATCCTTCACCTGTCAGGCTCACCTCTCCTATGCTGGTGTTAGCTTGTGACAACTGGTGAGAGGGCTGCTGCTTTCATGAGGATGCATTGAGACCCTGATGAGTCCTAACATTAGAAACAAAAATCTTCTTTCACGAAATTGTTTTTCGGTAGTGGCGAAAGGGAATCTTTACTTTCATTCCTGCCAAAATCTCTCTAAAGCAGGGGTCGTCCACCTTTTTATACCTGCCGCCCATTTTTATATCTATCTCTGTTAGTAATAAAATTTTCTAACCGCCCACCGGTTCCACAGTCATGGTGATTTATAAAGTAGGGAAGTCACTTTACTTTATAAACTTTATAAAGCAGAGCTACAGCAAGTTAAAGCATATAATAATAATTACTTACCAAGTACTTTATGTTGGATTTTCACTAAGTTTGGCAGAATAAATCTTTATAAAACTACTTACTATAGTTAAATCTATCTTTTTATTTATACTTTGGTTGCTCCACTACTGCCCACCATGAAAGCTGGAGCGCCCCCTAGGGGGCGGTAGGGACCAGGTGGACCACCACTAGGGGGCGGTAGGGACCAGGTGGACCACCACTAGGGGGCGGTAGGGACCAGGCTGACCACCCCTAGGGGGCGGTAGGGACCAGGTTGACCACCCCTAGGGGGCGGTAGGGACCAGGTTGACCACCACTAGGGGATGGTAGGGACCAGGTTGACCACCCCTGCTCCAAAGGGTGGATACAAGAACCCCAAGAGGTGAACATATGTGCCCTTCTGTCGTTGGTTCATTTTTTTAAAGTCACTTTTTTTTCCCCTCCATCACAACAGCGTGCTGTCCCTTCTTGCTTTCAGACACGAGATTACGGGTGCCGATGTCCGTTCGCTCCTGTTTCTGCTTCCCTCAATTGTTACTTTCACAATGTCAAGTGTACAGCACTGATATTTTGTTCTGTAATAGCAATTAGTCCTCTGAGCTTTATCAGGGCGTTGATTCTGAAAATTGAAAATCAATAGTGGCTTCGTGATTCTGACTGCTTAAATGTGGTTCATGGCGCAGCCTCTGAGCTCTCTTATTAAATGTTCTTTCTTGTATGACTTTTTGCCTGGAGTTGAATTTTTTTTTTTTTTTTGGAACTAATTACTTTAGATGTATTTTTAATTTTGATCAGCCTCTTAGACATTTCGTATTCTGTCGAGTTCTCCTATTTCCCGGGAGAGTCCCCCCTGGGCCTTCCATGTCTGATAACGTCTTCATTCTACCGTCCTATTTATTGATACGCTAGTTATGTGTTGAATTCTAAGTCAATATGATCTTTCCCTCAAAAAGCCAAAGCTCCTACTTTCTCAGGTTGCTGAGGAGGATAACTTGATACTGACTTACTGTTTTTCTTTTTCTTTTTTTATTTTTACTTCAGTGAGAGGAGGGGAGGCAGAAACAGACCCCCTCATTCACCTGGACCAGGATCCACTGGACAAGCCCACTAGAGGGTGATGCTCTGCCCATCTGGGGCATTGCTCCATTGCTCAGCAACCAAGCTCTTCTTAGTGCCTTAGATGTGGAGGCCATAGAGCCATTCTCAGTGCCTGGGGCTAACTTGCTGCAATTGAACCATGGCTGCAGGAGGGGAAGAGAGAGAGAGAAGCGAGAGAGGGGGGAGAGGTGGGGAAGCAAATGGGTGCCTCTCCTGTGTGCCCTGACCAGAAATCGCACCCGGGACTTCCACATGCTGGGCTGATGCTCCACCACTGAGCCAACCGGTCAGGGCCCTGTTTTCATTTTGGATGTTCTTTTAGGATTTTCCTTTGATCCTTGATGCCCTGACACTTTGTGGCACTGTGTTACAGATGGTCTGTTCTGTCTTGTTTTAACTCATTGTTCGGGCACCGGGTGCACACTCTCAGCCTGAACATACAGTTCTTCCATTCCGGGAAACTCTCGTGCCTCCTCTGACGCAGCCCCCTGTCCTCTGTCCCTTGGCCCGATGTTAATGTGCCCGCATTGGTCCTCGAGGCTTCCTTCCCGTGCTTTCCACCTTCTGTGCTTTCCTGTCCTACTGCTGGAAACCGTCCCAGGCCCCGTCTTCCAACTTCTTGGTCGAATTGCCCTCTATTCTGACAAATACATCTTCACTCCCTCGGAGCTGCTTCCTGTTCCATGCCTGCTCCCCTTCCACCGTGTGGCAAATCTCTCCTGTCCCTTTTGACACCTGCCTTCTGTGTTGGGCTCACGCCCCAGAACAAGTCAGTTCAATCCGAGCGGTGGGCCCTGTGGCAGCTGCGTGGACAGACAGACCCTTGCCAAATTTGCCAGTTTGCTCTAAGTACGGTCACTTTGGGGAAACAAGTGCATCGCTATCTGGTGAGCCTCTGAGTGGTCAGTGGAAGGACATTCTCCTGGGGCCCTCCTGTTCCTCTGGGAGATAATACTCCTCTTTTTTTTTTTGTATTTTTCTGAAGCTGGAAACAGGGAGGCAGTCAGACAGACTCCCGCATGCGCCCGACCAGGATCCACCCAGCACGCCCACCAGGGGGCGATGCTCTGCCCATCTGGGGCGTCACTCTGTTGCGACCAGAGCCACTCTAGCGCCTGGGGCAGAGGCCAAGGAGCCATCCCCAGCGCCCGGGCCATCTTTGCTCCAATGGAGCCTCGGCTGCAGGAGGGGAAGAGAGACAGAGAGGAAGGAGAGGGGGAGGGGTGGAGAAGCAGATGGGCGCCTCTCCTGTGTGCCCTGGCCGGGAATCGAACCCGGGACTTCCGCACACCAGGCTGACCCTCTACCACTGAGCAAACTGGCCAGGGCATCTCTTTTTCTTTTTTTAAGTCTTGGTATAGAAACCTGTCTTCCAAGAATGACACCCTCAAGGGTGAAGTGGGTGTGATTTGTTTCCTACGCAAACTTTTTTTTTTTTTTGTGGCAGAGACAGAGTCAGAGAAAGAGACAGACAGGAAGGGAGAGAGATGAGAAACATCAATTCTTTGTTGCAGCTCCTTAGTTGTTCATTGATTGATTTCTCATATGTGCCTTGATGGGGGGGGGGGGTACAGCAGACCAAGTGACCCCTTGCTCGAGCCAGCGACCTTGGGTCCAAGCTGGTGAGCCTTGCTCAAACCAGATGAGCCCACGCTCAAGCTGGTGGCCTCGGGGGTTTCAAACCTGGGTCCTCCACATCCCAGTCTGGCGCTCTATCCACTGCGCAACTGCGGTCAGTCTCTATGCAGACTTTGACTACGCACCTTGTTTCCTGCCCTGCGTGGCACTGCTACCCTCTCCTGTGCCCAGTGGCTCATCACGTGGAGGCCGTTCCCCGCATGGAAGGGCGTAGGGACTCCTCTCCACTCGTCCCTCCCTCTGCACGTGTGCAGGGCCGTGGCCTCCTCTCCACTCGTCCCTCCCTCTGCCCGTGTGCAGGGCCGTGGCCTCCTCTCCACTCGTCCCTCCCTCTGCCCGTGTGCAGGGCCGTGGCCTCCTCTCCACTCGTCCCTCCCTCTGCCCGTGTGCAGGGCCGTGGCCTCCTCTCCACTCGTCCCTCCCTCTGCCCGTGTGCAGGGCCGTGGCCTCCTCCATTCTCCCCCACCAGTTTTCAGTCCTGCGTGTCCCATCCGTCTCCCAGAGCTGTGCTGGGATCCGTCTCCTGGTGGCTCTTTCTCCATCTTCTCATCGCTATTCAGGCCTTCTTTTCATTTCTAAAGTTTCGTTCTGTTGAGGTGTTGGTAGGGAGAAGGAATAAAGTCATGTGTTCAGTCAACTTCAACCATTAGTTAATATTATTTGCCTTGGCATCGGGAATGCCAACCTACTGGTAGCCCCGTCTGCTTACCTAGGCCTTACCAGGGAAGTGCTGCGTCTCATGGGCACCGGTGATTCCTCGGTGCCGATGAACTTCTCAGCCACAAGCAAAGACAGCGCCTGAGCATAAGGATACGTGTTGAATAAGAGGTTTTCACCCGTCGGTGCAGGCACACCTCGTTTCATTGTGCTTTGCAGGTACTGTTTCTTTCGGCACTGAGGCAGGACCCTTCCCCTGCCCCTCGCTGAGGGGTTCTATGATGGCAGCAAAGTATTTCTAAACGAGGGCATCTGTACTGTTTCGTGTACACCTACATCACGTACGCATGATGCGACTGCACACCTAGCAGACTCCCACACAGAGTGAACCTGACTTCATTTGCACTGGGAGAGCAAGACATCCGTGTGACTCTCTTTGTTGCGACACTCGCTTGATTGTGGTGGTCCGGACCCACGATGTCTCCGAGCCTGCCTGTAGCAGGTAACCTCAGCTCAATCTGTTTCAACAGTAAGGAAATGTATCACCTTATGGAGCACTAAGTCCCAGGTAGGCAGAGGGCGCAGGATAAGTAAATTCAGGACTCTTGTTTCTATTTCTTTAAGATGTGTTGACTGGTTTTCTCCGTATGGGGACTCACATGGGCTTCCGCCGTGGTGACACAATGGCTTCCTGCGTGGACGCGTGTTGGCTTCCTTCATGGTCACTGGAGGCAACTAGGGAAACTGGTTTCTCCTTTTAGATATTGTCAGTAAGAGAGGGAGAATCCTTTATCTCCAGCCACAAAATAAATGGTCATCAGGCCATCCTGGCTATCTTGTGCCTACCCGACACCATCGAATCAGCAGAGAATGCTCGTTTACCAGACCTGGGTTTCCAAAACAAATACTTGCAAAGTAAATAGGATGGCCATGATGTGCATAAAAAATAAAAATAAATTTAAAAAAACCCAGAATCTGTCTTGAGAACATAGGCTGGGGGTGGTGTGTGTGTGTGGGGGGGCAGGAATGCATGAAAGGAAGATGGGACTCTGGAATAGGTAAAGGGGAGTGAAACAGCCTGGCACTGGTCGCCATCTCAGTGACTCAGGACAGGGTCGTGTCTTAATGACCATTGATAGCAACACAGCAACGTGCCATTTACAGGTCCACACAGAGAGCTCTCGCATCTGACAGCACGTGTGTATATGAAACCCCACACTTCACGGGGCTCCTTCTCCGGGTGCGGGTCTCCCCACCACGGCCCCTCCCCGCACTCCCGAGACCCAGCAGGCTCGGGGTTACCTGCCCTCTCAGAGGAAAACCTCCCAGAGCACCCTAAGTGCCAAGCCTGAGACGAGAGTGCCCAGCAAAGACTTCAAGCCGGCGCTAGGAGCGGCAGAGCCACCACGCTGCCCCAACCCCAGAGACGTCTGAAAAGGAGTTAGGGTGACTGCCCTTCTCCAACATGGCTCCCCCATTCACCAGCCGTGCTCAGCCTTCCATCACGCCGCCCCTCCCCCACCTCCACCTCCCACAGGAGCACGTGACGTGCACACGTGACTCGTCTTCAGGTGCGCCCTGCGGAAGTGTCACACCTGCTGGGCTCATCCAGGCGACACACAGGTTCACCTAAGACAGAAGCTGGCAGAGGAAGGCACTGTGATCTGACCGGGGCCCGAGATTGATTCCTCAGACTTTGCAGGTCCAAGTTTTGTTAGTAAAATCAGAAAGAAAGAAAAAACCCACCCCCGTTATGTAGCTTGGGAGAACGAAGCAGGTTCACATTCGGGCAGCTTTGGTTCCGTGTGGGTTCGTTGCACACACGTTTCTGAATGTCTGCTGTGAAGCGGCAGGGACGAGGCCCCCTGGGAACCCAGAGTGGTGTTGAAGGTCCCCAAGGAGGCAACGGGGAGCAGGAGGTCTAACCGAGGAGCTTCTGGAGTTGAGGCCTGGAAGGTGGTGAGTGACACAGGACCAAGGGAAGAGGCGGAGCTGTTGAGTGGCAGGAAAGCCCTAAGCTCCTCCCATGAGGACTGACGAAAGGAAAAGGCGGAGCTGTTGAGTGGCAGGAAAGCCCTAAGCTCCTCCCATGAGGACTGACGGAAAGAAGAGGCGGGGCTGTTATGAGTGGCAGGAGAGGCCCGAGCTCTGCCCATGGGGATGTCTGGTTGAGGGAAGGGTGGCCTGGATTCTGTGCTGAATTGAAGGAGGAGGTGGGGTCTCTCTGCCTCCTTTCGCCCTCCTTTGTCGACCTGCTGAAGGTCTGCTTCCCCGAGATGGTGGGAGCGGAGACCAGAGATTGGTCACTGCTTCCTCTTGAACCGCGGCTTCACGGTAGTAAGGTGACCAATCGTCCTCCTTTAGGGAGGACAGTCCTTCTTTTGTAAGTTCCGTCCTCCCTGGAAAAGTGTCCTCCTACATGTCCTCCTTTTTGATATTGGAAGACTCATCTACAAATGTCTGTATTCTGTCGATGCAGAGTGGATCCATTGCATGTGATGTGACGTATTTGTATCTAAATGAGTACTTTTTTCTTACAATTATTATTAAAAATTAACAGGCATGTAAGCATAATTACAATATAAAATATTACAAATGTTTTCATTATGCATTTATCATATTATAGTGTATTATTGTTGCGATGAATACAATGTTTCTTTTATTTATAATACTGTTTTCTTCGATTTATTTTTGTCCTTTTCATTGTAAAATAGTTGGTCACCTGAATGATAGGCCCCTGACTTCAGCAGCTTGTACAACAGGAAGACCACGAGTCTGGTCCGGAGGCGAAGCAGAAGCTGACTAAACAAGCATTCTGTAGACCCGCTCTCCCCAAAAAACGCACCGCATCCCTGTCACCAGGGCTCCGCCTCCCGCCCTCTTTTTCTTCTCCGTTCGTCATTTGTCATTTGGTCCAAACACTCCAAGATCAATTTCATCAGACTACACATTCCCTTCTATCAGTCTTGTTAAATCCTAAGTCAAAATCATTAGGAAGAAGGAGCCTCTTTCTTATGGAGTCAACTATATTATCTCAATTAATGAAGAAAGTTTTAGTCATAAGGAAACAAAGAAAGCAGCCGATGGGACCGAACACAAGGTTTTGATTTGACTCCCCTCTCGAGAGGACACTTCCACACCGAAGCGTTGTCTTTGCTTCATAATTTCGCATTCTGTTCTCTCGAGTCACAGTCATCATCACAGTCCTTCACTACACATGGTACACTTACACATATTTCTTCTTCTAGCCAGTTAATTACACTTAAAAAATAAATATGGGCCCTGGCCGGTTGGCTCAGCGGTAGAGCGTCAGCCTGGCGTGCGGGGGTCCCGGGTTCGATTCCCGGCCAGGGCACATAGGAGAAGCGCCCATTTGCTTCTCCACCCCTCCCCCTCTCCTTCCTCTCTGTCTCTCTCTTCCCCTCCCGCAGCCGAGGCTCCATTGGAGCAAAGATGGCCCCGGCACTGGGGATGGCTCCTTGGCCTCTGCCCCAGGTGCTAGAGTGGCTCTGGTCGCGGCAGAGTGACGCCCCGGAGGGGCAGAGCATCGCCCCTGGTGGGCGTGCCGGGTGGATCCCGGTGGGGCGCATGCGGGAGTCTGTCTGACTGTCTCTCCCCGTTTCCAGCTTCAGAAAATTACCAAAAAAAATTAAAAAATAAATATGCACGCATGCAAGAGCTAACAGTGAACTCCTTTCAGGTATTAACGATGAGATTTAAAATTCTGTATTTTCTGTAGAGTGAGATTAAATGAACAAAACAACAAGGTAGATGTTTTTCTGCAATATGGCCGCCGCCCAACTTTCCGCCATAGCTGCCTTGAAAGCTCTCCCGCTTTTCTCCCACAAAAAACGTTAGCTATACTTCGAGGTGTGGCTTCTCTCCCACTCCCTGCCGGAATCTTTTCTCCAGCCCTGCAGAGGGTGATGTAACCCGGTGGGAGTGGTCAGCCCAGCGGAGGGAGGTCTGTCTCCCTGACGTCGTATAGAATCGCCAGCCACCGGTGACAATCGAAACTAGACTGATTTTGCGTTCGTTTTGTTATTGTTTTTGCATTTTCTGCAGTTGTCACACCCAGGGCCGACGACTCCCCACCTCCCCAACCCCACTTGGCTGTGCCAAATGGCAGCAAATTCCTCCCTTACTTTTTATTTCCTTTTTTTAAAAAAACCATTTATATGTAACTGACCAAGTTTTGTCTTGTGTGGAGGAGAGTTCTGTCCCTATTTTATCACAAGCTGTCTGACATCAGGAACTACATCTCTTCCATCCTTCCCAGGGCTCAGCAGAGTGTCTGAGACAAGAAGGCCATCCATCCTCATTGGTTTATTAAGTCATGAGTGAATAGAGGTAAGGAAGTCAAGGCCCAGAGATGTTACACAACTCACCCAAAGTCACAGAGAACTATCAGTAGTGGCCCAGGCTGAAAGCTAGGCCTACCCGATTTAAGTGACCCCAGCCATCATGCCGAAACAGACCATTTCTTCTACCAAACTAAACTCCCAGGAGGCTGACCATTGGTTTCACTTCAGCAATGACAGGTCATAGAAGAGCCTCTCAGGTCAAGGGGCATAACCTTCTCTAGATAAATGTGAACTAGCCTAAGTCTGGGAACATTTTCTAGTTTTAATTTCTTTTTTTTTTTCTTTTCTTTTCTTTTTTTTTTTTTTGAGTGTGCTAGGCCTTTTAATCTTTTGAGGAAGAATATAAGAAAGAAAAGCAAAGCACTCACAGGTTTTTTTTTTCCCAGCCTAATTGAAATATTCTCTGCATCAAATATGTTCAATGTAGTAGAAACCACAGCTGTTATTGCTTTAATTTTATAACCCAATTATTCTTTTATTTCTCGTTGTCTTTAGGATAAATTAACTCTTATCAGCTATTCAAATAGGTAATTATCATAAAGCTAAATGCCACAGAACCTCATAATCCATGCCGATTTACAGACTACGCTGGAATAAAACCGTGCCCGGGCGTTACAGGAAAAAAAAACCTCTAGATTTTTATTATTTCCTCACATTTATTTCCCAGCCGACCCAAATGGAGTTTAACAAGGAGATGATTTCTTTTGGAGAAGACAGGGATCTCGAACTGGCTGTTTCCTTGTAGCAGAAAGAATGCTAAACTTGGGCAAAGGATGATGAGTTTGGATGCAAGAGCTGTAACTTACCAGCTTGGGACTGAGGCCCAGTTATTTCATCCTTCTGAGTTTTTGTTTCCCTCACTCTAACAGAAGAACTTGGGGTGTGTTTTTTTTTTTTTTTTTTTTACCTCTAAGACCCTTCTAACAACAAATCCCATGACCCTCTGCCTCTAATGGTGTGTAATGCTCCGGCCAGGACACCTTGGGCGGGATTCGATGCCACATGGTTATAACAGATAACAAGGGCTCACCACGTGGCCTTGAACAAAACAGTATTCACCTGCATCACCTCAAGTCAGGACCATGACTGAGGTTAAAGTTAGTGAGACATTCACATCAGTGCAAAATCTGAGGGTTCCCCCCCCAAACTCAGTGATCAAGATAAGTGGTGTTGTAATGCACTACTTTTTAAAAATCAATGAATGAATGAAAAAATCTGCAATGAACAAATGCCAAAATTTAAGTAAAGGTAGGATCATCAGTCAAGGAGGAGTGTGTGTTAGAAGGGGCTCTGTTATGCTATGGGTTTTTTTTTTTAAAGCATAATTCCCGTTTCTCAGAGGTTAACCGAGAAAATGCTGATTGTTGCTGTTCAAATCGGGGGAGGGTCCACCCATGGGCCCTTCTCCCCACGGGCACACAGGGACCCGGAGCAAGCAGGCAGCCTCAGTTTGCTTCAGCAGAGAAGGACAGAACTGGGAGTCACTGACTAAGCCGGCATGGTTAAGCAAGGCTGCTGTGACAGGTGACCCCGAAATCCCGAGGGCTTGCAGCGGCGAAGGCGGATTCCGGGCCCCGCTCCCTGTCCGTTACACATCAGCTGTTGCACAGAGCCCACACTCCGGGTCCTAGGCGAGGAGCAACCCTGATCTGAGACCGGCTGTTCTCCTGGCAAAGGGAACCATGAAAGGAAAGACCTTCAGGTGACTATAAAACTCCTGCTCAGAACAGCTCACCTCACTTCTGCTCGTGTCTCACCCGCCGACAGGAACCGCATGGGCCATCAGGTAGCAGTGGAGTGGGGAGGCAGCATCGTCCCCCACAGGAAGGGAAGCCAATATGTTGAATACTATATTATGTTCCCCAGCCCACCCTCTTTCCATGAATATTCACTTCCCTCCCTTCCACATGCAAACACAGCACACTCCTCCTCTCCCTGAGGGATCAGTGCAAAGCACCATACAATTACATGCAAAGCCCAAGATTTCTACACCAGGGCCACGGGTAACAAGCCCTTGATCCAGAGTCCTCTGAATTAAAACAAAAAGTTCTCTCCACGTAGCCAACATATATGATCATGAGAAAAGAGTGGGGTAATGTTACTCATCATCAATGGCTGCGTAACAAATTGCCCTGAATTTAGGAACTTAGAACAACTAATGTTTTTCTGCTGCTGTCCATCAGGCATCCGGGAGTCGCTCAGTGGTGACGCCTCCGTGTCCTTCCCCAGGCTGCAGTCAGGATGGGAACCGGGGCTGTGGTCACATCAGGGCTCGCCTGAGAGAGAACACACTCCCAAACTCACACATGTGGTTGTGTACAGCCTGCAAAGATACACCACATGACTGCCGGCAAACCTCAGTCACTGGCCACGTGGACCTCTCCACTGGCTGCCCGAGTGTTCTCCTGATGGGGGCTTCCCAGCCTGAGGGCTGTCCCAGAGCAAGAGAGAGAGAGAGAGAGAGAGAGAGAGAGAACCCAAGATGAAGTCATCTCTCCACCTGTGGCCCGAGTCAAGACATCCACACCATCAGGACACTGGAGCCTTTGCCACTGAGACCCCGGGCATGGCGGAGTAGACACAAATGGTAATAAGCTATGCCCTAAATCAGCGGTTCGCAACCTTCCTAATGCCGTGACCCCGCAATACAGTTCCTCATGTTGCGGTGACCCCAAACCAAAAAATAATTTTGGTGGCTACTTCATAACTGTAATTTTGCTACAGTTATGATTCAGAATGTAAATACCTGATATGCATTATGTATTTTCCGATGGCTTTAGGCGACCCCGCCGGGGTCGCGACCCACAGGTTGAGAACCGCTGCCCTAAATGGATCTCACGCTCAAATAATCATGAGCATAAAAGAGTGGTTGTTCGATGCCTCTACGTTTTGAAGTGGTTTGTAACACACGGACAAATGATGAGAACACACATTGGTATCTGGAGTAGGGCGTTTGCATTAAAAACATAAATAAATAAATAAATAAATGAGAGATATGACATTGTCTTTTGGGCGGAGTTGTAGACAAGAGCTGGAAGAGCCTCAAGGCGTCTTCGTGAACGTCTGAAGTTCAGTAGGAATGTGTTCTTATCAGAGACTGGAGAAAAGGGGGTACAGCTCCTGAATGGTGAAGAGTGTGGCCACATTGCTGCCAGAAGTCGTGTGAAAAAGAACAGAAAATACACATAATAAATGTATAGATTTCACTAAGATTTCCAGAAAGAATGTTGAAACTGCCAGTTTATTTCATTTAGCTACACATAATAAAGTACACAAGGAGAGAAATGAGCTAAAATAAAAAAAATAAAGAAGAAACTCTAGTTTTCAATTTGGGAGAAATAAGAATGTGGGAGAAATACAAGGGAGCTCAAACCGACTGGCTCAAAAAGAAAATCGCTTTTCATTCTCAGACTGTCAAGCCCTAAAAGAAATCTCAATACAAAAAAAAAAAAAATGGCCTCAGGATAAAGACCATCTCAAGGAAAAGACTGAAATCCTTTGTAACACTTCAGAAAGACTTACTGGCATGCCTCATGGACTCTCTCAAAGTGACAAAAAAAAAACAAACTTCAAAGCGTCTGAAGAGTGCTTGTCTAACAGCACACTGGCTTTAAAAAAAAGAAGGCAGATAGAGCCAGACATGGGGAGATCTGTGAATGCTCTTTTTGCCTAATGGAGGGAAACCTAGTAAGATTTATAGGAAACTCACATAATATTTAAGAGAATTCAATTGATGAAAGTACTGACAACTTGCACTAAAACGGAGAGAAATAGCATAAAATTATAAGTATTCAACTTTCTGTGGGAAAGAAAAATAGCTGAGAAGACTACTTACTCAGTTGTACACCGACCTACTTCTTATGGAATGGCATGGTCTCAGATGATGGAACCGAGAGCCATAAAAAATAAATTCCTTACCAGAAAGTAAAACTGGGCCCAAATCAAGGAGCCAACAGTATGTTCTGGCTGGATTTCAGAATAGTTACAGATGAGCAACTGCTTGTGTGTGTGTGTGCACACATTTTTCCCACTTAGCATCTGTTGCAATTATCTGATCTATGTTTCTCTATTGCATGTTGGGTGTATTTGAAAGACAGATAGCTGAACTCTTTAGTTCATAGATCTTCAGGTCAAGAAGAACCATGCTCTTGGGACCACATTCAAATTGCTTCATCATACCAGGGTCCGATTTAGATGTCAGCGCCCTGGAATTTGAACCGAAGCTATTACGAAATGAGCCTTGGCTGGTTTTGGAAGAGAATGAGTACGCATGTTTTTCATGTGAGAGGAATGTATCTGTGGCCAGAGAACAGACTGTGGCTGATGAAAGATGGTCACAAATTCTTTGACACTCACCTCCATACATCCCCCCAGCCCTTATGCATCTGAGATGGCCTGGGAGCTCTTTTGATCACTAGAGTATAGTAGAAATGGCACTGTCCTAGTTCAGAGCCCAGGCTTTAACAGGACTTGCAGTTCTTGCCTTGGTGTCTTGGAATTATGGGTCAGTTATATTCCAGAAGCAAATGATGACAAGATCTCAATGATTCATTCCTTACTCCTTTTTCAAGTTCCCTTTGAGTTGACTGCAACTCCGGCCCACATGGTTTTTATTACAGGTCACAGGATGAATCGAGTACCTCTTTCCAGACCACAGCCGTCTCGTGGCAGAGGAGAACCATAAGGCGGAGTAGCCATATGGCGGCTCTTGGAGTTTCTCCTTGGACGTCTCACACCTCAAATCTACTCACAGCCCATGGTGAACACCACCCTCTCTTACACGGTTATTCACTGAGAACCTGTCTCACGTTACTTGTGTACCAGCTGAGGCTCTTCTATGGCTGAGTCTAACGGGCACTGGCAGACAAAGGAAGAGCTCGGGGTGCCTTGTGTCTTTTGCTGCCCTGGAAACAGTCAGCCTTGGTCTGCAGCTTAGCCCTCCCATGTACACCCAGGTCTAGAAAAGGCAGGCAGTACCAACCATGGATCGCTTTGTAACACCTAACAGGTAGCTCAGGGCCAGTCGCAGGAAGTGTCTGACATTGACCTGCACCAGAGACCCTCCCAAGTAACCCAGAACCACCATACCATGTGACTGAATTTAGAGCATATTGAGCATGACCCAGTGAGCTTCACAAGTGGCACAAAAAAAAAAAAAGGAGCCTTGGCAGGCACCAGACCCTGCTGCTGGGACAAAGTCTGCTCCCTGGGGTATACCACCAACCGCAGCTCATATACTGTGGTCAGGGGTCAATCCTCACAGTCAGCCAGCCTGAGGGTCAACGCCACCTATGAAGAGACCAACAGCAACCAGGACTAGACTATCACAGGAGGGCTCGCAGAAACGACAAAGGGACACTCCTAGAGCACCCAGCCAAGGGGATCGGGGATACTGTGTCACTGAGCCCCACAGGACACCTGCTACACAAGGCCATCTACCAAGACAAAAAGATATAGCAGCTCCACCTAATACATAGAAACAGACGGAGGGAAGCAGTCAACATGAGAGAACAAAGAGACATGCCCCAAGTAAAAGAGCAGAAGAAGTCCCCAGAAGAAAAGAACTAAATGACATGGAGATCAGCCTGACCTGTGGTGGCGCAGTGGATAAAGCGTTGACCTGGAAATGCTGAGGTCGCTGGTTCGAAACCCTGGGCTTGCCTGGTCAAGGCACATATAGGAGTTAATGCTTCCAGCTCCTCCTCCCCTTCTCTCTCTCTATCTCTCCTCTCTCTCTCTCTCTGTCTCTCCCTCTCCTTTCTAAAAATGAATAAATAAAAATAAATAAATAAATAAATGACATGGAGATCGGCAATCTACCAGATACAGTTAAAAATGATGGTTATAAAGATGCTCAAGGAACTTAGCATCTTTAAACTCAGTGACAACTTCAATAAAGAGATAATAAGCATAAAAAAAGACATAGAAACCACTAAAAAAAACCCAACAGAAATGAAGAATGAAATATCTAAAAAGAATACATCAGAAGGAAGCAGCAGCAGGTTAGATGAAGCAGATGACTGAATCGGCAAATTGGTAGCAGAAAACACCCAATCAAGACAGAAAAAGATTTTTTTAAAAATTCTAAAGAGTGAGATACCTTAAGGGACCTCTGGAAAAACATCAAGCTTTAAAAAAATCCGCACCATAGAGGTACCAGAAAAAGAGGAGAGAGAACAAAGAACTGAGAACCCACTGGAAAAAATAATGACTGAAAAATTTGCCTAACCTAGGAAAGGAAAAAAACACACAAGTCCATGAAATGCGGACAAAGAGAATTCTTAAAGCATCAAGAGAAAAGGAGTTAGTTATCTATACAGGAGCTCCCATAAGGCTGTCAGCTGATTTCTCAACAAAAACTTTGCAGGACTGAAGAGATTGGCATGAAATATTTAAGGTGATGGAAAGCAAGGGCCTACAACCAAGACTACTTTACCCAGCAAGGCTATCATTTAAAATTAAAGGAGAAAGAAAGAGCTTCCCAGACAAGAAAAAGGGAAGAGTTCATCGCCACCAAACCAGTATTAAAAGAAATGTTAAAGGAATTTCTTTAAGAACAAGAATAGGGGGTTGGGAGAAGAGAATATAAGTATGAATGAGAAAATAGCAATAGGCTGTGGCCGGTTGCTCAATGGATAGAGCATCAGCCCAGCACATGGACATCCCAGGTTCGATTCCTGGTCAGCACACACACAAAAAAAGTGAACTTTTTTTTTTGTATTTTTTCAAAGTGAGAAGCGAGGAGGCAATCAGACAGACTCCCACATGTGCCCAATCAAGATCCACCCAGCATGCCCACCAGGGGGTGATGCTCTGCCCATCTGGGGCATTGCTCCACTGTGGCCAGAGCCATTCTAGAGCCAGAGGCAGAGGCCATAGAGCCGTCCTCAGCGCCCAGGCTAACTTTGCTCCAATGGAGCCTTTGGCTGCGGGAGGGAAAGGGAGAGATAGAGAAGAAGGAGAGGGGGAGGGGTGGAGAAACAGATGGGTGCTTCTCCTCTGTGCCGTGACCGGGAATTGAACCTGGGACTTCTATAAACATCTTTTTTTCTCCCCTCCCGTTCCCACTTCTCTCCCTCTTCCCCTGCTGCGGCCAGTGGCTCAGTTGGTTTAAGCATTGGCCCTGAGTGCTAAGGATAGCTCTGTTGGTCCAAGCAAGTCAGCCTCAGGTGCTAAAAATAGCTCAGTTGATTCAAGCATCAGCCCCAGACAGGGGTTGCTGAGTGGATCCTGGTCAGGGCATATGTAGGAGTCTGTCTCACTATTTCCCATCTTCTCAGTTGAAAAAGAAAAAAAGAGGCCTGACCTGTGGTGGCACAGTGGATCAAGCATCAATCTGGAATGCTGAGGTCACCGGTTCAAAACCCTGGGCTTGCCCAGTCAAGGCACATATGGGAGTTGATGCTTCCTGCTCCTCCCCCTTCTCTCTCTCTCTCTCTCTCTCTCTCTCTCTCTCTGTGCCTTTCTTCTCTAAAATGAATAAATAAAAATAATTAATAAAAAAAATTAAAGGTTACCCAAAGCCACTTTTTTAAAAAAGAGAGAAAATAGCAATAAATATATAGCTATTAATGATTACTTTAAATGTAAATGGATTAAATGCCCCAATCAAAAGACATAGGGTAGCTGAATAGATAAAATATAAGATATATATATATAGTCTACAAGAGACTCACTTCAGATTGAAAGAAACACACAGACTAAAAGTAAAAGGATAGAAATATTTTATGCAAATTAAAAAAAAGCTGAAGTAGCAATACTTACACCAGATAAAATAGACTTTAAGAGACTAAGAAGGACATTACATAATGATAAAAAAGCATATAATTCTTCTAAACATTTATGCATGCAACGTAAAATAGCACCTATGTAAAGCAAATCTTGATGGACATAAAGGGAGAGATTGACAGTAATACAGTCATAGTAGATAACTTTAATATTCCATTGACATCAATGAATAAATCTTCTAGACAGAAAATCAACAAGGAAACAGTGGCCTTAAATCACACATTAGACCAGATGGATTTTATTGATATTTTCAAAGCATTTTACCTCAAAAAAAAAAAGAATATGCATTCTTCTCAAGTGCACATGAAACACTTGCCAGGCTAGCCCACATGGTAGTGCACAAAACAAGTCTCAGTCAATTTGAGATGATTGAAATCATATCAAGCATCTTCTCCAACCACGATGACACAAAACTAAAAATCAATTACAAGGAAAAAACTGAAAACCATGTAAACACTTAGAGGATGAAAAACATGCTACTAAATAACAGACTGTCGTTATTAACAATGAGCCTGGGAAAAAAATCAAAAGATAGCTTGAGACAAATAGAAATTAAAACACAACCCCAAATCTATGGGACAGAGCAAAAACAGTCCTAACAGAGAAACACATAGCTATTCACATAGCAATACCTGGGTATACGCATGTGCATACCTAGACCTACCTAGGGAAACAAGAAAAATCTCAACTAAACTATCTAACCTTCCACCTAAAGGAACTAGACAGAACATCAAACAAAGCCCAAAGTGAGTAGAAGAAAGGGAATAAGAAAGATCAGTGAGTAAATAAACAAAATAAAGTGTGTGTGTGTGTGTGTGTGTATAACAATAGAAAAGATCAATGAAACCAAGAACTGATTCTTTGAAAGGATAAACAAGATTGACAAAACCTTTACACAGAATCATCAAAAAAATAAATTTAAAAAAAAGAGAGAGAAAGAAAGAACCCAAATAAATAAAATCAGAAATAAAGGAAAAGATGTGACCACTGACACCACAGAAATACAAAGGAGTACATGAAAATATGATACTATGAACAATTATATGGCAACACATTGAAAGAAGTGAGTAAAATTCTAGAAACACACAATTTTCTATGGTGAAACAAGAAGAAACAGAAAACCTGAACAGACCCGATTATAACCAATGGAATTGTTCAGTAAACAAAAAACTCCCAACACACAAAAGTCCTGAACTGGATAGTTTTCCAGGTGAATTTTACCAAACATTCAAAGAATGAACACCTTTCCTTCTCAAATGATTCCAAAAAATTCAACTGGAGGAAAGACTTCCAAGCTCATTTTATGAAGCCAGCATTATCCTGATTCTAAAACCAGATAAAGATACTACAAAGAAAGAAAATTAAAGGCCCATACCCCTGATGGACAGAGGTACAAAAATACTGAACAAAATATTAGCAAATTAGATTCAGCAATTCAGTAAAAAGATCTCACACCACGATCAAGTGAAATTTATTTCTGGAATGCAAAGTTGGTTCAATAGCCACAAATTGATTAAGATGACCACCATATAAACAAAATAAACGATAAAATTGTATGATCATATAAATAGATGCCGAAAAAAAAAAATTTTTACAAAATCCAGCATCCACTAATAATAAAAAAACTCTTAACAAAGTGGAAATAGAGGGAACATACCTCAAAATAAAAAGGCCATATATAACAAACTCACAGCTAACATCATATTCAAAAGGGAAATACTAAAAGTGTTTCTCTTAAGATCAGGAACAAGACAGGGATGTCCACTTTCACCACTCTTATTCAACATAGTGTTGGAAGTCCTAGCCACAGCAATCAGACAAGAAGAAACAAATAGCATCCAAATTGAAAAGGAAAAAGTAAAACTGTCATTATTTGCAGATGACATGATAATATATAGAGAAACCCCTAAAAAATCCTGCCAAAAACCTTCTAGACCTGATAAATTCAGTAAAGTAGCAGCACACTAAATAAATATCCAGAAATAGTTGCATTTTTATGCACCAATAATGGACTATTAGAAAGGGAAACTAAGAATTATATCCCATTTACAATTGTATCAAAAACATAAAATATCTAGGAATAAATTTAACCAGACTGGCACTTGAAAAATTATAGGACACTGAAGAAAAGAATTAAAGAAGATACAAATAAATGAAAGCATATACCATGCTCATGGATAAGAAGCATTAACATTATTAAAATATCCATACTACCCAAAGCAATCTATAGATTCAATGTAACTTCTATCAATAGTGGTTTTCACAGAATGAGAGCAAATAAACCAAAAATTTATATGGAAATACGAAAGACCCCAAATATCCACAGCAATCTCAAGAAAGAAGAAAGTTGGTGGTATCATGCTACCAGATATCAAACTAAGCTACGAGATTATTATAGTAATTGAAACAGTACGGTACTGACATAATAACAAACACCAACATCAATGCAACAGAATAGAGAGCCAGAAATAAACCCACCCCTATATGGTCAATTGATATTCGACAAAGGAGAACATACAATAGGTCAAAGGCAGTCTATTCAATAAATGGTGTTGGAAAAATTGGACTAATGATGCATGCAAAAAAAAATGAACCTAGACCACTTTCTTATACTATGTATAAGAATAAACTCAAAATAGATTAAAGACTTGCATGAAAGACTTTAAACCATAAAACTCCTAGAACACACAAGTAGTAAAATCTCAGACATTTCTCTTTGCAATATTTTTTCTGATATTTTTTCCTCAGGTAAGGGAACCAAAAGAAAAATTAAACAAATGGGGCTACTTTAAACTACAACATACTTCTGCACATTTAAGGAAACCATCAACGAAAACAACCTACTGAATGAAAGAAGATATTCACCAGTGATACATTAATAAGGAGTTAATAGACAAAATTTAGAAACAACTCAGACAGCTCAACACTGAAAATACACACACAAACAATTCAGTTAAAAAGTGGGCAGAAGACTCAAATAGACACTCCTTCAAAGAGGACATACAGATGGCCAATGACATATGAAAAGATACTCAATATCACTAATCATCAGAGAAATGCAAATTAAAACCACAATGAGATGTCACCTCACACCAGTCAGAATAGCTACCATCAGTACATGAACAAACAAGGGCTGGCGAGGGTGTAGACAAAAGGGACCCTCCTGCACTGTTGGTGGGAATGCATACTGGTGCAGCCACTGCGGAAAGCAATATAGAGTTACCTCAAAAAATTAAAAATAAAACTGCCTTAAGACCCAGCGATTCCACTTCTGGGTATATATTCAAAGAAACTTGAAATACTAATTCAAAAGAACATATGCACCCTTGTGTTCACTACAGCATTCTTTACAACAGCCAAGATATGGAAGCAGCCCAAGTGTCCGTAAGTAGACAGTAGATAAAAAGCTGTGGTACACTTACACAGTGGAATACTACTTGGCCATCAAAAGGAATGAAATCTTAGCATTTGCAACATAGCCTGGATGGACCTATTTCACTTATCTGAGTGAAATACCACTAGGCAGAAAAAGATAAATATCATATCATTTCACTTATATGTGGAATCTAACAAAATAAATGAATAAACAAAATAGAAACAGACACACAGATACAGAGAGAAGTGGGGGTGGAGGGCTGGGCAAAGAGATGAAGAACTTCGCATTGGTAGTTAGTTACAAGATACTCACGGGGATGCAGAGTACAGGCAGTCACGCTGTAGTAACTATGGACGGTGTCAGGTGGGTACTGGGAATATCAGGGGGACCCCTTCGTAACATATACTCACGTCTACCCACTATTCTGTACACCTGAAACTGATACAAAATAATATTAACTGCACATTGTAGTGGAAAAAATAAAAATGTAGAAATGCAGGTGAATAAGAGAAAAACAAACAGAATTGCTAGCAGGCATGTCCATTGTGCACATGTGCTCATCACGTCTGCAGATGAGAGCAATGAAGAGGTGAGGAGCCCACGGGGGCGGGGAGAATTCGGGCTAACATACTATCTCGGGCTAAGCAAAGGAAGACGACGTCAAGCTCCCGAGAGGAGGAGGGAAGTCACGGGCAGGTGATCAGAAAAAGGGGTCGTAAACAAGGATTTTTAGTGACGTCTTTTCTCTCAGATTTACATCTACGCTTTCTCCATCGATGAGTGATGAGCCCCTCTCTTCCTAGTATGAGGAAGACAACAGTACCAATGGGAGTTTTCTTCATCGATATAATTTTGTCAAGGCAAAAGAAAACCTTGGACCCTCTTTTTAGGACTTTTTTTTTTGCATCTGCTGGTTCTCATTGACCTTTAGCTCAAAAAAATCTACACGCCAAAAAGGCATATTTTGCGGTGACACAGTCTGGTACCTTTCATTGGCAACTCAACTTGACCAAGCCTGGCCCTTCAGAAGAGATTGTGTATGTGGGAGGGGGGGGATGACTAATGGATTTTCCAGTCCTCCTCCCTACGATGACTTTCTTTATTACTCTCACCCACGGCGGTCTTTGTATGGTTTTCTCCACTCGTGTTGGGGACCCTTGAGAGTACAAGACGGAGGGTCCTGTATCCAGAGGATAAATTTTCAAGCTGTCCTCTCAGCTCTACAGGCGAAAGGAAGACAGGTGACCGACAGGACAGGTGAGCCGCTGGAGGGAGCGGTCAGTTTCAAGAAGGTCACCAAGTGTCTTCAGGCTGCCACGTCCCCGGGCTTGTCCCCAGACTCCCCCCACTGGGGGGGGCTGCTTCAACCTGGTGCCAGTCTCTGCCACGGACCAGAAGCTCGGGCTCACCCCGGAACCGGCCGTGTTTGTTCCTTTGGGGCGTCAGAGGTTCCGTGGGCGTGAACCTGGGACATCAAGAAATCACCATCTTGCTCTCAGCTTCTTCATTCATATTTTCCGGCTGTCACTAAGAGCTAGAAATACTAAGTGACACTTTGAGTATATGATTCTCTCTGGGGGTGGGGGGGGTCCTCCTCGTGCATATTTAAATGGTCAGGCTGGCAGAGCCCCCTCCCCTGGAGAGTACCCAAGGCCGTCCCCCACTGTACCTAACAGCACCTGTTGGAGACTGAAAAGGGAACAGGGTATTTTGCAGTCTGGATATCTATTCCAGGGGACAGAGGCGTTGGGCCCAACCCTCTACCTCACCTGCCTAATTAAGTTAACAAGGGGCTGTGCTTCAGTGCTCGTCCTGCCTGCCCATGTTCCCCGGAAGAGACTAGGAGCCTGTTTCTCCTTGGTGTAAAGTTAGATTGACTAGTATGGCAGGGGTTGTCTTTGAGTTGCCTTGGAAACGTCATTGAATTGCTAGTGGCCCGTGTTGCCCAGGAATAAAGACAGATGGACGTCTTTCTGGGGGCGGCCACGTTCTGCGGCTCGAGAACAGTAGTGAGTGTTGGCAAGGAGCTGTGGCATCCTCCCAAACCCATCTGTATATATCTTTAAGTCTCTGTCTGTCTTTAATTCAATTTCGTACCTTTTCCCACTCGGGACCCTGGAATAGACTCGTGGCAACTGGCCCTCAGCAAGCACCCCTAGAAGTACGACCACAATAACAGCAACAAAAATGATGATATGACTCCTGGGACCCCCTCCCCTGGAGTCACTCCGCACCCTATATATTAGATCTACCAGAAAGTTCTATCCGTTTTTGCAATAAAACAAAATACAAATTTTTCTTGCTGTCAATAAACTTTATTAAATAATATAATTGCCATTATTATCAATGATTTCTTGCCAGCGTGAGGGCAATGTGTATATCCCATTTTTGAAAAATGTTTTATCTTTTGATGCAAAAAATTGAACCAGTGCTTGTTTGATATCTTCTCCATTTTTGGATTTTTTGCCCTTCAAAAAATTTTGTAAGGACAAAAACAAGTGATAGTCGGAGGGTGCTAAGTCCGGGGAATATGGTGGATGTGACAGAATTTCCCAGCCTAGTTCTGCAATTTTTTGACGAGTCCTCAAAGCAGCATGTGGCCTGGCATTATCACGATGCAGTATGATGTTCTTCCTATTGATCATCGCCGGCCTCTTTTCTAAACTTTGTTTTAGTTCATTTGCTACATCAGTATGTATACATTAAGTGATAAAAATAGAGAGGCACACATGCGCCAAATAAACTTGTGCTTACGTGTCGAAACTTGTTGTGAGATAGAAATGGACAGAACTTTCTGGTAGACCTTATATTTCTCACCAGGAAAGTACTAACTAGTCTTAAAAGCCTGTTTCCTGTGGAATAATAATAATAAGTAAGTATTGAGCACTTACGACGTGCCACTCAGATAAGTAAGACCACGGCTTTCTATGGATGAATGTATTTAACTATTATTTTCCCTATTTGATAGAGAGAAGCAAACTAAGGCATGAGACATCAAAAGAAATCATTACGAAGCTTCTGGAAATAGCTCCCTTCCTGAACTATATTAACTTAAACCACGCCTAAGATCCGACTTCTCTGGGAGCATTCGCAAGGTCTTTATAACTCACGCCCTGATGTTTCACGACAGAGGTTCCCCGGAAGGGCCTTTTCTGCATCCCTTCTCCTGGGTACCCAAGGGCCTTTGGAGCCGACGAGGATACTTGCATTTGGCTTTGAAACTTTTTCTTACGCAATCAACTTATTTCCAACTCCCCCGTCTGTCCGTTATTCTTCTGATTAACACATGTTGATTCAGCTCAACTCACCCCAAATCTGACCTGGGGTCTGGAGAAAGTGCCTTGTGACAGTCGTCCTGGACCCTGAGGTATCAGCTCTCCCTCAGGAATTCTTGGGGATGAAGACGTCTGGACTCTCAATAACCCCGATTCAAGAAGGTTTCGGGAGAGCCCTGGCAATGACAGATACATAAACTATGTAATAAAAGTATTTTTAAATTCCTATAGGGAATTGTGTAGCTTAGAAACTAAATACCCCTGTCTTTTTTACTGTAGTAAATAATACTTTTTCCCCATCTCATCTGCATGTTTCCACCTGAGACAGAGGTAAACAACTGTTGAGGGGTTAGCGACCCCAGCTCCTGACCAGCCATCACCGGTAAATAAAATGAGAGAAAGAGAGAGAGAGAGAGAGATGGGGTGTCTATCATGCACGGAAGAGCTGAATATAGTTCAATATGTGCTCATAAGGTGTTTCCTTTTTTAAAAAAAAAACTGGGACTGCAGTTTTTCTTAAGTTGCATCTATGTCCCCGTGCGTTGTGAGCGGTTTCCCTCTTCTTCGAGTCTCCATAAACCAGGTCAGATCCGCTTCCTGCGTATGGGGAATGCTTCCACCTCCGCCTCTGCTCCTGGCGCCTCTCTCTGTTCTGTGCCGCTGTGCGTGTTTCCTTTCCCACGCCTCCTCCGTTACTTCCAGCCCCCCTGAAGGACAGGAGGACCGCGGTGCAGACACGCCCGCTCGGCCGATTCCTCCCCGCCCCCCACTCTCCGCATTCGACCTCAGGCGGCGCTGTTCGGTCCGCTGTGGAGATGACTGAGCTCAAGGATGGGGAGAAATGCACCTTCCCTCCCTCCCTATCAGAAGGCTTGAGGCCAGGAGAAACACCCGCTTCCTAAACCAGACCCACCGGCCAGGCCTAGAAAGTTCTTTTCCTCCAGAAAGCCCTTCCCCCCCGCTCACCCTTCTTCCTCCACATCCAAAAGGCTTATCCCGCCCGCCAACCTCTGCCACGGAGTTGGAGTGCTTGTCCTGAATAGAAGGTCCCAGCTGGGTGTGGGTTGGAAAGATCCTTGGATGGTGCGGGTGAAATTCTAGCAGGGAGACCACGTCAACGTTCCCCCTTGGCTGGTGAGCTGGATCCTAAACACCCTCCTAGCGGGACATTCGGAGGCGGAGTTTCCGGTGGAACAAGGCAACTGCTGAGAGCCAAGCCAGAAAGGACGGTGAGACCAGGGCTTCCAGGTCCCGGCAACAAAATATCTGAGAAACAGGAACAACTACAGAGATGCTCACATTCTGGCGGGAGTCGGATTTATTTTTATAAATCAAGAAAAATAACATGAATTATTTACAGGCTCTGAAGAGCCCCGCTCAGTTTTTGTTTGTTGTTGTTGTTGTTGTTGTTTGGGGGTTTTTTTGTGTTTTTTTTTTAGTTTTGACTCGCCTCTCTAAGTCCCCTTGCACATGGGGAAGTTGGGTAGTACAGACCTGACCCACCTGGAACCTCAGAGCTTCTGAACACGTGAGGATGGCCTCTCGTCCCCAGCCTCATTATACTGAGCTGGACAGAAGTACCAACAGGAGGCCGAGAGCAGGAGGTCCCTAACTGGCTGCACAATAGAATCACACCAATGCCCCGGGCTTCAGAACACTGGGACATTTTTTTTTCCATTTTTTGTTGCATGAGGTTTTAGAACTGTTTCTATATATTTCTGCATCACCGATTCCAAATCTGAAATCCGTTTTTTGGTGCATGCTCTAGTTTTTATGCAATTTTAATATCTTTTTGTTACAGTTAATGGCATGCATTGGTTTTTACATTGTAGTTAAAGGGCAACAACTCTTGGATTGAACATAAAACCACAAGGCAATTAATGTTTTACAAACATCACTTTTACATAATTTTAATTGCTTTTAAGTGTAAAAAATTATCTGATAAAAAAAACACCCTTTTATTTTGTTTTAAGATTGAATCATGGCTTCTTCAAGTAGGCGTAAATGTAAGAATAGTCCTGACCATATCATAATGAAATTGACACAAACCAACAGCAAAGAAAAAATTCTCAAGGCAGCCAGGGAAAAGAAGAATACAACATATAAGGAAGGCCTATTAGATTATCATCAGATTTCTCAGCAGAAACTCTACAAGCTAGAAGAGAGTGGATCCCAATATTTAAAGCCTGAAAGAGAGGAACTTTCAGCCAAGAATACTATACCCATCAAAGCTATCCTTCAAATACGAAGGATGAATATAAAAACATTCACAGATACAGAAAAGATGAGAGGAATTTATCATCAGAAAACCCCCACTCCAGGAATTACTAAAGGGGGTTCTCCAATCAGATACAAAGAACAAAAAAAAACATAGCCACAAGTAAAAGCTCCAAGAAGAACCACAATAAAACCAAATTTAAACTGTGACAACAACAAAAGAAAGAGGGGGAGAAGACTGGAGATTAACAGTAGCAAAGGACGATGGAGCGCAAAGTACTCACAAAATAGTTTCGCTACAAGAACAGGGTAGGGACCCTTTCATTGCTCAAGGTAACCACCATTGAAAAAACCACCACAGAAGCACATGAGATAAAAAAGATAGCAACAGAGGAAAGATGTATGGAATACAACCAAATAAAAACAAAAGATAGAAAAACGAAAGAGAAGGATCAAACAAGACACAAAACTAACAGAAAGCAAGATATAAAATGGCAATAGGGAACTCACAAGTATCAATAATTACACTAAATGTAAATGGATTAAACTCACCAATAAAAAGGCACAGAGTAGCAGAATGGATTAAAAAGAAAATCCAACTAGTATGCTGCCTACAGGAATCTCATCTAAGTAACAAGGATAAAAACAAATTCAAAGTGAAAGGCTGGAAAACAATACTCCAAGCAAAAACATCCAAAAAAAAAGCAGGTGTAGCAATACTCATATCGGATAATGCTGACTACAAGACAGGAAAAGTACTCTAGAGACAAAAATGGCCATTTCATAATGGCTAAGGGGACACTTGAATCAAGAAGACATAACAATCTTTAATATATATGCACCAAACCAAGGAGCACCAAAATATATAAGACAGCTACTTATTGATCCTTAAAACAAAAACTGACAAAAATACAATCATACTTGGAGACCTCAATACACCGCTGACGGCTCTAGATCGGTCATCCAAACAGAGAATCAATCAAAGACATAGTGGCCTTAAACAAAACACTAGAGCACCTGGATATGATAGACATCTACAGGACATTTCATCCCAAAGTGACTGAGTATACATTTTTCTCCAGTGTACATGGAATCATTCTCAAGAATTGACCATATGTTGGGCCACAAAAACAATATCAGCAAATTTCAGAAAAATTGAAGTTGTACCAAGCATATTTTCTGATCATAAAGCCTTGAAACTAGAATTCAACTGCAAAAAAGAGGGGAAAAATCCCACAAAAATGTGGAAACTAAACAACATACTTCTAAAAATGAATGGGTCAAAGAAGAAATAAGTGCAGAGATCAAAAAGATATATACAGACTAATGAAAAATGACAATACGACATATCAGAATCTATGGGATGCAGCAAAAGCAGTGATAAGAGGGAAGTTCATATCAGCTTCAGGCATATATGAACAAACAAGAGAGAGCCCAAGTGAACCACTTAACTTCCCACCTTAAGGAACTAGAAAAAGAAGAACAAAGACAACCCAAAAACCAGCCGAAGAAAGGAGATAATAAAAATCAGAGCAGAAATAAATGAATTAGAGAACAGAAAAACTATAGAAAAAATTAATAGAACAAGGAGCTGGTTCTTTGAAAAGATCAACAAAATTGACAAACCCTTGGCAAGACTTACCAAGGAAAAAAGAGAAAGAACTCATATAAACAAAATCCAAAATGAAAGAGGAGAAATCACCACGGACACGTAGATATACAAAGAATTATTGTAGAATACTATGAAAAACTTTATGCCACCTAAATTCAACAACCTAGAAGAAATGGATAAATTTCCTAGAACAATACAACCTTCCTAGACTGAGTCAAGAAGAAGCAGAAGCCTAAACAGACCTATCAGTAGAGAAGAAATAGAAAAAACCATTAAAAACCTCCCCAAAAATAAAAGTCCAGGCCCCTGACGGCTATACCAGCGAATTTTATCAAACATTCAAGAGGACTTGGTTCCTATTCTACTCAAAGTCTTCCAAAAAATTGAAGAAGAAGCAATACTTCCAAACACATTTTATGAGGCCAACATAACCCTCATACCAAAACCAGGCAAGGATGGCACAAAAAAGAAAACTACAGACCAATATCTCTAATGAATACAGATGCTAAAATACTAAACAAAATACTAGCAAATCGAATACAACAACATATTAAAAAAATAATACATCATGATCAAGTGGGATTCATTCCCAGAATCTCAAGGATGGTTCAACATACGTAAAACGGTTAATGTAATACACCATATCAACAAAACAAAGAACAAAAACCACATGATCTTATCAATAGACGCAGAAAAGGCTTTCGATAAAATACAACACAATTTTATGTTTAAGACTCTCAACAAAATGGGTATAGAAGGAAAATATCTCAACATGATAAAGGCCATATATGATAAACCATCAGCTAACATCATATTAAATGGCACTAAACTGAAGGCTTTCCCCTTAAATCAGGAACAAGACAGGGTTGTCCACTCTCTCCACTCTTATTTAATGTGGTACTAGAGGTTCTAGCCAGAGCAATCAGACAAGACAAAGAAATAAAAGGCATCCATATCGGAAAAGAAGAAGTAAAGGTATCACTTTTTGCAGATGATATGAATCCTATACATCGAAAACCCCAAAGAATCCACAAAAAGACTACTAGAAACAATAAGCCAATACAGTAAGGTCGCAGGATACAAAATTAACATTCAGAAGTCAATAGCCTTTTCTATATGCCAACAATGAAACAACTGAGAAGGAACTCAAAAGAATAATCCCCTTCACGATTGCAACAAAAAAAATAAAATACTTAGGAATAAACATAACAAAGAATGTAAAGGACCTTATATAATGAAAACTATAAACCATTGTTAAGGGAACTCGAAAAAGATATAATGAGATGGAAGAATATACCTTGTTCTTGGCTAGGAAGAATAAATATAATCAAGAATGGCTATATTACCCAAAGCAATATACAAATTTAATGCAATTCCCATCAAAATTCCAATGACAATTTTTAAAGAAATAGAGCAAAAAATCATCAGATTTATATGGAACTATAAAAAACCCCGAATAGCCAAAGCAATCCTAAGAAAAAGAATGAAGCTGGGGCATTAACAATACCCTGACTTCAACTCTATTATAGGGCCACCGACTAATCAAAACAGCATGGTATTGGCAGAAAAATAGACACTCAGACCAATGGAACAGAATAGAAATTCCAGAAATAAAACCACATATATATATGGTCAAATAATTTTTGATAAAGGGGCCAACAACACACATGGAGAAAAGAAAGCCTCTTCAAAAATGGTGCTTGGGAAAACTGGAAAGCCACATGCAAAGAATGAAACTGGACTACAGTCTCTCCCCCTGACAAAAATTAACTCAAATGGATCAAGATCTAAACATAAGACCGGAAAACAATTAAGTACATAGAAGAAGAAGACATAGGTATTCAACTCAGGACCTGGGTTTTAAAGAGCATTTTATGAATTTGACTCCAATGGCAAGAGAAGTGAAGGCAAAAATTAATGAATGGGACTACATCAGACTAAGAAGTTTTTGCTCAGCAAGAGAAACTGATAACAAAATAAACAGAAAGCCAACTAAATGGGAAATGATATTTTCAAACAACAGCTCAGATAAGGGCCTAATATCCAAAATATACAAAGAACTCATAAAACTCAACAACAAACAAACAAACAATCAATAAAAAAATGGGGAAGAGGATATGAACTAGACACTTCTCCCAGGAAGAAATACAAATGGCCAACAGATATATGAAAAGATGCTCATCTTCTTTAGCTATTAGAGAAATGCAAATCAAAACTAGCAATGAGATACCACCTCACACCTGTTCGATTAGCTGTTATTAGCAAGTACAGGTAATAGCAAATGTTGGAGAGGCTGTGGAGAAAAAGGAACCCTCATACACTGTTGGTGGGAATGTAAAGTAGTACAACCATTATGGAAGAAAGTATGGTGGTTCCTCAAAAACTGAAAATAGAACTACCTTATGACCCAGCAATTCCCTCTACTGGGTATATATCCCCAAAACTCAGAAACATTGATACGTAAAGACACATGCAGCCCCATGTTTATTGCAGCATTGTTCACAGTGGCCAGGACATGGAAACAACCAAAAGCCCATCAATAGATGACTGGATAAAGAAGATGTGGCACATATACACTATGGAATACTACTCAGCCATAAGAAATGATGACATCGGAACATTTACAGCAAATGGTGGGATCTTGATAACATGATACGAAGCGAAATAAGAAAATCAGAAAAAAACAGGAACTGTATTATTCCATACGTAGGTGGGACATAGTAGTGAAACTAAGAGACATTGATAAGAGTGTGGTGGTTACGGGGGGGAGGGGGGAATGAAAGAGGGATAGGGGGTGGGAGGGGCACAAAGAAACAAGATAGAAGGTGACAGAGGACAATCTGACTTTGGGTGGTGGGTATGCAACATAATTGAACGACAAGATAACCTGGACTTGTTATCTTTGAATATATGTATCCTGATTTATTGATGTCACCCCATTAAAAAAATAAAATTATAAAAAAAATTAAAAAAATTAAAAAAAAAAAGAATAGTCCTGACACCTTCTGTTATATATGTGGCTGTTACACACTTCAACGTCAAAGGCGCAATATTTCATCATTTGTGACACATGCATATATTGCCTATTTTCAAGTTCCCCTAGGCAATCAAGACAAGAATTGGACTCCTCATATTGTGTGTCATAATTGTGAGGAAATGCTTCATGACTGGACAAAAGGAAAACGCAAAGGAATGCCTTTTGGTATTCCCGTGGTTTGGCGTGAACCTAAGGACCACAGCAGTGACTATATTTCTGTCTGATCCATACAAAGGGCATCAGCAAGAAAAAACAGCATATGATCTCATATCCTAATATTCCTTCAGCAATACGACCTATCCCACACTCTGAGACACTCCTGCTTCCAGTTTTCAATGGTTTTATTTCTTCAAAGGACAAAGAAAGTGAACATGGTGATCAAGTGTATTTTGATAAGATGCATGAGGAAATGGTTGTAGAATCTGAAGGGTATTCTTCTGATGCCAAGCAGTCATTAACCGCTCAGCAGTTTAGCCAACCCAAATTGAATGACTTAGTAATAATAACATAAAAATTGTCCTTGACTTTCTGAAGTATGAGGAGCATAACTGGATCATTTGTGTGAATCTTAAAATGGTAAATTTCCTGCTAGGACAACAGAGAGGTTTCACAAAGTATCCTTGCTTTCTGTGTTTGTGGGACAGCCGAGCTCAGGAGAAACACTGGACACAGAAGGAGTGGCTGAAACGTGAAACTCTGGAAGTAGGGATGCAAAATATTGTGAATGAACCTGTAGTTAATCGAGACAGGATCATTTTCCCCCCACTTCACATCCAACTTGGCTTAATGAAGCAGTTTGTTCAGGCTTTGAATAGAGAAAGTGAATGCTTTCAACATATTATTTCTGCTTTTCCTGCCTTGTCCTTCAAGAAGATAAAAGCAGGTGTATTTGATAGACCTCAAATTCAAACCTTCATATGTGATGAAGAATTTGCCAGGAAGATGAATAAGGAGGAGAAAGCAGCATGGCAGTCTTTTGTGGCAGTTACAAAGAACTTCCTTGGCAACAAAAAAGCAGAAAACTATGAACTTCTGGTTCAAAGGATGCTGTTGGCTTTCCGCGACATTGGATGTAACATGAGCATTAAGATTCACTTCCTGAACAGTCACCTTGATAAGTTTCCCGAAAATCTTAGAGCTGTTAGTGATGAGCAGACTACTGCTGGAGCATCAAATGAGATTGTCCTCAACAAGTACACAAGCACAAGAGCTACAAATGCAAATTTTTGCCTGAATAGAATCTAAATAAGTTTTGCGCAAATTTTATGATTAAAACAAGTGTTTTGGCCCTGGCCAGTTGGCTCAGTGGTAGAGTGTCGGCCTGTCGTGCAGGAGTCCCGGGTTCAATTCCCGGCCAGGGCACACAGGAGAAGCGCCCATCTGCTTCTCCACCCCTCCCCCTCTCCTTCCTCTCTGTCTCTCTCTTCACCTCCCGCAGCCAAGGCTCTACTGGAGCAAAGTTAGCCCGGGTGCTGAGGCTGGCTCCATGGCCTCTGCCTCAGGCGCTAGAATGGCCCTGGTTGCAACAGAGCAACGCCCCAGATGGGCAGAGCATCGCCCCCTGGTGGGCATGCCAGGTGGATCCCAGTCGGGCGCATGCGGGAGTCTGTCTGACTGCCTCCCCATTTCCAACTTCAGAAAAATACAAAAACAAACAAACAAACAAAAAAACCCAAGTGTTTTAATAGGTTCTATTTCGAAATTGTAGACAAATTCTGATACAATCATATCTTTTAGTGTATTAGTGTATTTACTGCATTATATGAATTATTATATTTTCACAAAGAGGATGCCCAAGAAGACATTCTACTTCATTATGTTAAGCCAAATTTTGAAAATTTTACAGTAAGATGAAAACCTAAAATCTTGAATTGCAAAAAAACCAAAACTGTAGCTTACAGAGAAAAACTAATGTCAGATTTGAGATCAGCACACTTGAATTAGGTCAGAACAAGTGTTTTTGTGGATGCAACAAAAATTTTGTTTCCCAGGGTAATCTCTGCAAACGAAATCTCTGCACTAACATCCTGAAAGCTCCCCCGATGATGGAAATGTACAGGCAAAGGGAAGCGGGAAATCCTAGGGGAGTGTTGGACACGAGGGTGAAAGGGGAGAGTCGCAGAGGGTTAAGTGTACAGGTGGGGGTCGGCTGGGCTGTTGAATGAGAGGGGGTGAAACAAACATGAGTGTTTTCTACGCTTCTGTAAGAACCCCGTGTTACTGTCCCGGGCTTAGCTCATGGCGGGGACTGGGAGAGATCTGTTTGTAATTCATTCATTCATTCCTCCTCTAAGCAACCATCTACTGACACCTGGCGTGTGCCCAGCACTGGGATGGATGGTGGTGCCACAACGATTAATGAGACTTAATCTTGTCTTCCGGAAGTCAACGATGAGGCAGGAAATCGTACAGAAACATAACCATGCCCGTCAAGAGTACATCTTCTAACAGATAAGATTGGAAAGGGCTCTTGGGACAGTGAGGAGGGAGGGGTGGAAGTAAATCTGACTGCTGGTTGAGGAGAACTAGAAGAGATGGCAAAGAAAAGTTGATCTTGGAGTGAAAGTTCTTTTGCACAACCATGGAAGGTAAGACGTCTAGGCGAGGAGGTCAGAGGAAAATGAAGATTTATACACATGAAGTGTTTACTTTGATGACTGTGTCGGAGTAGCTCAAGGGTACATAGCAAAGGATAGTAAGAGATACGATTGAAGAAGAGCAAAATTTTGAAGACCCCTGAATTGAAGAGTTTGTACTCTTTGTACAATGACTATCAACAATTGAAAAGATTTTAAAGAAAGGGCGGCGTGAACAGATTGATTGACACGTGCCTAGAAATCCCTTTCTGGGTACAGGGTGAAGTTTGAGTAGGGGAAGGGACACATACCCATTATTACTATAATCCAGGTGTAAATCTGTGCTAACGCAGGGGCCACGAGGACAGACTAGAGCGGGAGCTACGCAAAGGAGATTTCAGAGAAGCTGGTAACTTGGATATGAACTTGGTTATAGTGCAGAAAAGACAGAAGAAAATCAGATGATCTTTAGGTTTCCAGCCCGAGTGAAGGGCTGAACTCATTAACCAAAGTGTAGAACCAGGGAGAAGGATTGAGTTGGAGGGGAGGGGAGGGGAGGGGAGGGGAGGTTTGTTGAGGCAAAACCACCCACCCTACTTCCAAACATTGAAGTGAGGAGGCACTCAACTAACCTGCTCCCTGGACAGTGCAAAGAAAAATAGATCCCCAAGCGGCTCCCTGATGGAGACATCAGGACGTCCCCTAGGAAAGGGTCCAGTCTGTTTATGACGACAACCTGAAGCTATTAATGATTTTCTCAGACTCAAGACCATGGTATATCGATTTAGGAGCAGTCGTTGGGGTTTGTCGAAACCAAGGATTATAACCTCCAGGGCTTTCGGGGCCTGGCAGCTGAGGCAGGTCAGACGAAGACGGGGGCGAACCAGAAAGCCAAGTCCTATCGAAAGGAGGAAGCTCTTACTTCGCTCCAAACGCTTGTCCTTGACTTTCAACAGAGATTCTTTGTTGACAGATCTTTGAATATCTCAAAGGGAATGTTTTTATGTCAATGGATTTTTGTGTAAACGCTTCCATCTTTACATGTTGACGATTTATTTTTTAAAACACTGTGCTAGCCCTGGCCGGTTGGCTCAGTGGTAGAGCGTCAGCCTGGCGTGCAGGAGTCCCAGGTTTGATTCCCGGCCAGGGCACACAGGAGAAGCACCCATTTGCTTCTCCACCCCTCCCCCTCTCCTTCCTCTCTGTCTCTCTCTTCCCCTCCCGCAGCCAAGGCTCCATTGGAGCAAAGTTGGCCTGGGCGCTGAGGATGGCTCCGTGGCCTCTGCCTCAGGCGCTAGAATGGCTCTGGTTGCAACAGAGTGACGCCCAGAGGGGCAGAGCATCACCCCCTGGTGGGCATGCCGGGTGGATCCCGGTCGGGTGCATGCGGGAGTCTGTCTGACTGCCTCCCCGTTTCCAGCTTCGGGAAAATGAAAAAATAAAAAATAAAAATAAATAAAAATAAAAACACTGTGCTAACCGCTGACATGTATCCACGACCCCTGGACCTGAAACCTTCTTGAAGCTAACAGTTCCTATATTTGGCTTGTGTGGCCACTTAGTGGTAACTCTGGGAGAAGGGGCTCCCAGAGTTCCTTTCACTTATCCAGGTCGCTCTTTACGTCGGCCCTACGTCTAATTCTCCCGTCTGTGTCCTTACGCCGTGCCAGGAGTTCAGGCACAGGGCCCTACGCAGCTTATCCGTGTCACTTGTCATTGTATTGACTTTAACCACAACCCCTTCCACCCGTCTCGTTTCTGAACAAATATTAGTCTCTGTTCAAAGGACGGTATTTCTATAAAGACAGATGGGTTTACAGCTAAAATGAGCGTTACATTGGGCCGTCTAGAAGGAGTATAACCCCCTCACAGTAGAAGAAACCAGAGCCAGACAGATGAACTGCGACGCTCAAAGGGGATACAAGGAGTTCCCGGCAAGGTGAGCATGATAACTGACTTCACGGACCCTCGCTCTCTTGTCTGCCTCCTGCCCGGGCTGAGAGCTCAGGACGTGTTGGGTTCATCTTTTCTCGGCTGTATCGGTTAGCTGCTTCTGCATAACAAACAAAATATCACTGGCATACCACGACAGGCAATGCTTTCTCACTCACGTGTCTGCAGGTCAGCTGGGGTTCTGCTGTCTTCAGCAACCCTCTCCTGGGCTTGGCTCCAGACACCAGGAATAGCCCTGCTCCCATTTTTGGGGCCCCAGCACCCCAGGGTAGGGGGAGAGACAAGTGGCTACCTGAGGAGCTGAGGAGCAAGCAGAAACACACATGCCCTTAAAATCCTAGGCTCAAAATTTATGTGGGGCCATTGCCACCTACATTCCTCAGGTCCAAGCTAGTCATTCAGCCAATCCCAACATCCATGGGACATCAGGCATGTAACCCCATGAAGATCACGGTGAGGGGTGGGGAGCAACATAACCCTGAACATTCATCACATCCGTCACGGCTTCCACTAATTGAGGGAATATATTGTGCCTAGTCCTGCATCGAGCACTATATAAATATTATCAAATGCAATCTTTTCTTTTTTTTATGACAGAGAGAGGGATAGACAGGCAGGAAGGGAGAGAGACAAGAAGCATCAGTTCTTCGTTGCAGCTCCTTAGTTGTTCACTGATTGCTTTCTCATATGTGCCTTGACCAAGGAGCTCCAGCTGAGCCAGTGACCCCTTGCTCAAGCCAGCGACCTTGGGCTTCAAGCTAGCAACCATGGGGTCATGTCTATGATCCCATGCTCAAGCCAGCGACCCCACACTCAAGCTGGCGACTTCGGGGTTTCGAACCTGGGTCCTCTGTGTCCCAATTTGACGCTCTATCCACTGTGCCACCGCCTGGTCAGACTCAAATGCAATCTTCACAAGAGCCCTTTGTTGTATGTATAATCACCTCCATTCCACACATAAAGAAACGGAGTGTCAGACAGACTAAACCACGAGTAAGGAGCAGAACACCCTGATAACAGGTCACCCGTGCCCTTGCCCATCATGTGACACTGGGTCGTTCCTCTCCTTCACCCCCTAGAAGCCACCGCCCAGCCTCAGGAGCTCACTATATTTCTGAGCCTTAGCAATGTGTCAGTTGATCAATAGTTGATCTATGTCTGGGTGTCAGGCAGAGTCATGGTCCAACCCTGTGGTGACAGGACCCGGGAGGAGAAAAGCGAACAGGACTGCGGGGGGGGGGGGGGGGGGGGGGGGGAGACCGGCTTCTCCCCCGGCAGCGATCTTGTCCTGTGTGTTCCCAGACCAAAATCATTAAAAAAAGGATGACACGGAACTCTGTGCCAAAATAGTAGTGTATTAACTACAGGGTGACTTGTCAACTGTCTTACATTACAGCTTAGCCTTTCAGTTAGAACCATAAGGAAGGGTGAACATTTCTCTTGAAACACAGAGACCGTAGGCATAACTGCAGCTGATTTAACTTGTGAGTTCACACAGAGCAGACACGGGGCCTTGGCACTGAGTCACATGTCCCTCTCTCTCCTGTGTACGAACACAGACTGTGCACCAGAAAGGGCGGGACCTGGCAAGGACTGGGGCCGTAAGGGGTGTGTGATGAAGTAGGTCCCTAGTCAGAGGTCTCGGACTCTCCTCTGATGTCCTTCTTCTGATGAAGAGGGAGCCTCGCCTTCCCATCAGCTTTCACTGTGCTCTAAAATCTTAAATTCCATCCTCACTGTAAGTTGCTGTTCTGATGATCACTTTCCGGTTCCCCCAGACGATCTCTTGAGACAGAGGAACCGTCCTGATCTGACAGAGACGTTTCCTTGGGACTTAAAGCCTGGGGCTCGAGTCTGTCCCAGGCTCTCCGGGAGTCACAGCCCAGAAAGATTCTCCAAGGACCTGCTGATAGTCAAGGCGCTCGAAAGCAGGGTCTGTGTTGCCAGATCTGTGAATGTTTCAAAGGGTATTTTCTTTTCATGGAAATGGAATTGTATGCGAACTCTCCCAGCTGGTACTTTGATCACAAGGAAAATCCAGGTGCTCCAGCCCCTCAATTAGCTACCACCAGAGGTTGATAAGGAAAGGGTCTCTCACCTAAGGCCAGGCTTGTCCACATCACCATGACCTTTAGATATGTACCGCTGAGAGCTGACCCCCCCTCCACGGCTAGTTGGGAGCTTAGTAAAGAACACCACTGTCTAGTCAAGGGGTCAGCAAATGATGGCCTGCAGGCTAAATTGGGCTCACCACCTGTTTTTACAAATAAAGTTTTATTGAAACACAGCCATGCTCACGTGTTGATGTCTTGTCTATGGCTATAACAGCAGAGCTGAGGAGTTGTGGCAGAGGCCATAGGGACCACAGAGCCTAAAATACTTACAATCTGACCCTTCCCAGAACAAAGTTTGCCAGTCCCAGTCTAGTCCCTTGGCTAGCTACAGAGATATGTACAAGTCCCTGAGCTGGGAATCATCTTCTGCACAGCCCTCTCTCTCTCTCTCTCTCTCTCTCTCTCTCTCTCTCTCTGGTTTCAGGGAAATACTCTGTCATGTAATTGGGGTGGAGGTAATCATGAATTAATGTATTGAGAGCTTAAGTAGAATATCAGTTTTAAGATCTGTCCACCAATTATCTGTTTAGAGTTTTACTCTTGATATACAGTTATATGCCAGGACAACCCTCCCATTGAGCGGTGGGGGTCCAGGTCCCCTTCTCTTACCGCCCACGTGTAACCCAGCGGCCATGGCAGATCGATGTAACGCGATGTGACTTCTGCAACTACCCAGGAGACACAGACAGGCTAGCTTTTCATCTCGGGTGCTGGAACACTGATATTGGAGTCTGAAGCCACCACGTGAGAAGTGTCATCGACTTGAGGCCCACACTGTGTGGACTCTCAAGCCACATGGCAGGGGGAGAGGGGGAGCACGGAGCAGGCTCTCTAATCGATCATCCCGACGGAGCCCCCAGCAGCCAGCATCACCCGCCAGCATCGCCGGTCACGGGGATCCGCGGTCCTGTGCAGCCTGGCCCAGGGGAGCCTCTCAATCACCGCAGCAACCGCCAACACCTGGCTGCCAGTTCGTGACTGTCCCCAGCCTGGACCCTGCCTGAAATCTTGACTCACAGATCACGAGGAAACTTAAATGGATCATTTTTTTAAAATTATTATTCTTATTATATTATGGCAAAAAAATAAAAACCACATTAGATTTACTATCTTAACCTTTTAAAAGCATACATTCTTTATTGTTGTGCAACAGATCTCTAGAATTTGCTTGTTTTAGAAAACAGAAACTATACCCATGAAACACTAATTCCCCTTCTTCCGAGGCCTTGGCGACCCCCTTGCGGCTTTCTGTCTCTATGGTTTTTGAAGTCTGTGGATCCTTCATATGAGTGGAACCATCCGGGACCTGTCCTTCGGTGATTGGCTAATTCCACTGAGTGTAAGGGCCTTTGAGCTTTATCCATGTTGCAACACGGACTGAAATTTCCTTATTTTTTAAAGCTGCATAATATATTCCATTGTATGCATATACCACATTTTCTCAATCTTTTCCTCTGTGTATAGATATTTAGGTTGTTTCTACCCTTTGGATAGTGAGTAATGCTGTGATAAATATCTCTTCAAGACCTTGCTTTAAATTCTTTTGTATATATGCTCAGAAGTAGGATTGCCAGATAATCTGGAAATTCAGTTTTTAATTTCTTTAATTGAGACAAGGGTGGATAGAGAGACAGACTTCCTCATGCACCCTGACCAGGATCCACCCGGCAACCCCCATCTGGGGCCGATGCTCAAATCAGCTGAGCTATCCTCAGCACCTGGGGCTGATACTCAAACCAATCAAGCCACCAGTTGTGAGAGGAGAAGAGAGAGAAGAGGGGGAGAGGGAAGAGAAAAGAAGCAGATGGTCGCTTCCTATGTGTGCCCTGACTGGGGATCAAACCCAGGACATCTGCACAACGGGGCCAGTGTTCCATCCATTGAGCAGGTTCCTCAATTTCAAACCTGGGCCACTTCTCATGGGGGAAAAGTGATCCTGAGAAATAAGAACAAAGCTGGAGGCATCACAATTCCTGGTTTCAACTACCGTACAAAACTACAAAGTAATCAAAACATTATGGCACTGACATAAAAATAGACACACAAACCCATGGAACAGAATCAAGAGCCCAGAAATAGACTCATGCACATATACCCAACTGTCAGTGGAACAGAGGTTACTCAATGGAAAAAGATACTCTCCAAAATAAATAGTGTAGGGAGAACTGGATGTTCACACGGAAAAGAGCAAGACTGGACCCCTCTCTCACACCACTCGCAAAAATCAACTTGAAATGGATTAAAAAGCTAAATGTAAAACCCCAAACCATAAAACTCTTAGAAGAAAACAGATGTAAAAAAATCCTTGATGTTGGTCTTGGCAGTGAATTTTTATGGATATGACACCAAAAGCACAGAAAACAAAGGAAAAAGTCTGTAAGGGGACGATGTTGAACTAAACAGCTTCTGCACAGCAGAAGAAACACTCACCAAGTAAAAAAGGAACCCATTCAGTGGGAAAAAAAATAATTGCAGACTGTCTACCTAATAATGAGTTAATATTCAAAATATATCAGTAACTCATACAACTCAATAGCAAAAAAAAAAATTCAATTAATACTAGGTAAAAGACCTGAATAGACATTTATTTTTTTCAGAGAAGAAATACAAATGGCCAACAAGTAGATAACAAGGTGTTTGGCATCACTAATTATTAAGGGAATGCAAATTGGACTCACATTGAAATAATACCTCAGACCTGTTAGAATAACTATTATAAAAAAGGTTTAAAAAAATAAAAAGACAAGAGATACAAAGTGTTTGCATGGGGGTAGAGAAAAGGGGACCTCGTGCACTCTTGGTCGGAATGTAAATTGGTACAGCCGCTATGAGAAGCCGTATGAAGGTTCTTCAAAAAGTTAATAACAGAACTATCATGTGATCCAGTAATTCCACTTCTGGGTATATATCCAAAGGAAATGAAATGATTATCTTGAAGAAATATCTGCAACCCATGTTCACTGCAGTCTTATTCACAACAGCCAAGACTTGGAAACGACCTACATGTTATAAAATGGAATATTAGTCATAACAAAGGTGAGAATTCTGCCATTTGTGACAGCACAGACGATCCTTGAGGGTATGATGCTAAGTGAATTAGACACAGAAAGACAAATACTGTATTTCACATATACATGGAGCCTAAAGAAATCTGACTTCAAAGAAACGGGTCAGATTGGTGGTTGCCAGGCGTGAGGGCTCGGGGAGCATCATGGGTGAAGGCAGTCAAAGGGCACAGACGTCCAGTGTAAGAGGAGTAAGTTCTGGGGGTGTCATGCACCACCGCAGGGCGACTACTTAACAACACTGAACTGTATATTTGAAAGTTGCTAAGAGATTAAATCTTAAAAGTTTTCACCCCCCACACACGCACAGATTGTAATAATGTGAGGTGATGGGGGTAATAACTAACCTTATTTGCAGCAATCGTGCCACAAATATATGAATATACATATATATATTAAATTATTATATCTTAAACGTTAAACGTACACAATGTTACATGTCAATTTTATCTCAATAAAACTGGGGGAGGGGGGAAGAAAAGGAAGGAGGACTCAGATTGTAGAACCGGAAGTTAAGAGGGTGAAGACGAGAGCTACAGAAACAACTCTGAAAGTATGAGACTGAGTGCTAATCAAGGAACTGACAACGTTTGCCTGGCTGTGTTTCAGAATTGCTATGGACCAGCAGCTGATAGGTCTCTCTCCCCCCCACACACCTGTCTGCACAGGAACGTCCAGTGCAGCAGCTTTTCCAGCCTTAGATCGTCACTGTCCATTCGGAGTAGGAGGCACGGATGATTTGTCTTTCTAGGTCTTTAGATTGAGAGGAAGCACACTCAAGGGACCACACCAAGGAGCCTCACCTCACACCTGGAGCTGATTTAGAGAATGAAATCCTGGAATCTGAATTGGATGCCAACTCAAGCTAAATTCTCATCTAAAGCGATAGCACCAACTCTCAGTCATTTGGGGAAGCCAACTTTGGAGAGAAAAAAACAAATCATTATGAAAAAAACAACAAGAATGTTTGAAAAGGACCAAATAGAAATTATAGGAAAGTATAGAGTCACTGAAATTAAAGTATCAATGATGAGTTGAAATAGAGATTAATGAGCTATTATATCTTTCTTTTCTATTTATTTATTTTTTAGAAAGGAGAGGGAGAGACAGAGACAGAGACAGAGAGAGAGAGAGAGAAGGGGGGAGGAGCTGGAAGCATCAACTCCCATATGTGACTTGACTAGGCAAGCCCAGGGTTTTGAACCGACGACCTCAGCATTTCCAGGTCGACGCTTTATATTATATCTTTCTAATTCAACAAATTTGAAAGCAAATTTTTATTTGGGTGGGGGGGATTGCCCACTGTGACATCACCCAATATTGAAAATAGTATCAAACAAATTTCCTTTTCTCTTTTCTTTCTTTTTTTTTTTTTAAGACTTGACTCATTTTAGAGACAGAGAGACAGAAAGGGGAGAGGAACAGGAAGCATCAACTCCCGTATGGGCAAGCCCAGGGTTTCGAACCAGCGACCTCAGAGTTCCGGGTCAATGTTTTATCCACTGCACCACCAAGTTTCCTTGACACATGAAGGCCAACCAAGAGCTGATCTCACTACCCATCTCACCTGTATCACATATAATACTTAGATTGACCAATGAACAAGTGTTCCAGGTGCCACTTTTTGTGTTCCTTTCTTAAATGACTCAACAAAGAAATTATTAGTGTCTTTTCATCAAGAGTTGAAGAACAATATTTGGCCATCATCTGAACAGCGGTGTCTTAGCCAATCGCGTTCAACCACACTCTGATCCCAAACTCCTGCCGGGCTGTCAAGGTTACCCCAACTGGACGCCATCCTAAAAGACGTGTAACAATTCCTCTCACGACAAAAACCCTCTTAGTCCAAAGTAGTGTCTCCTGCTCTCCACTATCTGTGACAGGAAGGTCAAACTGTCCGTTCTGCTTTCACAAACCCACAAGAGAAGAACCAAGCCCTTCTGACCCGGAGGGAAAGGCGGCGAGGAGCAGGGACTGAGCTCTCCTTAGCAGCCAGTTGACAAACAGAGCTGGCTGTTGAGTGTTACCCATTCTAGTTTCAGTAGTCACAGTTCAGGATTGGAGGTGATGAAAAGGCCCCGAATAGAAGCCATCTTCGCCGCTGTGTGCGTGTTGGATTTCATCTGGTCCTCTCCCTGCCTTCCTTACGTAAAAGCTGCCGGGACAATGTGGCAACAATCTGAACAGAGATCAGATAAGGGCAAGGAGAAGGAAGTGGGATGGAAAGGGACATTTGAGGCTGCTCTAAGTAACAAGACTGTAAGGACGGGGCCTGCTGGGAAGCCCATTAGTTCCAGCAGTATCCCATTGCCTGCAATGAGCTTGCTCTCCCAGGGGAGGGAGGAGGATGAGCATCTGGCCGGCTGCTCCGAGTACAAGTGGAGCCTTGAACACCCAGGGGGATTTGGGATTGGAAGAATCCCATCGTTAATGACGGTCACCGTGAACGGCGACGGTCCTCCGAGGCCTTTACACCTCGCCATTGGCGCAGTCGAGACGCGGGGCCTCGGGAGCCAGCACACGCAGGGTGGCGGAATATCGGAGTCCACGCGGCAGAATCCTGTGTCCCCGGGGAGCCACGCCGACACAGAACAAACACACCGGTGCGGACATGCGCAGTTTGACTCGGTAGAAAAGTACCACGGCGATGGCGGCAGCGCAGGGAACACGCAATCCGAGGCCGGGCACACAGACGCTCCCAGTGACGGTGTTAAATGACCCAGTGACTCCATGGGGGGAAGGAAAACGGAGATAGGGGAGGAAAAAAGGCCCACAAGGGAGGGGAAAACTAAAGAAGGAGAAGAAGGGGGGAAACAAAGAGGTAGTTTATAAATGGAGAGATGGTGGAAAGAAGAAAACCTTTGTTTTCCAAAACCAGAGTAGGGTAATTATTATTTACATCTCTTATCTTGCCTTAAAGTCAAGACAGGAAAATCTCTCTCTCCCTCTCTCTCTCTTTCTCTCTCTCTCTCTCTCTCTCTCTCTCTGTGCCTCTCTCTCTCTTCCTCTCTCTCTCTCTTCCTCTCTCTCTCTCTCTCTCTCTCCCCCCTCCCTCATTAAAAGCCTTGACTCTTGCCCCAATTCTCCGTCACCATCCTGCGGACTTGCACCCTATTACCCTAATATCATTGTTTGACTGCTTCAGAATGCCATTGGCCTCCTGTGCTGCTGCTGTGATCACAACCACAACAGAAAATAAATGATAGCCTGTCCCTGACTGACACTCTCTGGTGGCTCCCGACCACCGATAGGGCAACGGGGTTGATGGAGAGTGGAGAGAGCGGCTAGGCGAACACCTAGCCCAAAGGCCAGCTCTCTCCCGCCCGGGGGCCCCCGCACCTCAGGAGTCCGACGTCAGAAAGGGAAGGTAGAGGCCGACGTGCAGAGTATGGTCCATTACTATTCCAGGGTGAACGAGCATCCATTTGGATAAAATAAGAAACTCCTCTTCAGTAACCAGTGGTTGGATGGATACATTAGCTTTGCTTTCTCCATTAAGAAGTAAAAGCCAGACAAGACGTAGAAGAGAATGCTATAATTAGGAAGCACTGTGTTGCCCTTAACAGTCACACATTTAACATCTGGATATTCCAATATGTTGCAGGGTGACCACGGCGGGGGGGGGGGGCGGTGTAGAGGGAGGGAAGACTGTGTTTAAATGATGCCAGAAATTCTGCCACATGCTCCATAGGACTGCCCGAAAGTGAGCATGAACTGGGTGACATTAACCCACTGTCCCCGCCCCCATCGATCCCAGTTTCTGAGCCTCTCAGAGCGCAAGCATCTGCCACACAACGAGTGACTCTGCTCTGTGCACATGCAGTTCCTTACATACACTCTAGGTGACTATGTGTGTTAATATCTACGTGTCTGTGCAGATTGGTACACAGAAAGTCATGCATACTGTTCTTTAAAATCGACTCAAGAAAGGTTCAAGGATTTAAATGCTTTAGAGTTGCCGTCAATACTTTTCAAAATCAGAACCTCATGAAAAACATTCTTGAGATGAACTGCCTGTTTTTATGTATTTTTTCCCCACTGACTTGGCTTTATGGTAATAATACCTTAACACCCAGGCAGGAATGAGCAGAAGAAACTTTGGAAAGTCCACCATGGCAACGGGCACAGAATAAAAGGGGATATTTTTTTTTTAGTGGAATAAGAGCTAAAGTCCTCAGAAACCTCTAGTAACTAACTTTTGTTTCTCTTTATATAAACTTGTTTAGACGATTACTAATTCCCTTGGAAGCTCGCAAAGAAGTAGCCCTTGATCATGCAGGAAATAAAAATCTGTGTGATTATTTGCCACTCACTTATAAGAACCAAGGACAAGGCTGAAATACTGGACAACTTCGACAGCATCTAGAACATTCTTGGGGTTAACTGCTGAACTCTGATCTCCAAGTCTATACTGATAGATTGGGTTGTGTTAGAGTAACAAATATTCCCCAAACTTTATAAGCTTAAACAAAGAAGGGCTTACTTCTTCCCCCTCATCTTTTTTGGGGTATAATTGACAAATAAAACTATATCTATATAGATAGATAGATATAGATATATACACACATATATTTGCATATGTATCTATGTATATATACACACATGTGTATGTTACATATATATACAATTATATATATTTTATACATAATATCTATGTATTCATTAATTTTTTTTTTTTTTACAGAGACAGAGAGTGAGTCAGAGAGAGGGATAGACAGGGACAGACAGACAGGAATGGAGAGAGATGAGAAGCATCAATCATTAGTTTTTCATTGCGCATTGCAACACCTTAGTTATTCATTGATTGCTTTCTCATACGTGCCTTGACCGCGGGCCTTCAGCAGACCGAGTAACCCCTGCTGGAGCCAGCGACCTTGGGTTCAAGCTGGTGGGCTTTTCCTCAAACCAGATGAGCCCGCACTCAAGCTGGCGACCTCGGGGTCTCAAACCCAGGTCCTCTGCATCCCAGTCTGACGCTTTATCCACTGCGCCACCGCCTGGTCAGGCTCATTAAATATTTTAATGGAGCCATTACCTCACCTAGTTATCCTTTTCTTATGACAACACTTAAGATCCACTCTCAGTGAATTTCGAGTACAGTCATGTGCTGCTTAATGATAAGGACACTTTCTGAGAAATGTGTCGTTAGGCAATTTCCTCCTCGTGCAGAGTTCACGCAGGGCAAACACCACACAAACCTGGCAGCACAGCCTGTCACACACCTGGGCTGCACGGGACAGCCTGTCACACACCTGGGCTGCACGGGACAGCCTGTCACACACCTGGGCTGCACGGGACAGCCTGTCACACACCTGGGCTGCACGGGACAGCCTGTCACACACCTGGGCTGCACGGGACAGCCTGTCACACACCTGGGCTGCACGGGACAGCCTGTCACACACCTGGGCTGTACGGGACAGCCTGTCACACACCTGGGCTGCACGGGACAGCCTGTTGGTTGCTCCTGGGCGACGAGGCTGCACAGCACGTTCCTGTACGGAGTTAAAGCCAGCACAGGAGAGAATGGAACATCAAGAGACGCAGCAAACATGCAACGTAAGAGTCCGCGGTGGGCGTCACACGGCACCCTCCGCTTTACAGCACACTTTTCTTCGTAAAGTAGAACGAGCCCACACTAAAACCGTGGTTAAAGGACAGCAAACACATAGACCAGCCTCACAGTCACTTATCATCGTTATCACGTGTTACGTCCTGTGCATAACTGATATGGCCGGGCGGCCTCATCGCAAGCACGTGAGGAGTGCGTCGCCCTGAGACATTTATGACTACCGCAGTGTCTCCAAGTGGTAGGGGTTTCTCAGCTCCATGATAAGCTTACAGGGCCCACCGTCGGATACGCAGTCGGCTGTTGATCTAAACGTCATTATTCGGTGCATGACTCTACAGGTCCGGTGCAGTGTTATTAACCCCAGTCCCCACGCTGTCCATTAGGTCCCAGAAGGTATTCATCTTGTAACTGCAAGTTAGCACCCTGGGGCCCACATCTCCCCAGTCTCCTCCGCCCTGTAAGCCCCAGCAATAACCATGCTAAGAACCTCTGGTTCTCCGAGTTCAATTTCTTTTTTTTTTTTTTTTTTTTTACATCTCACATGAAAGTGAGATCATATAGCATCTGTCTTTCTGTGTCTGGCTTATTTCACTCAGCAAAATGTGCTCCAGGCTCATTCACGTGGCTTTCTTTCTCTTCGACGATGGAATAATCATTGTGCGTGTACACACCCCATTCCCTTTATCCATCTGTCCGCTGATGAACACGCAGGGCTGACCTCTCGGTCGTCTCCTTAGAGGCACTGCTCTCTGTCCGCGTGGTCTTCTCTGCAGGAGGCGGGGCTGAGGGAGCCCTCACAATATCCAACGTGGCACGGGTCACGGTCAGGGAAAGAAGGAGCTCACACGGGTCATCCGACGATGGCGCGAGGAGCGACAGGTGACTCTACGACTCACTCCACACGAGCCAGGACTGGTGACGTGGCTCCACCCCGCAGGAACAAGAATGGCAGCCTCATCGTGCATCTGGACGGCAGCAGCCAGGGGGCGATGTTCTGGGTGTTTGGCTTCAGTGCCCACTGTATCAATAGAACGCCCTTTCTCACACCCTGAGAGCAGGGAGTGGAATTTGATATTCCCAACAGAGTGGAGAACTGGGATCCTTGTACTGCTCGAGCAGCAGAGCCTGAGAGAAGCTGGGGGCCATTAGGTCACTGACACAGTGCCCGCATCCTCAGGACAGCATCTTTTAAAATTTTGGAGAATGCACCACCGAGGTACAGTATGAATATATATTTATAAATTTAACACTTGTACTACTGTGCTCATATATATACAATGTGCATTACTAAGCACACAAAAATAGACATTTAAAAAATGATTGAAAATAAGCGTATGCTTTAATATGTTGCTCATACAAAATATCATCTCACACCCTCCGCGGGATGTCTGCACTCCACTCTGCAGACTCACTCCCGTGAAGGACCAAGAGGTGGAAGGCCCATTCGTAGGGGGACAAGAGACAAATAAGAAAGGGATATGTGGCCCTGGCCGGTTGGTTCAGCGGTAGAGCGTCGGCCTGGCGTGCAGGAGTCCCGGGGTTTGATTCCCGGCCAGGGCACACAGGAGAAGCGCCCATCTGCTTCTCCACCCCTCCCCCTCTCCTTCCTCTCTGTCTCTCTCTTCCCCTCCCGCAGCCGAGACTCCATTGGAGCAAAGATGGCCCAGGCGCTGAGGACGGCTCTGGATGCAACAGAGCAACACCCCAGAGGGGCAGAACATCACCCCCTGGTGGGCATGCCAGGTGGATCCCGGTCGGGCGCATGCGGGAGTCTGTCTGACTGCCTCCCCGTTTCCAGCTTCGGAAAAATGAAAAAAAAAAAAAAAAGAAAGGGATATGTGTTTACCTTCAATTATCTGTAATCCCAGACGTAACCCCAAAATCATCATTGCCGATATATTGGGACATTACCTTTTTCTCTGCCAGCTAGCCATATATGGAAGTATCTTTAGAAAGAAATGGTAATGGGCAAACTGCTTTGTAATCACTTTTCCCATCGAACACACTGTGAACAATATGTTACATATCCTTCTAAACTGTTTCTGTAACCTTATCATATTTTTTAATTTGAATGGTAACCTGTTCTTTGTGAAATCTTTTTCGTTTGTTTTATGTTTACTTATTTTTTTAATTGAATGTAGCCCTGGCCGGATGGCTCAGTGGTAGACCATCAGCCCAGTGTGTAGATGTCCCAGGTACGATTACTAGTCAAGGCACACAAGAGAAGCACCCATCTGCTTTTCCACCCCTCCCCTTCTTGCTTCTCACTTCTCTCTCTCTCTCCCTCTCTCTTTCTATTCCCTTCCTGCAGCCATGGCTTGATTGGAGTGAGTTGACCCTGGGCACTGAGGATGGCTCCATGGCCTCTGTCTCAGGTGCTAAGAAGAGCTTGGTTGCTGAGCAACAGAGCAAAGGCCCCAGATGGGCTGAACATCACCCCCTAGTGAGCTTTTCAGGTGGATCCCGGTCAGGGAGCATATGGGAGTCTGTCTCTCTGCCTCCCCTCCTCTCGCTGAATAACAAAATAAAAATAAATGGAATGTATTGGTGTATACAGGTTCAGGGGTGGAACTCAATAAACATCCCCTGCAGACTGCTAAGTCGCTCTCACCCCCATTTCCCCTCCTTCACCTACCCCCACCCCCCCTTCCCTCTGGCAGTCACCACGTGGTTTCAGGCGTCTGCTAGTAAAATTATACAATCAAGATAAATATTTAATATCACCAATAATCAAAGAATTTTGCACTGGAATAATGAGAACCGTTTTTCAGCTCTAAGATTAGTAAAGATTAAAGGATCATAATAACATCGACTGTTTGCAAGGATGTGATCAAATCTCTGTTGCCACAGCGATTGGGGATAGACAAGCTTATGCCACGTCACTAGGGCACAGCTTGGCGATCTCGATCAAGACGTTTTAAAGCTCATTTGACTTAGTACTTCTAGTTCAAGAAAACTAACCTCAAGACAGAGTGATTATTGCACAAGTGTGTTCTTTGCTAAATCGTTTGGGGGGGGCAGAAACAGGCACAGAGTGCATGCACAATTTAAAACTGGTTAAATACATCAGATGTACCCGCACTACGGAATATGACGTGGTTATTAAAAACCACATTGCAAGAGAAAACTTCATGAGGTGAAAAAACGTTTGCAGGCTTGGGCCAGTGGGACAGCAATTGAACAGGAGGGGCCCGTCCCAGGAAACGCACAGAGTGGCAGGTGCCTTACATGAGCTCACCGGAGGCGTTCAGGCTGCGGGGGGCAGTGTGGTTGATGTAAGGGGACGGCGTGGGGTTCTGGAGCCCGAGGGGTGAGTTGGCTAAAGTCCACGGGCACATAAAGGGACAGGAGCTGAGAGAGGCAGGGGACGCTGCAGAGACCGTTCCTGCAACTCCCCACCGCTTGGTGAAAAGTCTTCCTGTGCTCAGGGACTGTTTCAGGTGGGGAGTGCCTGCCTCCTCCCCAGGCGAGAACCATGTGACCTGAGTCCCGCCGGTCGTAGAAGTCACACGGGATGTTTGTTTGGACAAGAGCGACCTGAGGAGGAGACTCTGCCTGGTGGTTAGTTACTTCCTGATGAGAACGCCTAGGGAGGCATCGCAGAGCAGGATGCCAACGCCCGGGTGGCTGACCTGTTCCTGGCCGTGGCATCCCCTGGTTTTGACTTCCGGCCTCTCTTGAGGATAACATGGAGGGCTACCGGATAACCCTATGGCTAGGCTCCTACAAACAACCATTGTGATCGAAACTCCCCTCACTGTCAGGTCCCTCCCCAAGGTAAGCTTTCCCTGACATTCCTGCAAAAGGTAAACTTTTTGCTACATTTCAAAGTGAAGGCCAGGAAGCCATTAAGAGAGAGATTAACAAGCAAATGAACTACAACCTCCCAGTGGGGGGGATGAGAATGTGCTGTTTTGAGCCCCGGTGGGAAGCCGGGTGAGGGGAATTTGAGTTGTAAAGGGGCTCTGGATTTAAAGGAGCCCCGATCCCAAACCTAACGAGGGGCAGAGCTGAGAATGGAGCTCCAGATCTGTGTGACGACCCAAACCCACTCTCCAACCAGGATCAAATGTCCATGCTTCTGGACCCTCTATTTTCTATCTAAAGAATGACCAGGCGGTGGCACAAGGGATAGGGCATCGGACTGGGACACGGAGGACCCTGGTTTGATACCCTGAGGTTGCCGGCTTGAGTGCAGGCTCACCTGGCTTGAGCATAGGGTCACTGGCTTGAGCGTGGGATCATAGACATGACCCCATGGTCACTGGTTTGAGCCCTAAGGTTGCTGGCTTGAGCATAGGGTCACTGGCTTGAGCGTGGGATCGTAGACATGACCCCATGGTCGCTGGTTTGAGCCCTAAGGTCACTGGCTTGAGCATAGGGTCACTGGCTTGAGCGTGGGATCGTACACATGACCCCATGGTTACTGGCTTGAGCCCAAGGTTGCTGGCTTGAGCAAGGGGTCACTCGCTCTGCTGTAGCCCTCCCCACCCCCCCCACCCCCACCCCCCCGCCAAGGTACATATGAGAAGCAATCAATGAACAACTAAGGTGCCACGATGAAGAACTGATGCTTCTCATCTCTCTCCCTTCCTGTCTGTCCCTATCTGTCCCTCTCTTTGACTCTCTCTGTCTCTGGCAAAAAAAAATAAAAATAAAATAAACATTAAAAAAAATAAAGAGTAAGTAGGTTAGACTAGAAAGATCTCTGAGTCTCTTTCCATCTAAGTAAGTAGGTAGTTCTGTGCTCTGGAGGGTTTGGCCCCGTGGCCGCAGGGAATGCAGGAAATTGTTGGGCATCTGACCTAGTGGCTGTCTTCCCACTGTCCTAAGAAGCTAGTGTAATGCTACGGGGGCTGGCTCCTGACGGTGACCCAGGGTTTGGACCACAAGGCCCACCAGCGTTGCCCAGGACCGGACAGGCCCTGAAGTCACTGGCTCAGCGAAGCTCGCATTCCCAGGAGGAAGCCGTTTGAGCCCCTGACTGCCCTCGGGCCACGGACAGCACGGGCCTCACAAACGCATCTCTGCAGGGGCTTCCAGGGGTCACAAACGCATCTCTGCAGGGGCTTCCAGGGGTCACAAACGCATCTCTGCAGGGGCTTCCAGGGGGTCACAAACGCATCTCTGCAGGGGCTTCCAGGGGTCACAAACGCATCTCTGCAGGGGCTTCCAGGGGCCACAAAAGCATCTCTGCAGGGGCTTCCAGGGGTCACAGATGCATCTCTGCAGGGGCTTCCAGGGGCCACAAAAGCATCTCTGCAGGGGCTTCCAGGGGTCACAAATGCATCTCTGCAGGGGCTTCCAGGGGTCACAAAAGCATCTCTGCAGGGGCTTCCAGGGGTCACAAACGCATCTCTGCAGGGGCTTCTGGGGGTCACAAAATCATCTCTGCAGGGCTTCCAGGGGCCACAAACGCATCTCTTCAGGGGCTTCCAGGGGTCACAAACGCATCTCTGCAGGGGCTTCCAGGGGTCACAAACGCATCTCTGCAGGGCTACCAGGGGTCACAAGCGCATCTCTGCAGGGCTTCCAGGGGCTCTGCCTGAGACACCGGAGCAGTGGATCCAGTGGACAAAGGACAGGACCAGCCTGGGGACACGCGGCTGCTCCCCCAGCCCGGTCCCTCACTGGATGGCCCTTGGAAAGCCTCCGCGGAGCGGCCCCACCCTCCACGCCCACCCTGAGACCCGGAGGACGCCGTGGGGGGCCCGGAGGGAGCACGGAGACCGCGAGGCACGTATGGGGGACTATTATTAATTCAGGGAGGAACGGAGGCTCTAAGACTGTCTTGCATTTGAATAGTGTTTCTTATTCTGAAACAGGCCTGTTCCCATTTTGTCTTCACAGCTACTCTGCTGGAAAGTGGGGCGGTTATTCTTGTCTCGGTTTTACAGAGGAGGAAACAGACGGGAAAGGGGCGTGCCCGTCCCGCGAGCCAGGCGCCCCGGTTTCCAGGCCCAGACTCGTCTTGTGCGCGTGCGGACACTGTGCCTCTGGCCCCTGGGCAGGTGGCGTGGGCCAGACTCTACCGGACACCCGTGGGTACTGCACTGCGGGGCTAGGTGCCGTCAGCAAGTCCGAGGCGGCAGAAGGCTATTCGACCTCTAATGCCCACTTTGGATTAGAGCGAATGGGCTTTCTAGGAGGAACGTGACGTCCCAGACTTTCTCCATTGCCACGGACGGCAGGTTAGAAACCAGAATCAGACAAATCTTAAGTGCCGGAAGTTTTTAGGGCACGCGCCCCACCTCCCGTCATCTTCCAGATGTTCTAGAATTCCCGCGTCGGGGACAGTGCGGCCTGCTCTGTCTGTACCAGCCGGGGCTGCACCACGCTGTCCGGGAGCCACCCCGCAGAAAATTCGTGTCTATGTAGGAAGCTGAGGTTGAGGACTCGGACGAGTGGAATGCCAGCATCATCGCTGTAGCAATTATGACGGGAGAATGTCCGGCGTCTGGGCTTGGACAGAGCACTTCTGTAGCCACTCTTGACAAAGAAGCCGGGAGGGTGGACTGGTCACGTTCTCAGAGGCGACCGACGGAGCAGCTGTCACCGCCTGGACTGTGAGCAAACCCGCCGTCCCCTTACACAGCTGGACAGAGGGAGCTATCCTGCGGCACGCTCCCGGGCCAGGCCGTCCTGCTGCCCGTGGATGGGTCTGTCTCACCAAGTGTGTGTGATGGCTCCGAGCCAAGGCCCGACGAGACTCCGTGGGTTCCACTGGACAGAGGGAGCTATCCTGCGGCACGCTCCCAGGCCAGGCCGTCCTGCTGCCCGTGGATGGGTCTGTCTCACCAAGTGTGTGTGATGGCTCCGAGCCAAGGCCCGACGAGACTCCGTGGGTTCCACTGGACAGAGGGAGCTATCCTGCGGCACGCTCCCAGGCCAGGCCGTCCTGCTGCCCGTGGATGGGTCTGTCTCACCAAGTGTGTGTGATGGCTCCGAGCCAAGGCCCGACGAGACTCCGTGGGTTCCACTGGCCTTCTCCACTCACGTGACCCGCCCCACGAAGCACATTCCGCACCCGGGGCAGGGGCTGCCCCAAAAAGAGAGAGGACACAGCCAGAGTCCCGCATCCAACCTGCATCCTGGTGCTCCAAGGACGGAGTCCTCCCTAGCACCGCCAGCGGCCGCCACGCCTCGGGCGACCAGGCGCGAGGGAGGTGTGGGTGTGCCGGGCTCTCGCGGGGCGGAACAGCATCTCCCGCAAATACTGCTGCACACGGTCGACAGACGCAGCGGCCTTCGCTAGGAACAGAGATTATAAAGGGATGGGGCCTGTTTGGATTTTTATAAAAAAAATAAAAAGATTCTTGATTCTCTGTAGGTGGCAGATAAAATCTTGTCTACAATATATGGAGCAAGAAATGTTCTGTTTCTTTATCTGGTCGCAGCGAGGGAAGAAGGGGGGGGGGGGAGAAAACGGTCGCTTTGCCTGTGTGACCTGACTGGGAATCCAACCCAGGACGTCCATTCGCCAGGCCGACGCTCTACCCACTGAGCCACCTGCCAGGGCCAAACCGTCTACTCAGTGACAACCCTCCCTGACCTACCGGCTTCACCGTGTCTGAATAATCACAGATAGAACCTACGGTTTAAAACGCACGCTCGTGCGCAGGGAGCAACCAATCTCTTCTCTCTTCCAGCCGAGGCTGCCAGGCAAGAATCAGTCCAACATCACAGGCTTTCCGAATATTCCAGAGAAACCAGATAGATACCTGGATCCTCTTCGTCCCCGAAAGTTTTAAGGTCGATGAGCAATTCAAACGTAAAACACTGTGTTACACGCACACATCCAAGAGTTAGAAAGCCGGGGAGGACAGAAGCAGCGGAAATGGAAGAGCCAGACCCAGTAGCTGCAGAAAGTGATGGATGGATGGATGGATGGATGGATGGATGGATGGATGGACGGACAGATGGATGGATGGATCTCCACCCCTTACCCTCCCAGGACCGTCTCGACTAGAGTAAGCAACTAGGTTAGAGCTGAGCAATGATCTCTTTCATCATTACAAAAGGAAACAGTTAACAAACGTTTCTAACCTGACTCCCAGGAACAAACACACTTTTCGTGACCACGGACACTGTCATAGCTGTCCACCTGCCTGAAATAAAACATCCCCCTTACTGCACGGCGTGTGCATTGACACTTTCCATTCTGTTCTCTTCCATTTCATTGTGTTGGGACGTGGATTGCTAGGCATGGTATTGACTGCACAGTCTGTCGTGGATCTCAAACCACCGCAGGAAACCAAGCCCACTAATTCAGAGACCAGTGGTACCAATTTATCATATTCCAAAGGAGGAAGGTGAGAGTCACAGGCTAATTGGATTGTCCAACAAGGTGAGTGGCAGAGCCAGGGCTACAATTAATTATCAAGTCAAGATTATTTCCCTAATGTCTTTATATCCCTAAATATCTACAGGGTATACATGTCTTAATGTTGGACTTATTGTAATACACAGACATAGACACACATACGATTTTATATATGTATATATCTAGATCTAGATCTATACAGATATAGGAATCAGTATACAACCAAGATGGCTCAGCAGTTTCTGGAAAGCTGTTCTCTTCACGTCTGATGCCCAAGCTTGAAGTCCACAGAGAACACGGTGCTGATCCCATGAGGACTGGCAGCGACCAGGTGGGTTCTTGTCCTCTCTAACCTCAGCTGTGTGAACACGGAGAGGAAGGGAGGCGCATGGTCAGGGCTCCCGAACCTGCAGCCCAGGAGTGGATGGAGCTTCAGGAGACCCAGGAGGGGCCCCGACCCTACCCAGAGGCCAGAGCACGTGTCAGCCCATCACCCACGCTGCGGGCTGCCAACCGGGGTGCAGGACTCTCCTGGCGGCCCTCCCGCCCTTCCGACACTTAGAAAGCATGATCGTGCTTCCATTGTAGAAACTGAGTATCTATTTTCTTCCGTTATTAAACTGGAGAATGCACAGTGTCTGCAGAGGAGAAAAATGCCATACTTTGTTTTCATTACTCTCCCACTTAGTTATTAGCTGAAATTTTAAACTCAAGTTCTCATTTTCAAAATACGCCTCTTTTATCATGGGGAATCTTTCAAGGTTTATTGGCTTCTGCATGCTGTTTACTTGACAACAATTATGCATCTTGACTCTATGTTCAATTGCTTCCATCACTTTCTGCCAGTCCATTTAGACCTCAAACGTCCTTTTCTAAGATTTACGTGCTCTAATTCATCTAGACATTAGACGGATAAATTCTCTGTGCAGTCTGTTTATTGGTGCGCTTTTAATAAAATATGTCCAAGGCCTTGCATATCTGGAAATTGTCTTTCTATTGTTTTTCAAATTTGAACAAAAACTTTACTTTGGAGTTAAAAACCTTTTCTCTTCGAAACTCCGGATGTGAAGTGGTCTCAGGCTATATTATCGACGGGAAAAGCAAGTTGGAGAAATGTGTATAGACCTGCTCATCTTTGATCTAAGAAGAGAGAGATCTAGATACACCAACACATGTTCTGTTTAATTAACACGGAGATTATTGTCAATATATGTTTTGGATACGTGTGTGTCATAATATGTTAACTAGTGCTGTCATGTGCAATTGTATTATGTTGTGTTGAGTTCTGTTAAATTAACATAATATATTAATGCAATCGCCAATAATGCTTAGCATATAACACTGTTACTATCACACATGGATTAGTCATTGTATGCCATTGCACGATAGAAACATTGAATTGAAACATGTATGTGAAAAAGAGAATAAACCTTAATACTTAAAATGATTAAATTAGGAAAAACAGAAAAATATGTTGGAGGAACGAGCAAGTGAAAATAGACTTCTGTGAATAGACCTTGTACTATAATCTGCCTTGGAAGCCATGCTAGCATTTTTAAATCATTATAAAATATTATTAAATAAGTAAAAATGCAATCTCCGGACTCCAAAAATAAATTTAATCGAATGAACCCAATATTCACTCACTTACTGACCTAATCTCAGCCAAAGAAGTATTCCAAGTGCCCCTTAAACACAGCAATGTGACTCGACACCCCACCTCTCACATCCTGGATCTCAATTTCAGCACCCTTGTCAAGAGCGAACTAGAGCACACTTCACCTGAGCCCACCTGCCACGCCCACTGTTCAGCTGCAATTCGTACTTGGGTTTCCAACGGGATAAACGTGCAGAAACCAGCTGGCTTCCTGTTAACTTCTCCAGACACTTTCTCTGCCCAGGTATTTCTATATGAGGCTGAGGCCAGTTAATTACCCAAATTAAATATTTTACAGCCCAAAGAGGGCTCTCTCTACTACACGACTTATGAATATTCATCCTGCAAAAGGGAGGATGCAAAGGAAAGTTGGCTTCCCGTGACTGCCTTTTGCAGCAAATGACACCCACGGTGACCAGGAGGCAGCCCCCCCCCCCCCCCCGGTGTCCGGACAAAATGTCTTTGGAGCCTCAAATCCCTTCTAGAAAAACAATTTCTCCAAATGCCCCGCCAGCCATTTTTGCTGAACCACTGGATAACTTCTCCCTGCCCGTGTCAGGGACAGCCTTGAGGTGATATGATAGATGCCAAGCAAATAATCAATCAATGCACCGGCCGAGGCCCCCGTCGATCAGTTTGGCATTGTGCGGACTAATTGGATGATAAAATGTGATGAATGTGTGGCGCTCGCAGCCTCTCCCCGGAAGCTCCCCTGGGCCCTTTCCCATTTTCTAGCTGACCTTTTAGAGCTCAGCGTTATTGTATGTGAATGCAATTAAATCAATTTGTCAGATATTTGCATTAGTCTGGCTGGTCCAGAATTCAATTATTCAGTGTCACTTTGCCACCCTGCAGAGGCTTGTCTGCGGGCTTGGCTTTCAAGTGGCGGGGAAGGGCAGAAATGGGTGGTCTTGTCAGGACGCGAGCCTCTGAGCGCCTCCCCCCCAGGGGCATTTCGGGGGTCCCACCCGCTCAGATCCCTTCTCCTCCTGGGGTCTCAGCTCGGACAATGCAGTAGCTCCGACACAGCCAAGCTTTCATTCCGACTGCCGTTTACTGGGGTGGTGACTTGAATACGCTATGTAAACCGTGTGAGCCTCCGTCTCCTCATCTGCCAAGCGGGATAGCTCTATTTCTAGACTCCTTCGAGGTAGACCCTGGGGGGGGGGGGGGGGGGTCTGAGTGCAAGCAGTTGATTCGGGAGGTGACGGCAGCACGTGCTGGTAAAGCATAGGTGGTGAGATGGGGGTGGGGATAGGCAAATGGCAGGTGTGATAGGTAGCAGGTCACCAGTCTGGGAGACAGAGTAGAGCATTCGCCAGAGCTGTCCCACCCGAGGTGCAAAGCACACGGCACGTCCCCACCAGCGTCTGTTCGTGACTGGCTGAGCGCTGCTCCCGGGAGTTAACACTTGGCACAGCAGGCCAGCCCAGACCAACAGGGGCAGAGCCCCTCCTGAGACCAGAGAAAGCCTTCCAGCGGTCACGATCTCTTCAGCAAGGAGCCTCGAAGACACGGGAATGTGGTGGATGGAACACCAAGAGCATCCGCGACAGGGATGGGCTTTGCTGTGGTCAAAGCCAGGTCACGCCCACAAGCCCTGAATCCTGCGACTGGCATGTACAACAGCACACGATCGCCGTGGTTGATAGCAACATCTCTGGGAATAAGTAAATGTCGGCCAGTAGCTTTCCTCGACACGGGAATCTGATGGTGATCCTCAGTGTGTGGCTAAGGGAAAGCCACCGTACTGTATGCCCTCCTGGGGCAGGGGAGTAGCGGGTGAAATCATGGAAGCCTTCCTGGGGGAGGTGACATTTGGTCTGGGTTTCTAAGAATGCATAGGTGTTTACCAGGCATACAAGGGGAGTAAAACTCTCTAAGCAGAAGGAATGGCATGTGCTATGACACAGTGCACGTTTGGTGACTGCCTTATAGTTGAGAATGGCTAAAGCCTAGAGTGAGGGGAAGCTTGAAGTCATGGTGCCAAAACTCAAGTCACGAGAGAAAGTCTATGTCACTCAAAGCCTTATAGTATTATCCTATAAGCAACAAGAATTCACTGGATCAGTCCATGTAAAACTTGTAACAAACTCTTGGGGTAAAACACAAGGAAGCCCATTTGTAACAGAAATAAATGGGTTAATGAGCACGAGTTCAAAAGACCTGCTACGAAGGGATGAGAAAAACTTCAGTGATTGTGTGGAACGTAATCAGGGTTTTCACTGAACCAGCACGTTACATGACTTCGGGGGGGGGGGGGAGTAATCAAACTTAGATTGTATCAATAAAAAATAACGCAGTGTCCACCGTAAGGGAGAGACACAGCCACACTTGTCCAGCACTATCTGAGCAGCTCAGGATATCACTGCTCTATTTTAAATAACACATCTATTTAAAAATAAATTTTTTTTTAAAAGGCGTGGGTCACACTGGGATAAGTGCAGGGAAGAACAAGCAGGATGTTGGAGTCCAAAACCACGCAGGACGTGGAATGGCAGGGAGGACAGAGTGGGTGGGTGAGCCGTGGAAGGTGGGCTCCCGGAGCACATGACCGCCGGCCTCTGCTGGGAGGAAGAGGCGGTCTTTACTCCGCGTGGGTCCAGAGGACGACAAGCCTAACTCCGGGGAAGCCCGTTTCAAGTCTGCGGAAACGGTCAAAGCCACCCAGCACTGGAACGGCTAGCCCAGGGCGGGAGGGAGTGCTCCCTTACCGGGAGTGACCAGGAGGAGATGAGAGGACTACCTGTCAACACAGCGAGTCTGCGTACCTTCACAGGATGGGCCTGGCCTCTCTGGACCCTCTTCACCCGAGGTTCTCTGGTTCAATGGTAAGGCAGCCGCTCGAGGAGGCAGGCCACAGAAGGGGGCATTTTTCACAGCATGCCTAAAAAAAGAGACCGTTGTTCTTACCGGTCAAAAAAACAAAAGGCAGCACGTCTTGGTATGGTCAGCTGCAAAGGGCTGGATTTAAGGAGGATACGTTAAAAAAAAAAGAAAGAAAGAAAAGAGAGAGAGAGAGAAAAGCAGGAGTTTCTCTTTGCTTCTGTAAAGAAAACCATAGGCATCGACTATCGGCCACGTCCCAGGTACATATGATATAATAACGTTCATGGTAGCAGTAGTGGAGGCTACAACTCACTGCATGCATATGTAGTTCTTATTTAATTCTATTTAGCCTTCATAAAAGTTCTGTGAGCCCGATCACTTCACGAGATGCCTTCTTTTTGCCGTGAACAGTGTTCTTTGAACATTGGTGTAGGGAGAGTTTATTATAAAACTCCTTCTGGAGAAAGCAAGTCATTCCCACTTGGGTCTGAGCTAAAAAAAAAAAAAGATAAAAGAAAAGAAAAAGAAAACACTGTTTCCTTCGGACAACACAAGACACGTCCTGTGAAACATCATACATAGCACATCCCTCTGGACACAGTAATTCAGGTAGTTATGGTTGGATCGCTTCTCCTTACAATGTGGAAGCTTTCAGGCGTTCTTTAGATCCACCTGTTAGAACACTCTGCTCCCTGGCTCAGACCCGGGAAGTCACTATTTTCCTGAATTGTCATACAAGAGCACTTTCACAACAACCTCACGTGTCGCCCATTTGGTTGATCTTCTTAATTAACAACCCTCCCCTCACACACATCAAAAAAACAAAACAAAACAAAACAAAACAGGCCCTGGCCGGTTGGCTCAGCGGTAGAGCATCGGCCTGACGTGTGGGGGACCCAGGTTCGATTCCCGGCCAGGGCACACAGGAGAGGCACCCATTTGCTTCTCCACCCCCCCCCCTCCTTCCTCTCTGTCTCTCTCTTCCCCTCCCGCAGCCAAGGCTCCATTGGAGCAAAGATGGCCCCGGGCACTGGGGATGGCTCCTTGGCCTCTGCCCCAGGCGCTAGAGTGGCTCTGGTCGTGGCAGAGCGACGCCCCGGAGGGGCAGAGCGTCGCCCCCTGGTGGGCAGAGCGTCGCCCCCTGGTGGGAGTGCCGGGTGGATCCCGGTCGGGTGCATGCGGGAGTCTGTCTGACTGTCCCTCCCCGTTTCCAGCTTCAAAAAAAAAGAAGAAAAAAAAAACAAAAACAGATGAATCTAGTGTCAGTCCCAACACCTCCCCCACCGGGCCATCGACTTGAGATGTCAGTGAACACACATCGACGTCCCCGCCTCCCGGGCCGGGGACCGGGAAATTTCCCAGCATGCATTTCTCACAAACTTGATCTGCACTTGTACGGGGCGCCCCGACTTCGGCAGGGACCCCATCACGCGGATTCGAATACTGCCCCGCATCCTCACTGATCCATCGGTCTGTTATCCCACAACTGGAAAAGCCCCAAAGAGCAAGTGTGTCTTCATTGAGGTTCCTTTTGTTATCTCAAACCAAACAACAACAACAAAAAAATGCCACTAAAACAGGGGGTTGGTTTGGAACTGAAGGTTGGAGGGTAGCCCCCCCAACAAGAGCCTGCAGCGGGAGTTGGAAGGGAGTCAGAAGCCTGTGATCAGCCTCTGTCTCTGTCTCTCGCTCTCTCTCCCTGCTTCCTCCTCTTCCTCCTCTTCCTTTCTCACTCCCTTTGGGGGTAGGGGAGGGGGAGGAAACCGCCTTTTCTTTCTGCTTCCACGTGTCCGCTTGATTCCCTCTCTCAGACCAGCTTTGTCTGGTTTGGAGAGCAAAAAGCCAAATTTGCATGTTCTGGTTTCAAAATAGCTGGCAGAAAATAAATCACATTTCTAAGTCCAAGTTTCTAGGAGAAAGGATATCATTGGTCCATTTAGTAGCCTCACCGCTCCAGTGAGGGCCAAGTGTCCAGCCCTGGCGCAAGCAGCTGTGGCTAGTCGGGCAGGAGCAGATGGTCAAAGTGGCTCCCAGATTCCATCCCCGTGGTGAGGAGGCTCAAGTCCTTAAGGAAGTGGACATTTGGGGGAGGGGGACTTCACTCCTCTAACTCTGAATCTCCATCACAGGTAATCTTGGAAAATTCACTTCCACGTTTGGCCAGTACTCTGAGATCTCCTTAATTTACTGGCAAAACTTAGTTTAATCTTCCTCCGGGCATAACTCTGACTCATGGAAGAAAACAGACCCTGTCAATTAAGCGCCTTAAAAAATGCAAACTATCAAAGCTCAGTCAGGAGCACATAGATAAATTGAATAGCCCTAAATCTATGAAAGAAAGTGTAGTTCTAGTTAGACATCTCCCCAGAAATAAAACGGCAGGCCCAAAGGTCTTCAGTAGTAAATTCTACCAAAATATAAGGAGAAACCAATAGCAGGTTTGTGGACAAACTTTTCCAGAAAATTAAAGAAGAGGAAATACTTCACAACTGATTCTATGAGACCAGTGTTATCCTGATAGCAAAAGCAGGTAAGACATTATAAGAAAAACCTACAGACCAATACCCCTCATGAATATAGATGCAAAAATGTTTAACAAAATTTTAGTAAATTGAATTTAATAATATATGTATAAGACAATATACCAGGTCCAAACAGAGTTTTCCCAAGAATGCAAGGTTGGTTTAATGTTAAAAAATCAATCTATGTTTAAATGTAAATATAAATAAATAAATATATTTGATTCATAATATCAGCAAACTATAAGGGAAAAAAAGAAATTATCATCTCAGACATAGAAGAGGCATTTGACAAAAACCGAGTATCTCCTAATTTTTAAAGAATTTACAACAATCCAGAATAAAACTCCTTAACCTGATTTAGGACATCTACAAAAAACCTACAGGTAATATCATATATAATATTTGTTTGGTTTTTTTTAGCATGAGAGAGAGACAGGGACAGACACGCTGGAAGGGAGAGAGATGAGAAGCACCAATTCTTCATTGCAGCATCTTAATTGTTCACTGATTGCTTTCTCATATGTGCCTTGATTGCAGGGGGCTCTAGCAGAGCCAGTGACCCCTTGCTTAAGCCAGTGACCTTGGACCCATGCCAGCAACCATGGGTCCCGCACTCAAGCCAGCGACCTCGGGGTCTCAAACCTGGGTCCTCCGCATCCCAGTCTGACACTCTATCCACTGTGCCACCGCTTGGTCAGGCTATATAATGTTAAAGATGGAATGTTTTCCTCCTAAGATCAGAAACAAGACAAAAACGTTCACTCTCACCGTGACTTTTTTTTTTTGTGTGACAGAGACACAGAGTCAGAGAAAGGGACAGATAGGGACAGACAGACAGGAACAGGGAGAGATGAGAAGCATCAGTCATTAGTTTTTCATTGCAGCACCTTAGTTGTCCATTGATTGCTTTCTCACATGTGCCTTGACCGTGAGGGGCTACAGCAGACCGAGTGACCCCTTGCTCAAACCAGCAACCCTGCCCTCAAGCTGGTGAGCCTTGCTCAAACCAGATGAGCCCGCGCTCAAGCTGGCGATCTCGGGGTCTCAAACCTGGGTCTTCTGAGTCCCAGTGCAATGCTCTATCCACTGCGCCACCACCTGGTCAGGCCCGTGACTTCTTATTCAACATTGAATGAGGAGTTCTAGCCAAGACAATAAGGCCAAAAACAATTTAAAAAGAAAAGAAAAAGGAAAGAGAGAGAGACAAAAGGGCAAGAAGAATTAGATCAGTCTTTCTTCACAGATGACATAATTGTCTCTGTAAGAAATCGGCTAGAACCTGCAGAAAAGCTACTAGAAATGTGTGTTTAGCAAGGTTGCAGCAAACAAGACCAATAACCAGAATCATGTGTGTTTTGATATACTATCAATGATTAATTGGAAATCTGTAGCATTTATAACACTATCAAGAAAGATGGCATACTTAAGAATAAGTCTTTTAAAAACGTAAAAACTCTGGACACTGAAAAGTACAAAACATTGCTGAGAGGACATGCAGTGTGGTGGCCGGAAGATGTCATACATTTAAGGTGTCAATCAAAACATTGCTGACAGGACATGCAGTGTGGTGGCCGGAAGATGTCATACATTTAAGGTGTCAATCAAAACATTGCTGAGAGGACATGCAGTGTGGTGGCCGGAAGATGTCATACATTTAAGGTGTCAATCAAAACATTGCTGAGAGGACATGCAGTGTGGTGGCCGGAAGATGTCATACATTTAAGATGCCAATTCCTCCCAAACTTACCCAGCGATTCAGTGCAATCTCATTCGAAATCCCTGCAGGATGTTTATGTGAGAATTAATAAATGGATTCTATGATTTATATGGAAATTCAAAGAACTTAGAATAACCGGAACAACACTGAGAAAAATAACTGACACCAGCTAAGTTCAAAACGTATTCTAAAGCCTCCATAATTAGGATAGTGCGATACGGGCACAAATAAAGAAAAACAAATCCAGGCCCTGGCCGGTTGGCTCAGCGGTAGAGCGTCGGCCTGGCGTGCGGGGGACCCGGGTTCGATTCCCAGCCAGGGCACATAGGAGAAGCGCCCATTTGCTTCTCCACACCCCCCCCTCCTTCCTCTCTGTCTCTCTCTTCCCCTCCCGCAGCCAAGGCTCCATTGGAGCAAAGATGGCCCGGGCGCTGGGGATGGCTCCTTGGCCTCTGCCCCAGGCGCTGGAGTGGCTCTGGTCACGGCAGAGCGACGTCCCGGAGGGGAAGAGCGTCGCCCCCTGGTGGACGTGCCAGGTGGATCCCGGTCGGGTGCATGCGGGAGTCTGTCTGACTGTCTCTCCCCGTTTCCAGCTTCAGAAAAATACAAACAAAAAACAAAAAACAAACAAAAAAAAAAGAAAAACAAATCCATAGAATGGAGACTCTAGAAACAGACCCTCACGCATTTTAGTAACTGATTTTCAACCAACTCACAGGAACAACTCGGTGGAGAAAAGACACTCTTTTTCAACAATTAGCATTGGAATAGTTGGGAGTCCATATGAAAATACTGACAAAATAAAGTTTGACCCATACTTTGCACCATACACAAATATTAAATTAAAGTGGTTATAGACTTAAACACAAAGCTCTAAAATCCTCAGGGAGAAAAGCCAAGGTGAAACCGTCGGTGGCCCTGATTTCAGCAGAGACTTCCCGGAGACCAACAGCGCATGACCCGTGTAAGGATCGGGGATAAACTGGATGTCACCGAAATTAAAGTCTTCTGCTTTTCGAAAGAAACAACTAAGGGAATGGAAAGATGAGCCACAAAATGGTGGAAATATTTCCAAATCGAATATCCGATAAAGAACTGGACCCAGAATATATAAAGAATTCTCAAATTCAACTAAATATATAGAAAAGAATACTCTGATTTTTAAAACTAAGCAAAAGGTTACCACAGAAGGTACAGAGATAGAAAATAAATACAAGAATATATGCGCAACAGGATTAACCATTAAGGAAACGCAAATTAAAACCACAGTGAGGCCTGACCTGTGATGGCGCAGCGGATAAAGCGTCGACCTGGGATGCTGAGGTCGCCGGTTCGAAACCCTGGGCTTGCCTGGTCAAGGCACATATGGGAGTTGATGCTTCCTGCTTCTCCCCCCCTTCTCTCTCTCTCTCTCTCTTTCTCTTCCTCCTTTTCTATTCTCTAAAATGAATAAATTAAAAACTTTGTTTAAAAAAAATAAAAGCAGTGAGATGCCATTGCCCACCTATTAGCACAGCCAAACTGAAAAAGACTGGAGACGTCGAGTGTTAGCGAGGAGGTAGAGGAATTTGACCTCGCACACACTGCTGGTGGAAATGAGAACGGTACAACCACTATGGAAAACAGCTTGCCAGTTTCTTCAACCGTCAATCAACCAGATACCTATCGTGTGCCCCAGCCGCTCCACACCTGAGTATTTTGAAGAAAAATGAAAGGATATGGTCTTACAGAAATGTGCACGCCAATCATCCTAGCAGCTGTGTTTGTGATAAGCCCCAACTGGAAACCACCCACATGTTCCATCAGCAGGTGAGTGAAGGAAGAAAGGCTGGAAGATCCACCTCCTGGAATATTCTTCAGCAATAAGAAGTAGTGAACTACTGATCTGTGCGCAAAGACTCTCCAGATCATCAGGCTGAGTGAAAGAAGCCCGACGGAGAAGAATACACCTCGCACGATTCCAGTTAAATAAATTCAAGGAAATGTACTCACAGTGGTGGAGGCATGTCAGTGTTTCCCCGGGGCGAGGAGGACGGGGTGCAGGGTGAGAGGGGTGGGCTTCGAAAGCACTCAGGGCAGCAGCCAGAGCTTGGGGCGTTCCTTATCTGGGCTGTGGTGATGGATTTACAGGTGTATAAAAATGTCAAAATTTATATCGTTACACATTTTAAAGATGTACGGTTTATTTACCGTAAGTCAATTAGTCCTCAAGAAAGTTGCTAAAAATCAATGTCGATTACCAAATGTGTGTGTGTGTGTGTGTGTGTGTGTGTGTGTTTAAAAAAAGGATCTGAAAGAATTCACAGTCACACTGTTAAATGGTTCCCTCTGGGGCTATAGTGCCCTCCAAGGTGGAGACATTTGAAAGAAGACTCACATTAGATAGATATCAGGATCATTTAAATCTGTTACAAGAAGAATGTATTCATAATTACTTTGTGTAGTTTTTCATCCTTAACAATTATAAAATAGCCAAAGGCAGGAGCACACTGCACGTACCCCTACTAGAAAAAGCCTTCTCAGGTTCAGGTCAGAAGAAAGATGAAAACACAAAGCCTGTCCTCTCTCTTTCGATCCCTCTTGGTGACAACGTGTGTCTGGGGGTGAAGATGCAAACGTCCCTCTAGAAAGATTATGAAAGTGAAGAGCTATTTCCTGATATGCTTCGGAGGTCCGTGCTCCATAAAGATGCTGCACCATCTATAAAGCGTTACTAGGCATGCGTCCTCCTGTCCAGTGGTGGGGGCGGCGGGGGAGAGAGCGTCCAGTGAGCAAAGGCCGCAAAGAAGGAGAAAAGGAGGGTGAGGAGGAAGAGCAGGAAGAGAGATGATGATGATGATGATGATGATGATGATGATGATGATGGCGGCAGTGGCAGAACGAGGAGGAAGAGGAGGAGGAAGAGGAGAGGGAGGAAGCAGGTTATGCAGGTGGGTAAGGATGGCGGGGTTTGCAGCAACTATATCCATTTCATATCTCTTACTGCCTGTTGTGGGTCAGCTTTACAGAGCTTCGTTGCAACGAACAAGGGTCAACAGAGGTTCGTGCGTTTGGGGCAGGAGGCTCAGAGGCCTGGACGCTTGACCTCAGATAAACACAACTCAGAAACCTCGGGTCCCAGAGTGGTTCTTAACTCTCGTTACCCACCCACCTGAGCCACACCACCATTAGGGTTAGCAGATGAAGCCCACTACAGCCTGAGCCTGCTATAACCCCCCAAAAGTACAAGTCACCCTGACCTGCAGCAATGTAGTATTTCCCAAAACTTGTCCTTGTCACACACTTCGTGTATTACAACTGTTTATTCTGAGTTGTGGTTAGAAATAGCTGTACCCAGTCTTCTCAGGCCATTCACAATAATGATCACAGCTCCTCCATAGAATACATATAACTAATAATAACGATTCTCAATTTAAAAAAAAAAACAAACACAAAGAAGGATTCTCACTGGTACCTAGCCCAGACGGGCTGGGCATGACCTCACCTGTTCCATGCAACCAGGGACCGTTAGTTCCCTCGTTTTACAGATTAGGAAGAGGAGACTTGAGAAGGTAAGGAATTAGCTCCTTGCTACGCAGCTAGAAGGGGGTGGCACCAGGATTTGAACCTAGTTGGCCTCTGGATGAACCCCAAAGGAAAGTTGGTCTGGGGGTGAACAGCACCAAGATGGAAAGACGGACCCTGTTAAGTCAGGCCAGCGAGCGGGCGCAGGTTCAGAAGGGTCCTCCGAGGCTTGTGCCCCACACTGCAGCAGGCCCAGATCCAAGTGACGGGTCCCCAGCCCCACGAGCGAGAACTGTCTGAGACGGAGCCAAGCAGGGCCCTTGTGAGAGGGATCTCTAGTCAACACTGCACGGGCAGAGCTGACCTCAAAGTGTGAGTCAAATCAGGCCAACAAAAAGCCACAGGCATTATTGATCGGGTCAGAAGGGAGGAGGATGGGGATCACAGAGCTGGGCTGGTAGCAGCCACGAAGGGTGGGGGGCGGGGGGGGCATTTTGGTAAAACCCCGGCTCCTGGCCCCCAGCGTCCTAGGGAATGGGAGCAGGCCCAGGGAGGCCACCTGCCCGAGCTCTCCGTGTGACCGTGACTCATTGTTTGAAAAGGAATGCAAGCCACCGAGATAAACCAGGTCATCAGAGAAGATCACGAGAGGAAAGGAACAGTGAAAATGTCATTTTTCTCATCCTTACGTGTTTCTGAACTCTCTCCACAGATCCCCTGAGTGTCCGTGGGCCCAGGTGACAAACTGCTGTGTTAGATGCACAAGCCGCTCTAAGTCATTCATTCCAAGACCATGGCTTTAAAAGAAACCTTATTAGTTGAACTCCTTGAGGGCAAAGGGCTTATTCATCTTGGTTTGGCGGGTACCTGGCCTTTCCCTGCCGTGTGGTGGGGCACAGTGACCATACCAGATCTACAGCCTTCTTCCAGCGGCTAACAGATGAGCACAGGCGACCAGAGCTTGGGTTTTCTGCAGAACCAGGGTTAGGATCATAGGCAAGTGGAAACGGCCAGAGAAACAAAACTGCATGGGGCGGGGGGGGGGGGGGGGGGGGGGGGGGGGGGGGGACAAGGGAGTGGGCGGCCCAAAGCCCGGGTGAATGCGGAGAAAGGAGGACACAGGGAAGGACAGCCTCCGTGGTGGGGGCGGGGGCAGCCACCGTGGTGGGAGGCGGGAAGCAGCCACTCCATGGGGAGTCAGAGGGGGCAGCCTCTCCGGATATCCTTTGCTCTCCACTTGACACTCAGTGGCCTGTCCTCAGCACAAGCCCCCACGGGAGTAGAACACACGTCTCTCCCCCACACCTGCTGCCTGAAGCAGACCTTGTTTCCTGCCCCCTCCCAGCTGGCCTCCGCGGGAACCATCATAGAACTCTGATCTGATCCTCAGCCAGAGCGGCTTGCATTTCCCGCCCTGGTGGCAGGAGGTCCCGGTGCACCGCACCCTACAGGTACCTTGTTTGTCTCAGATGAGCCCCCGCCCTGTGCCAGGCCCAGGAAGCCGCTGCTCCATAACCTTTATGCAAAGGATGCAGGTAAGGGAACAGGCTTCCTCACAGGGTGTCGCTTTCTTTCCAGGGGAGAAAGCACATTCGTCCTGCACTCGGTGGCCCTGGGCCCAGAAGGCACACTTCTCCACAGTGTCCTCTGACCTCATGGGACGCACTGAAGTGGTAATTACTTCAGGGAGCGGTTTTTCCATGTTTTGGCTGCAGAAAAAAGAACACACTGTCTCTCTTCCAAATGCGTCTCACGGAATTATGTAAATAGACCCAAAACAAACCAGTTTAAATGATTATGAAATGGATTTCTAAGTGATATTTGTTACCAGACAAGAATACTAAAAAGTCGGGCTCCCTCTCAGCTCCCAGGACGGAGAATGAGCTGCGTGGGAGGGGGAGGCTTCTGGGGGAGCTGCCTTCTGAGTGGGGGATGCGTGGGGGGGCTCACTGACTTGATCCCCAGGGACAAAGGCCTCGCCCACGCTTGTGTGAGTGACTTCTTCCCAGGTCTCGGACCCCATTTCACAGAACAGTCGACGGAAGAAAATAGATATCAGGAATGTACGACAGGCTAGCCAAAGGGAAGTCCACACGGAATCGAGTGGAAGGCTACTCAGACGGGGTTCCGGATTCGGTGAGTCTGGGTTGGAGCCAGTGTGTCTCAGGTTCTGAGGTGACATTGAGCCTGGTGGTCCACAGACCGCCCTGGATAACACTGGCTCAGAGGAAACAGGACAGACTGCAGCCCATTACGGCCAGGCCCCTGCCGTGTCGCTCTGAGGGTCACCACCTCTCTCTGACCCCGTGTGTGGGGCAGAGGTCACCTAGGCCCCGCCTCTCTGACCCAGGCTGTCCAATCCAGCACGGGGATGGTTCCAAAGGTGGGCGTGTGGCCAAACAGAACCCACGTGGGTGCTAGAACAGGGATAGTCCTTCTTCCTTCCTTCCAAGACCTCAAGAATGAAGGACCATGAAATTCTGAAACTCGCCTATCTTTACGTCTAGTTGGGAAGAAAGTGCCTACAATGGAAACGATGCGGAGAAAAGGGGGAGGAGAAGAAGGGAGGGAGGGAGAGAAGGAGCGAGAAAGGTCTAGCGCTGTGGTCTGAGCCCTTGGACCCAGCCATGCCTAGCAGCTCGTAGACTCAAAGGGCCCCACTAGAAAGTCAAGGCCGCCCTTTCTTTGATTTCAACCAGTGTGAGCTGGTGCTTCCGTAGCTTACAACAGAAGACTCCTCGCCGACGCGCGTTCCTCCCTAGGGATACAGGAGCATCTTTGACTTGCCGGCTCTGCCAAGGACCCCAGCACTGGGGGAAAAGAGGCCGTGTGTCCTGATTTCAGTGTGCCGGTAATCACACGAGGACCTGCCGGTCCGGTCCGGCCCAGCCCGCCCCGCCCAGCTCACGGTGCAGACGCTTGCCAGCCCTCTGAGCCTGTGAGTGTCAGAACGGCTGTCCTTCCGTGGGCACTCCCACTTGCCTCGTGGGTGCTCCCTTTCCCTCCGGGCCAGGCCGGCTACACAACGCCTTACTCTCCAGGTGATCCGAGTGGCATTCCTGGTGGCGTCCCGTTCCCCAGACACCTGGCAGCTCATCTGTTCAGACCACCGCCCCTCTGCTCACAGGGGTCTGACGCACCGTGTTCTGCAGACCCGGTGTTTCTGTGGGACCCCGTCAGGAGGAACATACATCCCTCTGGACCGTTAGGGCACCCTCCGCTGAGACACCTCTAGTTTCACCCGACCTGCCAACCCTCTATCCGATGTCCAGCAGCAGGATGGGAGCACTGCTCTGCTCCTGGTCGCTCAGGTCAGCGGGGGTAGCAGGCCCACGTGCTGCCCGGTGTTCTCCCATCGAACACCTCCCACGCCCTGCTGTTCCTCTGCAAGTCCCGCCCCTTCCTCTCTGCCCCTCCTCCTTGTTCTGCCTCCGCGTCCCTTCTCGGTTTCCTTCCCCTGAAGCATGTGACGTCATCAGTGTGGCAGCCCCTTCTCAAAGTCCTTTTCCCCGCCCTCGCCCTCGCCTCTCCGCTGTTGTCCCCACCAGATCAACCCCCTGCACCCGTCAGAGCCCCGCCCCTGCACCAGAGCCGTCACCCTCACCCCTGTGCAGCGACTTTCCCGGGCTTTCAGATGTCCCCGGTGCAGTGCGACGGGGGGGGGGGGGGGGGGGGGGGGGGGGGGGGGGGGGGGGAAGGGGGGGTTAAGATGCGTGGGTTCTGAACGCACCCCCCCACCCTGCAGGGGGGGATGTTAGATGCGTGGGCTCTGAACGCACCCCCCCCCACCCCGCAGGGGGGGTTAGATGCGTGGGTTCTGAATGCGCCCCCCCACCCCGCAGGCTCAGTGGCCAGCGCCACCCCGTCTTTATTACTCAGTCTCTCAGCGCTGCAGGCTCTTCGTCTGCAGGACGGATATTAGGAGGACTATTCTGTAGGTTTGTTGGGAGCATTACACGGTCATGAAAGTAAAGCATTTAACAGTCCCGGGCGCGGAAGAAGCATCCGTCCCACAGTGTTCGTCACCATTATCGGAGAGGTCTGTGAGGGAGAGCTCGCTCCCCAGGCGCGGCAGGCAGGAAGTGCCCTTCCATCTAACCCCGGTGTGCCGGCTTCATCCCGCCCGTCCTCCGCCTCCAGGAAGTCACCCAGGCCTGACTCGTCGCAGGTGCTCAGTCAATATGTCAAATGAACAAATTAATAATAATAACGACCATTTCATGAGAACCTACCCCGTACCAGGTACTCTACTTATTTTATATAATTATTCAAACAACCCTGCCGAACAGGCGTCACTTTTTTTTTTTTCTTTAAAGAGGAGAACGGAGGATCGGAGAGCTTGCGGACTTGCCCAAACACAAGGGCAGACAGTGGGGAGCCCGCCCCCCTCACCGGCCTCCTCACCTCTTTGCTGGGCAGCCCCTCTCCTCAGCACGGATGGCTGAAGCTGGGAGGGGTTTGCCAGCATTTCTGCATTGATAAATCCGTGACTTCTTTTTAGAAAAAAAGTTTTATATCGAACCATGTTGTTAATAGCATGCTATCAACATCACGCTGCGATCTTCATACTATTAAGACGAGTTATACTTGTCCTGGTTTAACATGGGACGTAACGCTGGCGGATTTGCTTGCACATGAATCAGCTTCAGGACAGAATTTTCCTGTTTCAAGGCATCCCCCCCAAAAAAGGACAAAAATATCTCTTATGAACCAATGTTTGGAATTCTAAATGTGTGCTGATTTAAAAAAAAACAAACACACACAGCCGTTGTTCTAAATATTAAGATGCCAGAAAAGGTTTCCAGCCAATATGTACAAGCGCTCCTCTACAAATAACACCCTGCAGGTGTGAGAGTCATTATTCCCCGTAAGTGAGAAGCCAAACTGTGTGTAATTGTCACCACGGTCTCTATTTTTCCTGTTAGTTTTGAAGGGTATTCATCTCAGGTGACGCAACGCTCAGTCTGATGATGTTCACGCTGAAGTGAACTTGCTGCCTTGTGACCATGTTTCTGTTCCTTGTGAACTTGCTACATTTCAATATTGCCGTTTTATATACTTTCTCTTGTCAAAGAACGGTCGATCACAGGTGTGCCCTGAACACGTGAAACGGGGACAAGTCAAAACTTGTTTTAATATCAGGAAGATTGTAACTTGACTTTACAACATCCTACTTAATATACTACTTAAGAATATGGAGCTGTAAAAGAACCTTTAAAAAAAGAAGTCACTTGTTTATCAATGCTGAAATGATTTTAAAAACCTTAAGGGTACACAGTAGCGGATTTACTCAGGAAAGGGGCTCATCAGTCCAGAGAGGCTGGGAAATCTCCCTCCTTCGGCAGCTCACTTTACCCTCCCCCACAGTAAGTGTTGTTTACAAAACTCTACTTCTCGTTCTGTGTAAATAAGCCTTACTAAATGTAGCTACAGAGTATAACCCTGAACAAGAAAGCTAAAAAAATATTATTGCCGAGACCAGCTCGACCGTGGGCGTGCCCGAGAGGAAGGCGCTGCAGGACGTCAGAAACAACACACACAAGACACAGCAGAGAGAAAAGTGGGTCCAGGGGACTCCCGGCCTCTAGGACCCAGAGCCCAGATCACTGCAGCCTCATCGTGTTTATTGGTCTCTTGGCTCATCAAGCAGATTAGCAGAGCCCGGGTCACGTTAGTCCACAGTGGATTCAGGTGCAGAGAAAGCTGACCGCCCAATGCCCCCCAGGCACGTGAGAAAATGGCTACAGGGATCAGCTGCTTCCTATAAACAATCCTCGTAGTGCTGGTGGGGGCAGCGTTCCGCCCCCGCAGGACTTGGCGTTCAGAAGTCTGCGCCCATGACTCATCTCAAGGCTGCAGTTGAATCTCTTGGCCATTTTTCTACACATTATAAAATACAAATGTATCATAGTCTATCTGGGCAATGAAATTATTATTTTTCCATCTCTTACCATGGGTATTTTCATTATTCTTTTCCAAGGGAGAACACTTCTGCTTAGAGATGGTAAGTAACCCGACTGAGGACAGCCAGCCAGCTGGCCGGACGTCTGGATCAAGACTGATGTGTGTGTGAGAACTCCGCTCTCCTACGCTCTAGCCTGAGCAATCTCCCAGCAAGCTTTCATCTGGATCAAGACTGATACTCGTGTGTGTGTGTGTGTACTCCGCTCTCCTACACTCTAGCCTGAGCAATCTCCCAGCAAGCTTTCTTTCTTAGTGCATAAGTTTATTTAAAAAAAAAAAAAAAAAAAACCCACCAAACTTTATAAGTTAATCTTGGAGAATATCAAAAAGGAAATCTAACATGAGATCAATAACTAATTCTACCAGATAATTAAACTATACTGCAGGACCACAATAAATAAAATAGCAGTGTTCTGGAGCATGAAGGGGAGAGAGAGGCCCAGCGAGAATTCACGGCGCGGAGGGCCTGGTGAGAGCGGCCCAGTGAGGGTCAGGCAGTCCCAGGAGGCAGAAGGTGGCTCATCGGGAGAATGAAGGCCCTTGCCCAGGCGGTCTCAGAAGGTAGAGCTAGTGGTCTGACATAGCTCAGGGGCAGAGAAGGCCGGAAGGGGCACAAGGGGAGGCCAGAGGGAGGCCAGAGATGAGTGGTCCCAAAGCTGAGGATGAAGGTGTCCTTGGAGCTGCCTAAGACGGGTGTTCTGGGTGGGCCCACTTTTCTCTCTAGTTGCCTGGTCCCTGCATTTAGGGAAAATAGCTGAGTTTACAATAACCACAACTGACTGAGGTCCATCGAGGCTTCGTAGAGTGGAAAACAGGGTGTCCTGGAGGTCTCCTCGTCAGACTCTGACCTTTCCAAATGAGGTCCACACACACAGACGCAGAAACGGGCGAATACAGTGGAGTGGAAGCATCCGTCTTAGAATCCGCGCCTGGTTTTCCGTGCTGGGTTCCTCCGCGGGCTCCTCTCCGCTCTCTGTCTGCCTTCTATCTGCGGGGCCGCTGCCTCAGGCTCATCGGGATCAGCCTCCTGTAGACGGCCACGCCCCAGGCCGGGACTAGGGGCACGTGAGTGACAGGCTGAGGGTGCAACATTTGGGAAGACAGCTCTCTGTGGCCAGCCAAGTGCCCCCACCTGGTGCTGCCTACGCTGGACCCGGACAACGAGAACTTCCCGAAGCGCTGACCCTGTGATGCCTCAGTGCCCCACCCGAACCCCAGCATGCCCGGACACTCGGTTTTCTAAGCGGGCTCTGCCAATGGGGAGTCCTGGGAGGAAGTTGGGGTGGGGGGGCAAGAACAATGAGGTCACGTCGTGTATCGCCTGGGCCCTGCTAGGTCAGCCCACGGGTGACTTGCTCTACACAGCCCCTCCCACTTGTCCCCTGGAGACCAGAGGTGGTAACAGGTGGCTGACACTGGCCCAGATTGCCCACACCATCATTCGTGGTTGGGCACACATCCCAAACGGCCCCCTTCGAATAATCTCATTCTGGGTACCTATGTCCTTTTCCTGTTGAGACCCCGTCTGATCCACGTTCCTCCGTCACTTGTCATGTACAATGAATTGATGTTGTATGAATTCTGTAACGATCTTGAGACTAACCCACTGTGGTGCATCCCACTGTGGTGCATGACACCGTTTCACGCGGAAGGCGTGAGTTATGTGCGTCGAGACAGCTCTTTGCAAATGCTTCATTTATGAGTGGCTCTTTCGGTCTCAGGAAAAAAAATCAAAGTGGTCCGGGACCTTTTTTCATTCCCAGGAGACCATGATGTCCACAAACTTCACCCAAAATCAGGGAAGAAGCCTCGTAAGCAGGAAAACAGGCCGTGGGGCCGGGCCAGCCGAGTCAGATTCCAGTCTACTTGCTCCGGCCCAGCCTGAGACCTCGGACTCGCTACAGCAAGTCGAAGGACTCTTCTCTGAAAACATTTTCCATCTCGGTACCTGAGCCCAACCCACGTACGGTGACCTGGCCCCAGCGGAGACAGCACCCCACTACCTGTCACAGACCCACCGAGTTTAGTCTCTTTAAACGGGAGCACCCAGCTCCCCGGAATCACACGCACTGCCAGCTCCCCTGTTGAGGAGTTCACACCTCTCCTGGCCATCGCCAGCAAACCACATCCACCCGAGGGACGTGGAGCTGGAGACTTGACTCCACGCTGGAGGGCGGAAACGACAAACAGGAGGAGGTCTTTCTGGAGGGTTTCCTGCCGGGCCCTCCCCCTCCCTGCGCTCTGACTGGGCTGTGAGTGGCTGGCTCACGCGGGTATCAGTAACAGATGGGACCAGCTGATCGTGTCTCTGCCCAGTGAGTGGAGAGAAAGCTCTTCATCGCCCAGGGCACTGGGGCAGGGGCCACTTCCCGTACCAGACACAAACGAGTGTGGAGAGCGAGTGATTACAGAACAGCCTCCCTGAGGCGGCCAGCCCCCCCGCAGGCTGGCCATGAACAGCGGTGCATAGGCACCTGCCCGCAGGTGCTGTCGGCCGGCCGGCCCTAGGTCCGCTCCCCGTGCCCTAGGCCCACGGGGACCCCGCCGACAAAGGCCCGGCATGGAGGCAGCCGTAACTGACGTCCAGTGATTGGGGTGAACTTAGCTCACAAGAATCCATATAATACTAAGATCTCTAGAAACCAGCTTGAATGTACTTCCTGACCGGGTACTCAAAAGGGTCCCCATCTAGAATTTTCCTCCATCTTCCAAGCCTTTAAAATCCCACTGGTGGAGGTCACAGGACTTCCATGTGCTCGGCACCCCTTTCGGGGATCCATCCTGCTCCGAGCTCAGGAGGCCTGAGTTGCAGAGGTGGCTGCACCATAGCCCCAGTGTGAGAGGACACGCCCTGTCCGCAGTCGCTGCCATTGGCTCAGGGACTGTCATGCGAAACAAGCTCAGCCAGTCAGAGCCTCCCCCCCTAAGGCTTCCGCTGAAATTCTCGAGAAAGGAACGTTCTCTGGAGTTGCCCTCCTTGGGGACTCTGCCAGCCTCCAGTGCCCTGTGCCATAGTCCCCCGGCCCACCTGAGTTTACTGACAGCTGGGACAGGCTGCTTCCAACCTCGGTATCTGCCATCTCTCTTCTTCTCTGCCTTCCTTCCCTACCTGAAGTCACTCGCCCTCCCCACCGGGACCCTTCCCTGTCACCTGGAGGTGAGAGAGTTGATATACTTGGATGACCTTCCTCCCATGGGACATGGAAAACAATGATACATGCTCCTTACCGTCCCTGCCCTCCAACGAACGACCCTGGGCATGGCCCACATGGTCTCGAAGACCCCAGGACAACTTGCCCACACAGTGGTCGCCTGCTCATGAGGGCCACTTCTATTGTCTTTTCTCACGTCTCCGTGTCACCTTCCCCGTTTCCTCACCCGCACTTCCTGCCCTGAGGTCACCTCTGTGTTCGTGGCTCTGAGAAGCAGGGGCCAAAAATGAGATCAGACGCGCCCCAGATCTTTACTAGGAGAAATGTTTGCCAAGACGGATGGGGGAGAGGCTGGGGGAGGCAGGTCTCACCCTGCGAGAGGGGGAACCGGGCAGGAAGAATCACTGACCGCAGCACAATTCCCAGACGAGTTTGGCCAGACCAGCGAGGGCTTCTCAAGTCAAAGCCACCTGCCAGAGGGGTCCCCCATCTGCCAGGAGTGGACTGCCTGAGCCGTCACTCCTAAGAGCAGCCCGTGGGAAGCCTGACTTTTCCGTGAATGTAACTGATGGTGGAGCTAGGAGGTGATTGGCAGGCCTGTCCGTCCACTAGACTCCCTCCAGTGGGGCGTTTCCATGGTCACCACACCTCCCAAATAAGCTACCTGCTCCAGAGCCTGCTGTCGGTGGGGGTGGGGAGTGGGGACCCCAACTGTGACGAGAAGAATGTCCGAGAATAAACCATATGCAGAAGAAAGCGAAGCCAAGACCGTCCTCGGCATATCCGGACCCAGCCGTTCCTGACGTAGGTAAACCACGGAACGCCGCAGTTAAATAACTCACTGCGTTTCCTCCTTTGCTTGGTTGTTTTTCTCGGTGGAGTTGATGTTTCAGCTTAGTCAGAGCCGGGTTTCTGTCAAATGCCACCAAAAAGAATGCCGACTCACACCGGCATCCAGACATCAGTTGAGTCAGCCTAGCGTCGGTCTGAAAATTCACTTTGCTTCCCTTGGAATCGGTAGGCCAGCCCCTGGGAAGGTTGGCTTCCCCAAGCCTTTTCTGTGGTGACCCTTGACCCTCCCCCTTCCCGCCTCTCCCCGCCCAGAATATTATGATGCAGGGAGGCCTAGAAGCCCTCTCGTCTGACTTGATGTTCAGTTGTCCTTTCTCTGTGTGTGCATTGGCCTGCCCAGGGCTCTGTGCGTACAGGTACAGTAAATACTGGTTGCACTGAATGAAAGCACTTCAGTGTGACTCACCATCAATTGTTCGTGGCCCTGCACCCACGGGCCAGTGGCAAAGCTGCTAATGAATCCAACAATAATTCTAATGAAGCCATAAGGCTTCATTAACATGGGTGCTGGCCTCATTTCCCAAGGTCCTTTAGGACTGACCGCTGTTATTATGGTCTGGCAGCTGCAGTTAGTTGACACTCTGGCCAATGAACCGCAGTGCCTCGTGTCACCTCCACGCCCTGGGAACGAGGAGGACCAGTTGAACGCCTAACACGAGCTGGCCATCTCTAACCCCAGAGAAAACGTCTGCGCAGACGCCTGGCTCCCACACAGCACCCCCAACCGAGCTCCCCAGCCTGCATCTCCTGCAGTGAAAGGGGGACCCGGGGGAGCCCGCTGGCCTGTGGGTCTTAGCTCTCTACCACCCACTGCAGGGGTCCGAAGACAGAGAGGTCTGTGCAAAGGACAAATACCCTTCGGACACAGGCATTAATCATTTACAGCTCAAGACAAGTGATCTTCGTCTTTTAAAGTGAGGGGGAGTTTGAATAAAGAGCCCAGAGGCATTTTTATACTACCCTTGCTATGTTTCTATAAGATTAAAATGAAGAAAAAGATTTTTAAATATTGTAAGAGTGAGTTGCTTCAGCTTGACTGGTGGTGACACAGTGGATAGAGCGTCAACCTGGGATGCTAAGGTCCCAGATTCCAAACTCCGAAGCCACTGGCTGGAGCGCAGGGTCACCAGCTTGAGTGTGGGATCATAGACATGACCCCACGGTCTGTGGTTTGAGCCCAAAGGTCGCTGGCTTGAGCCCAAGGTCTCTGGCTTGAGCAAGGGGTCACTCGCTCTGCTGTAGCCCCCTCGGTCAAGGCAGAGATGGGAAAGCGATCAATGAACAACTAAGGAGCTGCAATGAAGAACTGATGCTGCTCATCTCTCTCCTTTCCTGTCTGTGTCTAAATAAATAAATAAATAAATAGAGTTGCTTTATCTTTATTAACTAGGTGTGCTATACATTTGGGAAACCACTGCTTTATCTTGTGGAAAGTCCTTGTTTTGGCTTGTGACTCCTATCCCTGACAGAGATCGTCTCCTCCCTTTTGAAAGCATTTCCTTGTCTCTGTCCGTTCCGTGAGCTACCTTAAACTTGAGTTTAGAAAGTGAGATCCGCCCGTCCATGAAAGGAAGCCTCGCGTTCACACTTCCAGGCCCGCGGGTCAGAGGAAGTCTTTCATTCTGAGAACGTCATGACCTACTTTTGTCTTCTTGCCACAGCTGAACAGGATGACCTCCTCTCCCCCTTCGAGAGGACGGGCCACTAGTGGGCCACTCTTTGAGGAGGAAACGCACGCTCTGCCCAGCAAGACTTAGTCTGAGCCCACGCACGACCAAGCATTTCTGGTGGGTCCAGGATGAGCCTGTGTCAACCTCCCAAGTCCCCTGTGACAGCTCATCTCTCACTGGGCTTTTCTGGTCCCTTCCCTACATGGACCTTGCAGAATTCATGGCAATTTTATTTATTTATTTTTATTATTTTTTTAATAAATTTTGGTTTGGGTTTTTTTTTTTAATTTATTTTAGTGAAGAGAGAGAGAGAGAGAGAGAGAGAAGGGAGGGAGGAGCAGGAAGCATCAACTCCCCTATGTGCCTTGACCAGGCAAGCCCAGGGTTTCGAACTGGCAACCTCGGCGTTCCAGGTCGACGCTTTATCCACTGCACCACCCCAGGTCAGGTAAATTCACGGTAATTTTAGACTGTGAAGTGCATCATGTGGACAGAAAATAACAAAGATATAGCTATCACACAACTTTTCCCCACAGGAAGAACACATAACCTAGGTGGGCAAAGAGAGGTAGGTGGGTTCTGCCTACCTTCCATTCATTCATCCCTTTGTTGAAACAAACATGTATTGAGTACCTTCCCTGTGACAAAAACCTGTGCTGGGCACAGAGGGGACAGAGCGCACCATCATCTCCATCCCTGAGTGGTACAGGCTGCCACCAGGTCAGACTCTCCCACGAACGGGCTACCCCTGGGCTGGCAGTTTAATTCTTTCGGCCATCGGGACCACCAGCAAGTCCTTGAGGGGGGGAGAAGCCACTCCGCTCGGTCACCCCAAACGCAGGCAGCCTCTCTGTGTGCCCCAGGGACCACGCAAATCATTTTACTTCTCATGTCTGCCATGACACTGGCAAAGACTAGGAAACACGAGAGGCGTCAGATAAATAGATACATAATGACAACTTCATGAGCCCTAGCTGTAAATTCATTTCTTTTCTAATTACTTTATTACATAGTACCTCGTTTTCTCCTAACAACCCTCTTAAGTTACCTAACTGGGGCTTTCCAGAGAGAAGTGAGACAAGGATGCCGAGACAAAGCGGAAGTTAATTAACTGACACTGACGTTTACACAGCTAATAAATGACAGCCAGGATTCAAAGCCAGCCTTGCTGGTTCTAGACCTGTGCTCCTAATCACTACGCTGCCCTGTTTCTCAAGTATGGAATCACAATATGGGGGGGGGGGGTGAATTCTGTAATTTACATAAACACAAAGTGCCGTGGGCATAAGAGGAGGACCCAGCCATCTCTCTCTTCCTGGGACAGCCGGAGACCTCACCGTGAACAACTCAAACACTGGCTGACGGGATGCAGCCCTCCACAACACTTGCTGGTCTTCCAACAACATTTTGGAAAACAAAGAATTAAAAGCATCTTCTCCAATGAAGGATCAATATGGTCTCTCCGAAACCGTAAATCAGAGTAAGTACAATGTAAGCAACAGCAGGACCACAGTGCCAGGCTGGACCCAATCAAAATGTCACACAGCCTTTCTTGAATAGAGGCCTCTCTGGGCTTGGTGCTCAACCTGTGTGCTCGTCTCGTTCTTCAGCCGGTGTCTGGGGGTGGCTGACCTTTCGTGCGAAGTTCAGTCTGCATTTGGCTTTTGGGTACCTGGGTTGATTGCTTTTTATATTGGCCGGTTCTCAAGAACTTACTAGAAATTTGGTCAGGAGTTCACAAATGGAAAGGAAAGAAATATTCTGCCCCAATTTCTGATTGAGCCAGTCCGTTCTTCACTGTCACAATAATTTCCCAATTTGAACAAGTTATCTATTTGCTTAAAATCCTCCAGGAGCCCGACCTGTGGTGGCGCAGTGGGATAAAGCATCGATCTGGAACACTGAGGTCGCCAGTTCGAAACCCCGGGCTCGCCTGGTCAAGACACATATGGGAGTTGATGCTTTCTGCTCCTCCCCCTTATCTCTCTCTTCCTCTTTCCCTCTCTCTCTCTCCTCTGTGAAAATTGAATAAATAAAGTTTAAAAAAAAATCCTCCAGGAGTCCCACAGAACCCACAGGACAAAGTCCAAGCTCAATTCTTCAGCCCAATGGAAAAGACCCAGCATGAATCCCAGCCATCTTTCTAACCCACCTATCATCTTATCACTGGTTCTTATGACAGATCCTAGTCTTCATACCACCTGCTCATCCTTCTCCAACATCGCAGCCTACAGTCTTACCACTTTCTACACCTTCTTATGTTATCTACTCTGCTCAGCGTCCTGCCCCTACCTACGCAGCTGAAGAACACAATACCTATCATCAATACAAAGCCTAAAGAAGTCTTCCATGTTCCCATTTCCTTCCCCTTGAGTAAGTTTCTTTTTTTTTTTAAGTGAGAAGAGGGGAGTTAGTGAGATAGATTCCCACATGCACCCCGCTGGGGATCTACCCGGCAACTCCTGTCTAGGGCTGATGTTCGAACCAACCAAGCCATCCTCAGCACCCAGCGTCGACCGCTTGAATCAATCCAGCCACTGACTGTGGGAGGAGGAGAAGGAGAGAAGGGGGAGGGGAAGAAGGAGAGAAGCAGATGGTCGCTTCTCCTGTGTGCCCTGACCGGGGAATAGAACCCAGGACATCCATATGCTGGCCAACACGCTATCCACTGAGCCACCAGCCAGGGCCTTGAGAAAGTTTCTATTAGATTTTTCTCTATTCTTCCTTACACTGCTATCTAGTTATCTATCTACATCTGTGAGTCTGTATCTATACCTGTATTTCTATTTGTAGAGAGCTAGAGAGCTAGATATATGCGTATATATATATATACGTGTATATATATATATATATAGAGAGAGAGAGAGAGAGAGAGAGAGATTAGATTAGATAGATAGATAGAAGACAGGTAGATAATCTTTTTAGGACATTGTATCTGCATGATTGTGAGTTTTTCCTAGAAAAAAGCCTCCTACATCCTCACCATCTCTTAGCACAGAGGTTGATATAGAGAAAGCATCAATCAATGTTTGTTAACATTTCTAAGAAGCTGCAAACACAGCAGGAGGAAAAGAAAATATTACTCTCAAATAAAAAAGAGGTTCAAGACCTGAGCTAGGGTGGGGGGTAGGGGGTGGGGTTGAGGAGTGGGGGGAACAGTGCAGGGGGGAATATAAACACATGAACTAAAATTGAAGAATGTCCTAAAGCACACAAGTGAGCGGCCCCAGTTGAAAGAGGTTGTGAAAGGCAGAAGAGACTTATTTCACTTACCTTAATGCAAGCCTTGGGCAGAATAAGGAAAACGGCTTGAACACTGGGGAGAAGGTGCAATCTAGTAACAAAGTGAGAGAGATTTGGCTTTGAAACAAGGGGTCCAGAGCGAAAGAAGAGTTAAAATATTTATAAGGATAAAAGCAAACGTTACATTATACACTAACCAGCAGGCCAGGCGGCGTTTGAGCAAATCTCTGGAGTGAGGCCTTTGAAGTTCTCTCTGGAGAGGGTGGTGCGTATGAACATCTGCGATTGATACACAGTCTCGCTCCCCACACAAGCAAAAACTCCTCTGTCACGGTACACATTTGTCCTTGCAAAGCCTTTTTCTGCTGAGCTTTAAAAAAAAAAAAAAAGAAATAGGAAAGAGAAGTCCTATTTAACCAACTTACAGGGGTTATCTCCTGATAATTGAGCTCAGAAGGAGGCAAGCTGCCGCCTCTCTGCCAAGGTCGCCGATGACTCTTGGCTGGATTTCAGGCGAGGGCGCGGGAGAGCAGCCCGGGCTAAGTGGCTTTCCTCAATCATGGCTGCTTCAGGACCGTTTTAAAGAGAACACTTTCCTTGTGGAATGCTTAATAACCTCCGAAGCCAAGGGAATGACAGCTAAGATTACGGACTCAAAAAGAATCCAAGAAAAACCAGCCTGCCCCGGCCCGAGCGATTCTGTGGCCATGAATCTCAGAGACACCGTCTGGGGAGGATGGTGCTCTGTATAACCGAGAGAGAAAGCCAGGCCCCAGGCGTCTTGATTGGCGGGAAGAGGCATGCACATGAGGCCAAGCTGGGGTTAAACCCCAGAGGGGCCGGCCCGCTGATCCGTTGCCTTCCACGCCTGCACAGCCCTGGTCCCCCATTCACAGATGGGCGCGTGCGCGCGCACACACACACACACACACACACACACACGGAAAATAATGTTCTTTCAGGGCTTACAAAAATCCAGGGACTTTTCTGTATTTTACTTCATTTCACTGTTACAATGACCTTGTCAGATAGGCACGATTATCTCCGTTCTCTCGTTGAAAAAAATGAATTCTCAGAAAGGGTCCCTTCTCAATGCCCTGCGACTGAAAAGGGGGGGGGGCGCTATGAGCGCAGACTTCCTCACTCGAGAAATATTTCTTATCTCTGTGATGCGGTCTAGATCTCGGGTGTAGATAATGGGGACACAAAAGCAGAAAGATACTGCTTGAAAGCTTCCGTGAGCCGGGTCGTCTGGGAGAGACGCGGGCACACAGAGAATGATGCCATCACGGAGTACGTCGAGTTAAAATTGGGGTCAGCGCGAAGTGCAGCGGAATCGGTCGGTCTTGGGGGGGGGGGGCTCCTCCTCCCTGTGACGTTCTAACCTAAACCTCGGATCTTTTTGCATTTTTTTTTTTTTTTTTTTTTTTTTTTTGCATTTTTATTAAACTGGAAACAGGGAGAGACAGTCAGACAGACTCCCGCATGCGCCCGACCGGGATCCACCCAGCTCGCCCACCATGGGGCAACCTCGGATCTTTCAATCAGGTTTCTACAAATCCGGAGGAAAAGGGGTGTGTCTGCGTGAACAGATCCAGACAGACGCACCCGCAGAACAAAAAGCAGAGGAAGGAGGCTGGGTAGCATCTCGCCTAAGTGTTGCCCCGGGTTCTTCACTGCGGGACAGAGAGGAAACAGCGCCCCCACGGGCACGCATCTCATCTCGGAAGGACCCTGCGCCCTCCTGCCAGCCACCTGGCCACATGCTGGAGAGGAGTGACTATGATTATGTCCGCTCTTCTTTGAAGATGGGAAGTTCAGAAGAGATGGGGGAGTAAGATTTTCATTTCCTCAAGTACCCCCCCCCCAGAAATGAAAGTGAAAGCTCTGTTCTTCTGGGAAATGAGAAGTTCAGAACAGGTCACATGCTGGAAAATGTGAAAATTAAGAAATGGGCGCCCTGGCCGGCGTCATTAAAGCATCGTTCCAAAGCACAGAGGTTGCTGGTTCGATCCCAGGTTGGGGCACATTACAGGAACAGATCGATGTTGCTGTCCCTCTCTCTCTGTGTCTCTCTCCTCCTTACTCTCTCACTGAAATCAATAAATAGAAATTAAAAAAGAAAAGAAAAGAAAGAGCACGGTGGCAGGAGACAAACTTTCAGCAGGAAGGTGTTACCGGGGAAGCGTCTGCAAGCCCGAGGCTACCTGTTGGGTCCAGTCCAGGCCCCTGTGCCTTTTCTCCCTTCTGCCTCAGATCCGTGCGCTCATTCTTCCTGAAAAATAGTGACTCCGACCTGCGCCTTGCTGCCTGTGAAGAAATCCCAGAGGCCCTCTCACTCCAGGGTCTTCCCATCACTAAGGGGAAGGCGTCGAAGACGCACAGAACTGAGTGCTCCCTCACCGGGGTCTCCCTCGGGTCCAGCTGCATCGGGCCCAGCTGCGGTGACAGTCCCGCCCGCCTTCATTTCCATCCCCGACTGACGCCGGAGAGGTGCGGCTCCGAAGAAGAGCAGCGGTGATGCGTTCTTGAACTTCTGGTCAAGATGGCGACAGAGCTCAACTCTCTGTTTGCATCCTCCCACAATCACATCCAAATGACGGCTAAACTGCAGAACAGCCCTCATTCAGAACCACGTGAAATCTAGCCGAGTGGAAGTCCTACAACCAGGGACTGGCAGGCAGGGTGGAGACGAAGAACAGGCTGGTCCCACACCCATGGGGGGGGATCTCTCAGCTGCAGAGGGTCCCCCCTGAGAAGTGAGGGGTCCTGGCCCCACACCAGGCCCCCCCAGCCCAGGGCTCCAGAGCCAGGAAGAGCAGTCCCATCACTTCTGGCTATAAAAACCAGCAGGGATTGAGGCTGAGTGAGGTGGAGGCCGCTGGAGTCCCAGGCAGCTCCTCTTAAAGGGCCAGTGCGTGGACTCACTCAAACTCACTCCGTCTGAGCTCCAGCGCTGGGGCAGCGGCTTGACAGGAACCGAGGACACACGGGGAGGAACTGGAATGTTGGGCTTCAGGGAAAGAGCTGGGGGAGCAGCTTTCTGCGAGACAAAAATGCTGGCAGAGCCTGGCCTGAGGTGGCGCAGAGGATAGAGCATTGACCTGGAACAGTGAGGCTGCCGGTTCAAAACCTCGGGCTTGCCTGGTGTCATGCTGGTGGCCGAGGCCGGGCAGGTTCTCACTGGAGTCCGGCAGACGGTAGAGGAACTGCGGAGCCGGAAAGTGTCCAGCCGTTCCCGTTTATCGGAGGCTCGCGGAGACAGGCAAGCGAATAAACAACAAAAGAAAACAATAAATGGAAAAGAGCTAATAAACAAAGGAAAATCTGCTATTCGCAGTGAGGACAAGGGAGCAGGGGAAACCTCACCTCACGGTGGCTGGAGAGCGAGCTGGGAGAACCGCTGCCCAGGGGAAGTGCCCACAGCCTTACGCAGACCACACACACGTAGTGCTGCCGTGCGCCCACGCACCAATCATGCAAACTGCTTGCAGCCGGTAAACCCGTGTCAGCCTAACACAGCCATTTTCTCCACACCCAGTCAAGGTACACATGGGAGTTGATGCTTCCTGTTCCTCCCCCCTTCTCTCTCTCTCTCTCTCTCTCTCTCTCTTTCTCTCTCTTTCTATCTCTTTTTCCCCTCTCTCTTTCTAAAATAGTGCTGGCAGAGACCATTGTTCCTTTTCTAGACATGCCCCCTCCACAGAGCTGGCAGGTGAGTCTCCATCAACCTGGCTCCCACTGTTCACCCCACCCAGGTGATGCCCTGAGACCCTGCAGCACCCACCTTGTGGGCCCACCCGTGCTGTTTCCAGGGGCTTTTCCATACAAACAACCCGCCTTGGCTCACGCTTCAGACTTTCCTGAAAGCTCTCAAAAGCAGCAGCATCTGGCCTCTTCATACCCAGTACCTCCTGCTAAGTGGTCCCCGGTGTGGCTCGAGTGGCAGCCGGCCTGGGTTCACAGCCTGGCCTCTGAGTAGCAGCCATCTGCACATCAGTCTGTAGCTCCTGCCAGGGGGCCCCGGGCAGGGCACGGGCAGGGGCTGACCTTGCACCTTCCGTGAGGTTGCAGAGCCAGCGCACCCAGTGGACAGCTTCAGGCTGCTCCGGATTACAACCCTACCACCTCCATGCGTGACACACTCAGGGGGCCGACTCAGTGAGCATCACAGCCCCACTGGAGCCAGTCCTGCTTCACAGACTCAGCCAACTCTTGCACCCCAGCTCCCCCACTGTGGTCTGGTGGAGCCAGTCCTCAAAGCCCATCAGCCTGGTAGTCAGTCCCTCCCAGTGATGTCAACAGCAATCAAGGCTCAACTACAACAGGACAGCGCACACAGCCCACACAGGGACATACCTGTAGCTCCTGGCTCGGGTGGCTGAGTGGCTGAGCCATTGGGCCCTATGGGACATCAATTACACAAGGCCACTCTACCTTAAGCCTGGGAGACACGGGCACTCTACCTAACACAGAGAAACAAACAAACAAACATGGGGAAGCAGCAGGGAACGCAGAGACAAATAAACACGTCCCAAGTGAAAGAACGGGAGGGAAAAAAACTCCAGAATAAAAATAAACTAAATAAAATGGACGCAAGCAAGCTGTCAGACACAGAGTTCAAAGCACTAGTTTTAAGGGTGCTCAGGGAACTTAGTGAGAACTTCAACAAATAAATAATAAACATTTAAAATATATAGATGCCATAGGGGGGAAAAGCAGTCATAAAGGAAGGATACAGTAACTGAAATGAATAATTTACAGGGAATCAGGAGTGGAGTACACCAAGCCGAGAATCAAATCAGCAGTTAGGAATATAAGGAAGCAAAAAATACCCAATCAGAGCGACAAAAAGAAAGACAACCCAAAAAGAAGGAAGATAGTCTAAGGAGCCTCTGGGACAATTTCAGACGTACCAACATTTACATCATGGGGGTGCTACATGGAAGGAGGAGAGAGAGAGAGAGAGAGAGAGAGAGAGAGAGAGAGAAGTTGAAAACCTATTTGAAAAAAATAATAACAGAAAACTTCCTTAACCTGGTGAAGGAAATAGACATACAAGTCCAGGAAGTACCAAGAGTCCCAAAAGAGATGAACCCACAGAGGCCCACACCAAGGCACATCACGGTTAAAATGCAAAAGGTTAAAGACTAAGAGAGGATCTTAAAAGCAGCAGGAAAAAGGCCGTTAGTTACCTACCAGGGAGCTCCCATAAGACTGTCAGCTGAGTTCTCAACAGAAACTCTGCAGGCCAGGAGGGAGGGGCAGGAAACACTCCAAGTGGTGAAAAGGAAGAACCCCCAGCCAAGAGTACGCTCCCCGGCTAAGCTGTCATTTAGAATCGAAGGACATACAAAGAGCTTCCCAGACAAGAAAAGAACTAAAGGAGTTCATCACCACCAAACCAGTATTCCATGAAATGTTGAAGAGTCTTCTTTAAGAAGAAGAAGAAGAAAATAAAGATTAAAAAATATGAGCAATAAAATGACAATAGATATTTATCAACCATTGAACCTAAAAACCAAAGGAAACAAACACGCAGAACAGAAACAGACCCGTAGCCACAGAAAACACGTTGACGGCTGCCCCGTGGGAGGGGTTAGGGGGAGGAAAAGGGGGAGGGATTAAGAAGTACAGGCTGGTTGTTACAGAACAGACATGGTGATGTAAAGTACAGCATAGGGGAAATAGTTGATAAAAATTTTTTTCAGGCCCTGGCCGGTTGGCTCAGCAGTAGAGCGTCGGCCTGGCGTGCGGGGGACCCAGGTTTGATTCCCGGCCAGGGCACATAGGAGAAGTGCCCATTTGCTTCTCCACCCCCCCCCCCTTCCTCTCTGTCTCTCTCTTCCCCTCCCGCAGCCAAGGCTCCATTGGAGCAAAGATGGCCCGGGCGCTGGGGATGGCTCCTCGGCCTCTGCCCCAGGCGCTAGAGTGGCTCTGGTCGAGGCAGAGCATCGCCCCCTGGTGGGCAGAGCGTCGCCCCTGGTGGGCGTGCCGGGTGGATCCCGGTTGGGCACGTGCGGGAGTCTGTCTGACTGTCTCTCCCCGTTTCCAGCTTCAGAAAAATACAAAAAAAATTTTTTTTTTTCAATTAAAAAAACTGTAAGTACCTTAGCATTTTTTTAAAAATTTAAACAGAATAATAGGCCCTGGCTGGTTGGCTCAGTGGTAGAGCGTCGGCCTGGTGTGCAGGAGTCCCGGGTTTGATTCCCGGCCAGGGCACACAGAAGTGCCCATCTGCTTCTCCACCCCTCCCCCTCTCCTTCCTCTCTGTCTCTCTCTCCCCCTCCCGCAGCCAAGGCTCCATTGGAGCAAAATTGGCCTGGACGCTGGGGATGGCTCCATGGCCTCTGCCTCCGGCGCTAGAATGGCTCTGGCTGCAACAGAGCAATGCCCAGATGGGTAGAGCATCGCCCCCTGGTGGGCGTGCCGGGTGGATCCCGGTCAGGCGCATGCGGGAGTCTGTCTGACTGCCTCCTCACTTCTCACTTCAGAAAAATACAAAAAAAAAACAACCCAAAAAAATAATAATAATAAATAAACAGAATAATAGTGCGTTTTTCCAATGCTATCTCACCTGTTGGCTGTGTGATCACAGCAACATCTTCAACCCTTTTAAGCCGACAGGTCCTCATTTGTAAAACAAAATTATTTCAGTTAGCTTTTCCTATATCCCCAATAATATAACCCAAACCAAACCATAGAGCAGGGGTCGGGAACCTATGGCTCGCGAGCCAGATGTGGCTCTTTTGATGGCTGCATCTGGCTCACACACAAATCTTTAATAAAAAAAATAATAAATGTTAAAAATATAAAACATTCTCATGTATTACAATCCATTCATTTCCTACCGCTCATGTTCATGGTTGCGGGTGGCTGGAGCCAATCACAGCTGTCCTCCGGGACAACACCAAATTTTTTATTGGATAATGAATAAGGTACACGGGTCATTGTACGGCTCTCACGGAATTACATTTTAAAATATGTGGCGTTCATGGCTCTCTCAGCCAGAAAGGTTCCCGACCCCTGACATAGAGCTTGAAGCAACCATCATTTGTTAATCCATGGTTATAGGTTGTCCTTTGGGGTTTAAGCTGGTCTGGGCAATTCTTCTTATCTTAGAGGAGTCCCCGCACGCGTTGGGTTCGGCGGCCCGCTGTTAGGGATTGGCTGGCTGTCAGGGAAGGTGACCCGGGGCGGTGGGCTCTGAATGAATGTCTCCTGGCTGGTTTGGGGAGGGTCACCGGCAGCTCAGCCTTCCAAGAGGGGCAAGGAGACAAGCCCGGATGCATCGGCACTGTCGTCTCTGCCCGTGTCCAGTCTGTCGGTGTTTTCTTGGTGAAAGCAGTCCCACGAGGAAGCCCGGAGGCAGTGTGAGAGGGCCGTCCCAGCGCGCATGCGCGCAGGACACACACACCAACGCCACTGACCGCGCACACATGTGGGTTGTCACTGAAATCAATCGACTACCAGGACTTTTATAAGGGATAAATGACACAGTGCATGGCAACGACCACAAAAAAATTAAGCAGAGTTTCTGGCACATCGTAAAGGCTCAATAAACATTATGTATCGCTGCCGTTCCCGTTGGGGTAGCGAGCTGAGACACACCGCTCAAATCGCCATAAACGAGAGAGAGGGCGTCCAGTCCGCTTTACAGAAGGAGACGGTTTTAGAGGCATCTATCTGCCTCCCCCTTTCGCACCTCTTCCTCCTTCCCCGGAAGGAGGAGTGAGATGGGTCTAGTTGACAAATCTCAATATCATGGTCTGAAAGGCGACCCTGCCGGTCTCACGGGTTAACTGCAATGGCGTGTAGCAGAAGCACGGTGCGTGATGTGTGGTCGTGACGCAGGGTGAGGGGTTAACCCACTGCAGAAGCACGGGCTAATAATTCTCGCTGCCACTTACTGGGAGTGCTTGCTATGCCCGGGGACTCCACCTGCAGTATTTCATCTTCCCGATCATCTCGGCTAAAATATCTGCCTTTAAAAATGAGGTCATTGAGCGCCGGAGAGGTTAAGGGGCTCGTCCCAGCTCACACACACTGCTGGCAAACCGCCGAGCCAAACTTCAGATTAACTTTGCCACCACCCCCCGCCCCCACCAGGGAATATTTGGTAATGTCACAACCGGCAGGAGGGTAGTGCTAGTGCCATCTAATCCGTAGAAGCTGGGGAGGCTGCTGACCGTCCTACAAGGTGGAGGATGCCACACAACCAAGACTTACTCGGCCCCAGCGGTCAACAGGGCCGCAGCTGAGAAACGGCTCTGAAGAGTATTCCAGACGCCATCTAGTCCGATGGCTAAGTTAGTCGCTTCCTAAACTATGCTGCTTGACTCCCCTTATTGTGTGACACAGGGCCAGTCGGTGAACACCCCCCCCCCCACTTCAAGTTTCTCACTCACCTCTAAGACAGGGTTAATCATTGTCCCCACATCGCAGGATGATCGTGACGGTGAAAACAGTGTCTACATGTATTTAGGGGACTGCCCGGCACGGAGCAAAAGCACCGTAACTGTTTGCCATTGATGTATTGAAAAGCCATGTGCTTTGTGACCCCTCTCTCCAGACTGCCTCTGCGTCCATCTCCCCACGCCCGCTCGCGCCGGACGCTCAGGATGACCAAGGACCCGACGCCCCGCAGCTTGGGCTCCTTGGTCTGCAACGGAATGCTAAGGGATCAAGTTCACCAGAGATGCATTTAAAATTCATCTAATAACTTCAAATAACCTTATGAAATTGATCCTTCTATGTCTTGGATAAGGCTTTGGAGGGTTAATTCACTTGCCTGAAGTCCAAGCCAACAGGTGGAGAGCCAGGATTTGAACCAGACTCCCAAGCCAGTGCCTGCGCTTCTGAAAGCACTGCCACCCTGGGGGGGGGGGGGGGGAGGGCTGGTGGCTTCAGAGAGGCGAGCCCTGCCCCTCCCTCTCCCTTCTTCTCCGTCCGTCGGGAAGAAGCTCAGGGCTGGCGGCTCTGTCACCAAAACCGGTTGCCACATGTAAACAGTCCTCACCGGCATCAGTGACTGGTGTCAAAGAATATTTCAAGATCCATCACACGGAAGAGGACCCAGGACCTGTTTCAGGGAGCAGAGGTCTCCTTAGAATGCCTTAGAAAATCTCTACGTGAAGATGTACCAATGGTCACTTAGCAACACGTAAGATTCCTCTGATTCTAGTCTGAACTTGCCCACTTGTGGGGGCTTGTGGAGCAGGGTGGATGGCCGGGTATGTATCTGCAAAATGCCAGGGTGACGCCCAGAGACCATCCGGTCGTGTCTGGGTTTCGGCACACAGATGTGAGAGAGGAGAAGGGGTCATTTAATAGGGCTGCTGTGCTCTCAGCTTCCGACTCCATAACCTTCTCAGCCTTCTCCGGAAATTAATATTCCCCGTCCTGCCCTCTGCGCTGAACTTTCTGGAACCTCTGGCCTCTTTCTGGCTGTTTCTGGGAGATAGCAGGTGACCGTCACTTCCTCCCATCACCTTCCCTGGGAGCCCCTACCCTCTCCAGATTCTCTGGAACGGGGCGGGTGTGGAGAAGCGCTGTTCTTCTCAACACAAGCAGTGCTCTCGGGGTGAACAGTGTTCCTCATTCACAAAACGAAAAACTAACAGCACCAATGTTAACGTGAGGATACGGTTGGGGTGGTTCTCATTATAGTGCTTTTTAATGCAGACAGTGTGTGGTGTGTGTTGCTGATACTCCCTACCGAGATACTGCCTTCAGTGTCGTTTGTTACGCCTCCCTGACGATGCACCATAAACTAATGAAAAATTTATGGGCATTGTCTCCTCTAGTCCCCGCGAACAGTCTTCGGCCAGAGAACCCATTGCCGGCCTCTTTTTAGGGTCTAAGGAAACCGCGCCTTAGAGAGGTTCAGTCATTTCCCTAAGCCGGTCAATGGCAGGACCGGTACAGCACTTCAACCTGGGTCTGTCGTAGTTTACGTCCATGTTCTGACAGAGTCTCTGGTTCTCTCCAAAACGGAAAAGAGGGTGAAACACAAGGAAGGAACCCATGTTAGTACTGAGAGGACTGTTCTTTCCACTGGACTTTAGAGAAATGACATAGGCTGAGAGGTAGAGAGTTCGTGTGTACCATCCGTTAGATTGTCAAACGTTGAGAAGCCTCATGACAACTCTGTGAGGTAAACGTTCTGTCCCGTCTGGCAGCTGGGGAATGGAGGCTCAGGGGTGTAAGAGATATGCCTTCAAACCGTAGAACTACTAAAATAAAAGAGCCAAGAGCTGGACTCAAGTCTCCTGGACAAATCCCTGCTATTCTGGTATAAATATGAACTTGGGCTCAGGCATTCACCAGCCTTGTCTGTGTGACCTCAGACAAGTGACTTAACCTCTCTGAAGCTCCATTACCTCCTTTGAAAGGAACGCATATTTTAACCAGGCTGGTCAGGAAGATAAAATAAAACAATGTGTGTAAACGTCCGAGGCATAGCAAGCACTCAGATATCGGTCGCTGGAATTGGTATACCATGTCACCTCAATGTATGACTATTTCATTTTTGTGTCATTGACCTGTTATGTTTAACTTTTTCTTAAATTCTGATTTATTTCATTCGTAATAAGTGTTTTATTCAGATGGTTCAACGTTCACATAGGTGAAATGTTCCGCTTTCTAGCTTTATTGAGAAATAATTGACATGTGACCTTGTGTAAGTGGAACGTGCACAATGTTAATGCGTGAATATGTGTAGAGACTATGAAATGATTACCACATGAGGTGAGCTAACACATCTATCAGCTAGTAAAGTTTCCATGTTTGTGCTGAGAACTGTTTAAGATGTACTCGTTTAGTTACTGGCAAAGACAGAGAAGGGCAAAAGTAGGTTTACTGTGCCATGGTGACATCTTTTGGGTTAATAAAACCATTGTAATAATCACGACCCACGTGTCTTCTTCCATACAAACAACTATAAACGCGCTTCTGCCCACCCCTGTATACTAAGCAGTACTGTGAACTGTAGACACCACTCTGACAATCGCATCACCAGGACTTTCTCATCTTACACCTGGCAGTCTGTTCCCTTTGAACCTTTGACCACCTTCATCTCTTTCTCCCACACACCCCTGCCCCTGTCACCACCCTTGTGCTCTCTGTTTCTGTGAGTTCAGATGTTTAGTTTCCACATGTGAGATCGTGCACTTTGTCTTTCTCTATCTGGCTAGTGTTATGCAGCCTAACAAACCCTCTCCAAGTTCATCCATGTTGTCATAAATGGCAGTATTCCCTTCCTCTCTATGGCTGAATAACATTCTGTGAGATATATATATACCACATTTGCTTTATGCATTCATCTGTTGATGGACCATGTCTTGACTAGTGAACATGGAGGTGCAGATATATATTTTTGAGATAATGATTCCATTTCTTTTGGATCGTTACCTAATACTGGAATGGCTGGGTCCTAAGGCAGTTCTATTTTTAATTTTTTTGAGGAACCTCCATACTATTTTCAACAGTGGTTGCACCAACTTAGATTTTCACCAACTTCGCACAGGGTTATCTGTCTTTTTTTTTTTTTTTAATTTTTCTGAAGCTGGAAACAGGGAGAGACAGTCAGACAGACTCCCGCATGCGCCCGACCGGGATCCACCCGGCACGCCCACCAGGGGGCGACGCTCTGCCCACCAGGGGGCGATGCTCTGCCCCTCCGGGGCGTCGCTCTGTTGTGACCAGAGCCACTCCAGCGCCTGGGGCAGAGGCCAAGGAGCCATCCCCAGCACCCGGGCCATCTATGCTCCAATGGAGCCTTGGCTGCAGGAGGGGAAGAGAGAGACAGAGAGGAAGGAGAGGGGGAGGGGTGGAGAAGCAGATGGGTGCTTCTCCTGTGTGCCCTGGCCGGGAATCGAACCCGGGACTTCTGCACGCCAGGCCAATGCTCTACCACTGAGCCAACCGGCCAGGGCCTATCTGTCTCTTTTATAATAGCCATCCCACCAGGTGGGAGGTGATAGCTCACGGGTTTGATGTACATATCCTAGATAATTACTGGTGCTGAACACGTATTCGTGTATCTGTTAGCCCTTTGAATATCTTCCTTTGGAAAAATGTCTATTCCATTCCTTTGCCCGACTTTAACTGAAATTTTTTTTCTATTGAGTGGTATGAGTTCCTTATGTATGTGGGGTATTAATCCCGCATCAGATAGAGGGTTTGCAAATATTTCCTTCCATTCTCTAGACTGTCTTTTCGTTTTCTTGGTGCCCCTTTTCTGCTGTGCAGAAGCTTTATAGATCAATGTAGTCCCTAGTCCTCTTACTGATTTTCACCTTTGTTACTGTGTTTTCGGTGTCATGTCCATAGAAGTATTGCCGTGACAAATATCAGGGATGTTTTCCCCTGTTTTACTCTAGGAGTTTTATGGTTCCAGGTCTTATATTTCAGTCTTTAATACATTCCGAGTTAATCTTTGTGAGGGGTGTAAGATAAGCATCCAATTTTCTCCTTTTGTGTGTGAACATCCAGTTTTCCCAACACTATTTTCTAGAAGAGACTACTTTTTCTCCCCTGAGTACTGTTGGCTCTCTTGTTAAATATTAGTTGACTGTATCTCCATGGGTTTATCTTGAGGCTATTCTGTTCCACTGGCCTATATGTCTGTTTACATGCCAGTACCATATTGTTTCCATTACTATGGTTTTGTGATACAGTTTGAAATCAGGAAGTGTGTTCTCTTCAGCCTTGTTCTTAGTTCTTGATATTGCTTTAAGGATTTCTGTGGTTCCATACAAATTTTAAGATACTTTTTTTCTATTTCTATAAAATATGCTATTAAAATCTTTTTTAGGAATTGCAGTGCCTCTACAGATGGGTTTGGATAGTATGCATATTTTGACAATGTTAATTCTTCCCATCCACAAACACAGAATGACTTTTTATTAATTGTGTCTACTTCAATTTCTTTTATTAATGTCCCATAGTTGTCTGCATACATCTTTCACTTCCTTGGTTTAAATTTATTCCTAAATATTTTATTGTTTTTGATGCTATTGTCAGTGGGAGTTTTCTTTATCTCTTTTATGGATAATTCATTTTTAGTTTATAAGAATGCAACTGATGGTTGTATACAGTATTGATTTTGTATCCTGAAATTTTACTGAATTCATTTATCAGTTCTAAAAGATTTTTGGGAGAGTCTAGGATTTTTGATGTTTGATCTGATGGGCAGATACATACCAAAAAAATAAATAAAACTAGCCCACCAACTTACAGCATACACAAGAATAAAGTCAAAGTGGATTAAAGACTTAAATATTAAACTCGAAAACATTCAAGTCCTAGAAGGCAACATAGGCAGTAAAATCTCAAACATCTCTCACAGGAATATTTTTGCCAATGTATCTCCTTGGGCAAGGGAGACAAAGGAAAAATAAACAAATGGGACAACATCAAGCTTAAACACTTTTGCAGAGCAACAGAAACCATTCTCAAAATGGAAAGGGAACCCTCTGAATAGAACATATTTGCCAACAATACAACTGATAAGGGGCTAATTTACAAAATATATATATATATATAAAACGTACACAACTCAATACCAAGAAGACAAACTACCCAATTACAAAACAGGCAAAGTTGGCCCTGGCCGGTTGGCTCAGTGGTGGAGCATCGGCCTGGCGTGCGGGGGTCTCGGGTTTGATTCCCAGCCAGGGCACACAGGAGAGGTGCCCATCTGCTTCTCCGCCCCTCCCCCTCTCCTTCCTCTCTATCTCTCTCTTCCCTTCCCGCAGCCAAGGCTCCATTGGAGCGAGGATGGCCTGGGCGCTGAGGATGGCTCCTTGGCCTCTGCCCCAGGCGCTAGAGTGGCTCTGGTCGCGACAGAGCGACGTCCCGGAGGGGCAGAGCATCGCCCCCTGGTGGGCAGAGCGTCACCCCTGGTGGGCGTGCGGGGTGGATCCTGGTTGGGCGCATGCGGGAGTCTGTCTGGCTGTCTCGCCCCGTTTCCGGTTTCAGGAAAAAAAAATACTAAAAAAAAAAAACAACAGGCAGTTTCTGAATAGATACTTTTCCAAAGGGGATATACAAATGGCCAACAGACATATGAACAAAATGCTCAGGGTTATTAATTATCATAGAGATGCAAGTTACAACCACAATGAGATGTCACTTCCCACCTTCCCGAATGGCTGTCATCAGTACATCAACTGACAGCAAGTGCTGGCGAGGATGTGGAGAGAAGGCGACCTTCCTGCTCTGCTGGTGGGAATGCAACCTGGTACGGCCACTGTGGAAATCAGTACGCAGCTATCACGAAAATTATAAGTGGAACTGCCTTTTGATCCAGTGATCCTGCTGCTGAGAATGTATCCAAAGAAATCTGAAACGCTAATTGAAAAGAATATATGCTCCCCTGTCTTCAGGGCAGCCTTACTTACAACAGCCGAGATCTGGAAGCAGCCCAAGTGCCCCTCGGTGGACGAGTGGATACAAAAGCTGTGGGACTTCTACACAATGAGATACTTTCTCAGCCATAAAAGAAAAAAAAAATTTTTTTTTTAAATCTTTCCTTTGCAACAGCATGGATGGACCTGAAGATGATTACGCTACGTGAAATAAGCCAGTCAGAGAATGGCAGATACCGTAGGATCTCACCTCTGTGGAATCTAGTGAACAAGATAAACTGATGAGCAACGTGGAAACAGGGTCACAGACACATGGAGCAGATGGACAGCTGTCAGAGGGGTGGTCGGGGTGGGGGCTGGATGACAGAAGGTGAAGGAACTATAAAACATTTAGATAGATAGATAGATAGATAGATAATAGATAGATAGATAGATAGATAGATAGATAGATAGATAGATAGATATAGATATAGACATAGATAAATAATACATAGACACAGACAGCAGTGTGGTGGTGATGAAGGGGGTGGAGGTAGATGGAGGTGGGCACCGAGAGAACACTGGGGACAGGAAAGACGTTGCTTTAAACGATGGGTGCTCGATGCAGCGTGCAGAAGGTGTTTTGTTGAGTGGGACCCTTAAAACCACATGGTTTTGTGAACAAATGTCACCCCAATACATTCAATAAAAATAAAAAATAAAAAGATGATGTCATCTGCATTCAGACCATTCCCCTCTTCCTTTCTGATTTGGGTGCCTCTTACACCTTTTTCTCGCCTAATCGCTCTAACTAGGACTTCCATTGTTACGCTGAATAGGAATGGTGAGAGCAGGCACTCTTATCTTGTTCCTCCTTTTAGATAAAAAAACTTTTCATCTTTTACCATTCACTGTAACGTTAGCCGTGGGATTGTCACAGTATTTATTATGTTGAGGTACCTTTCTTCTATACCCAATTCTTAAGCTTTTTTTTTTTTTTTATCATGAATGGCTATTGAATTTTGTCAAATGTGATTCTGGGGGTGTTTTTTTTTTTTTGCATCTTTCAAAAAAGATCATACGATTTTAACCCTTTCTTCTGTTCGTGTGATGTATCACATTTATGGATTTGCATAGGCTGAACCATTCTTCATCCTAGAAATAAATACCACTTGACATGGTTTCTGATGCTTTTAATTTGCTGTTAAATTCGGTTTGATTGTGTTTTGTTGAGAAGCGTGCATCCATATTTATCAGGAAGACTGGAACATAGTTTTCCTTTCCTGCAGCATTCTCCTCTGGCTTTGGTAGCGGGGACGCTGACCTCATAAAATGAGTTGAGAACTGCTCCTTTCTATTCAATTTTTGGACGAGTTTAAGAAATATTTATGTTAATCCTTTAAATGGTAGAGTTTACCAATGAGTTTGTTGGGATTTTTTTTTTTTTTTAATTTTTATTTTGTCATTTTAGTGAGCGAGGAAGGAAGGAAGAGAGAGAAACATTGAGTAGGTGTCCTGACTGGGGGATCGAACCGGCGACCTCTGTGCTTCGGGACGACGCTGTAACCCTGTGAGCTACCCGGCAAGGGCAGGATGGTTTTGATTACTGATTCAGTCCCCTGACGTTTATTGATCTGTTCAGATTTTCTATATTCTTCCTTATTGTCTCGGTGTATTGTATGTCTCTAGGAATTGATCCATTTCTTCTAGATTTTCCAAGGTATTGGCCTAGAACTGTTCACGGCAGTCTCGTGACTCCTTTCACTTCTGTGGTATCAGTTGCACTGTCTCCTCTTTCACTGATAATTTTATTTGTTGGGTCCTGTCTCACCAACTCTTAGTTTTCTGTTCATCGTCTGTATTGCTTTCCCGTTCTCTAGTTTGTTTATTTCTGCTTTCTACTAGGTTTTTCCTTCCCCTGACACTGGGATTAGTGTGCTCTTTTCCTCATCCCCTGAGACGAGACAAGATGGAAAGTCGCAGGCCTGCAGGCTGGGCTCGGCCACCGCTCCTGGCTGGGTGGGTGGAGTCGCAGGCTGCACTCCCCACCGGGCGGCTGCAGATGAAGCTTCCTGGTCAGAGGAGAGCTCTGGCCGGGCTCTCCAGTCGGGATGGGTCGCAGTCAATGCCCCAAAGTGGCGCAGGGCCACGGGCTGGGCTTGAGCGGTCAGGGAGGCTGCTGGCTGCATTCCGCTGTTGTGCAGGGCCACGGGCTGGGCTTGGGTGGTCAGGGAGGCTGCTGGCTGCATTCCGCTGTTGTGCAGGGTCACTGGCTGGGCTTGGGTGGTCAGGGAGGCTGCTGGCTGCATTCCGCTGTTGTGCAGGGTCACTGGCTGGTCTTGGATGATCAGGGAGGCTGCTGGCTGCATTCTGCTGTTGTGCAGGGTCACTGGCTGGGCTTGCTGGTCCGGAAGGCCTCCCACTGTATCCTGCAGACCACAGATAAGAGTCTGTGGTCAAGCAGTGTTGTTCCTTGGGCTCCCTGAAGGGAAGAGGCTGCAGGCTGTGTTCTGCAACCAGGCAGAGCTGTGGGCTGGGCTCGGCCCCTGGGGGTGCTGTGGGCTGGGCAGTGGGCTGGGCTCGGCCGCTGGGGGTGCTGTGGGCTGGGCAGTGGGCTGGGCTCGGCCGCTGGGGGTGGTGTGGGCTGGGCTCCGAGGCCAGCCAGGGTCATTGGCCTGTGCAGGACCGCAGGCTACACTTAGCTGCCAGGCAGGGCTTCTGGCCTGGCTCCTTGCCCAAGCGCAGCTGTAACGTGGGCTTCACCACCGCCAGGCTTCCCAGTCGGCAGGCTCCAGAGCCTGGGCTCAGCAGTTGAGGGAGGCTGTCCATCTTCTACCCTGTCTAGGTGGGGCCACAGAACGGGCTCCATGGTCAGTACAGCTCATGGGCTGGGAACCCAAATTAGGCAGAACTGCCAGCTGAGCTCCGTGGCCAGCTGAGCCCAGCAGACGGGCAGAGCCTCCGGCAAGGATCTCTGCGTGGGCTCCGCCAGGAGCAGGAACGCGGTACACCCAGAGCTGAGCGCTGGTTGTCATAGCCCTGTCCCCCGACTCTGCCTCTACCCGATCCCCACGGTCAGGCTCTGCAGATTCTCCCAGAAATCCCCACGAGGCAAAACGCAAGGGGGCCTCCTGGCCTCAAACTCCACATGGCGGAATTTGCTGTCCACCTTGGACATCCAGGGGCCACAGGCTTAGAGGGGTCCTTTCTGTGAAGCACAGCATGCTGGGGAGGGGGGACAATGTGGTCAGAGTGTAGCCACTTCTCTTAGCGTTCTCTGTGACCTAGGGGTGCTTCCGCCTCAATCCCCCCCCCCCCCCCCCCCCCCCCCCCCCCCCCGTCTACGGTTGTCACAACGGCGTCTTGTTTATAAACAGTTGCCAGTGGGCCTTCTTGTGAAGGAACTGAAGTTGGCAACAACCTACGTCACCATGCTTACGCTGTGGTATTTAAATACATTGTTTCAGTAAACCTAGCGGGCGAGCAGGTGAGGATACTGAGATGGTAAAGAAAGAACAACACTGGCTCACATTGCGGAAGAAGTAAGTAAAGGATTGAGGGAGGCAACCCAGTCTTCTGTTTGTTGGTTGGTTAGTTGGTTGGTTTGTCTTCATGAATCTGTAACCTTTGTTCTTGATTTTGTAATGTGCTTATTATCTTCAGGTGGTGGAGCAAACTGTCACTTGACTCATTTAAATTTGTTAAAGGAACTACGATGATAAGATTACCCAGCCAGTTGGGAAGAACACCCATGAGCTAACACAAACTTTTTATAAAATTCAAGCTTCAATTCCAATAACCTAGAAGACAGAGCGGAAGCCTATTGGTGATCACATCATTCCAGAGCCAGTCGTTTCTTTCCAGAAACGATTACTACGGGAGGGAAAGGGGCAGAGAGGAGATGGGCAGGGCGGCTGACAGGCAGGTGTGATGATACATCGCTCTTCACACAGATGGCTACGGAGACTTTCAACTCCAGTCTAGGAACGTGCAACTAGGTAACACAGACCAATCAGCCAGATGGAAAAGACACTGGTTTCCTAGAGCTACCTTCTTCTGTCCAAAACCCCACGTGAAAACAGTTCCCGTGTGGGGGAAACAGAACCCTACCTTTGTGGCCAAAAGTAAAAGCCAAAGGAAGAATGTCACATCCGTGGTTAGTTGGCGAGCGCCGGAAACCCGGAGCCATGCGCTGTGTCGCTCGCCCATCCCCCTCTGCTCCTCGGTCCCTCTTCTCCAGCCCGTCCATCCGTCCGTCCCGGCAGCTGGGAGACTCCCCCGCTCCTTTGGGGCTCACCACCATGCGGACCTGTGTTTTCCCATCAGTAGCTCTTTTTTTTTTTCTTTTTTTTTTTGTATTTTTCTGAAGCTGGAAACCTGGAGGCAGTCAGACAGAATCCCGCATGCCCCCGACCGGGATCCACCCGGCACGCCCACCAGGGGGCGATGCTCTGCCCATCTGGGGCGTTGCTTTGCCGCAATCAGAGCCACTCTAGCGCCTGAGGCAGAGGCCACAGAGCCATCCTCAGTGCCTGGGCCAACTTTGCTCCAATGGAGCCTTGGCTGCGGGAAGGGAAGAGAGAGATAGAGAGGAAGGAGAGGGGGAGGGGTGGAGAAGCAGATGGGTGCTTCTCCTGTGTGCCCTGGCCGGGAATCGAACCCGGGACTCCTGCATGCCAGGCCAACGCTCTACCACTGAGCAAACCAGCCAGGGCCCCATCAGTAGCTCTTAACAGACCCGGCTGTCGGAGGGCTCAAAGACGCCCACAGAACCTCTCCACGGAATGGCTCTTGTTCAAGCATTGTGCTTCCTCAGGGCAACAAGCATGCTGCCCGACCACCGGCTCGCCGGGAGAGCCCGATCGGCTCCGACAGGGACCCCTGGTTCCCCCCACGGCACCAAACCGGCTCCGCTCGCCGCCCAGCCTTTTCGTCTCCAGTGAGGCATAATTTCTATCGCCCTGTGCCAGGCACGGAATACGGACGCTACCTCTTCACTCCTGTGTTTATTCAGCATCTACTGGGTTACCCCTGGGGTTTGAGAGTGAAAGCAGTGAAGTTTTCTTTTTCTTCTCACTTAGGGGGTCACCTTCCCAGTCCGCCAACTGAATTTCCCATGAGTGACCGGAGAGAACGCCCCAAGAGGCAAGACTATGGTTGACTAAGGTCGCAGATGCTGTACGCTGACGAGCATGCTGAGTGTGGGAGGCTCAGCAGAGGCAGCCCTTGTCCTGGCTGCCTGGAGAGGCATCCGGGGAGGCGTCCAGGGAGGCGTCACGGGCACTGGAGAGGCATCCGGGGTGGCGTCCAGGGAAGCATCCAGGGAGGTGTCACAGGCACGGGGAAGCGTCTCCGCACCCCCATGATCCAGGTGCCGTGAAAGAGGAAGTCACCCAACGCAGCCGAGGGGCCCGAAGAGACATCCATGACCGCAGGCTCTGAGCGGAGACGTGACTGATGGGACAGCATTGACCAGGCAGCCGCCACCTTTCCCGCGAGGCCGACCAGGGGCGCCCGGCAGCGGAGCACATGCCGGCAGAGCCAGACGGCAGGCGGGGGACCGGGAGGTTCAGTGGGGAGCAGAGGAGGGACAACAGCGTGGGTTTGCTGTATAAGCTGCGCCCCCCACCCCGTTCTGACTGCCTTGAAATCTCCTGGGGGCTCGTTCTGAGGTTTTTAAGACAGTGGTAACCAAGTCAGGTTACTTGACTAACCTCCTGACATCTTAGACCTCTCCCTGTGACTGTCCTAAAGATGAGTGGACGAGAGTAGCAGACAGGTCAGAAAGAGTAAGACCAATTAGCGTTATCTGCAGCAATCTCGGAAGAACCGATGGTGGCCCACAGGTGGCAGTGATGATGGGGAAATAAACAGCCAGATGGCTTCCCGGCATCTTTAGGAGAGCGTTTACAGTGCTTCACAAATTACCGAGTCACACTGGTCACATCCTCAGCTGGGCGGCTGTCCCACCGTTTGCACCAGGCACATGAGTGGAGCTCGGTCCTGCCAGACCTGACCGGAAGCTTGGAGAGCCACCAGCGGTGGGTGTTGAGGTCAACTCTGAGGATCCTTCAAAAAAGGTGAGTTTTGACTTGCTGAGCGTATTCCCCACACACGGACTGACCACACTCACTCCCAGCAGAAGGGTCAGCAGAGAAAGTGTCTAATGAGGAACAAGGTCTTTCTACGGGGATGACAGATGACACATCAGCACGGCCGTAGCAACAGGCCCGTAATGGCCCACAGCAAATTCCTCGAGTCTGGAATCTGTTAAATTGGGCTCTTGACAGCTTCAAACTCGGAGGCAGAGCCCGCATCTCAAACAGAAGAGGAAGAATTGTCTCAATGCCTCCATTCTTGTAATTGAAGAAATTGCTCATCATTTTACATTCCAGCTTCCTGACAGGATCACCAGTTTGAGCTGAGTGTGGGAATTCAATTATGTAGCTTCTGTCTGCATCTTTAAAAGAAAACCACCCGACCAGCCTGTCAAATACCCGGCATGTTTGCCTGTTGGAAATTGTTATCTCCTCCTGACACGGGAAATGTCCCTGCCGAAGAGAAACCTATTATATTTTACCAAACTAGCAGAACCCTATCATAAAACTTGACAAAGAAAGCATTAAAAAAAAATAAATAACTACAGACCAATTTCATCTATGAATAGAAATGCAAAATTTCTAAATAAAATATAAGCATATGAAATAGGACGATGGAACTGTAAAGGCTTTTCTATTAAAATTAAAATAAAGCGCTTTGCCTACTGTGTGACTCTAATTATTTAATGTTACTCTAAGTGTCTGGCCAATGCAATAAGACAAGAAACATAATAAATAAATGAAGGATATAATTATTGAAAAGGAAGTGGCCACGTTTCTCATTATTTGCATATACCCACCTAGAAAATCTAAGCAAATGAACTGAAAAAGTCTTAGAACTTATAAGCTTCATTAATTCATCTTCTATGAATTTAATTTAAAGAAATAGAGTTTTTGATTTATGAGAGTCTCATCCCAGCATTATTTTTATTAGTGAAAAAAGTGGACAGTAATCCAAATAATATCTAAAAATTATCAAATGTATCACTTCTATTCAGATGATAAAATGCACAACTGTTAGAACTTACATTTTAAAAACTATTTAATAAGGGGGAAATGTTCACACATCGTGAGAATAAGGACAAAATGCAAACCTAAATGCACTGTGCTTTCTCTTTTGTAAAATAAACAAATAAACATATACTGTACTTACCGTAGTTTTCACTCCGTAAGACGCACCTGACCATGGACACACCTAGGGTTTTAAGGAGGAAAATAGGAAAAAAAATATTCTAAACCAAATGGTGTGTTAAAATATTTAATAAAATATACCACAATAATATGTCAACAATGTAAACTCAACAGCAGGATTAAAAATCATGAGCACTGTTATTAACAAATGAGAAGAGACTTTAATGTTCAAATTCTCTTCTAGTTGTCCGGGAACCCGCAGCAGCTAAAAAAAAAAAAAGAAATGAACATTCGCTTATCCATAAGACGCACGGGCATTTCCCCCTCCACTTTTGGGGGAAAAAAAGTGCGTCTTATGGAGCGAAAAATACGGTACAAAGAAAACACACTGAAAAGAAGGAATATAAAATATTACCGTTATCACTGGATAAAGTGTTTTTCAACGTGTATGGAATTTAAATACATGAATCAGTCTCACTATAAAATACACTGTAAAAAAGGTAGAGATATAAACCAGATGATGACAAAGGTCCCTGCCAATCTGCTTCTGGCATAAACATGACGATTTTCTCTGGAAATCTGACACTTTAAAACAGAAAAAGGTCTGTGATGTTACCACCCCCTGTCCACCCAGGCTGGGCTGCCACATGACAATAGCAAATAGCTTCATTCAGAGATTTTTAGGGAGCTGCCCTTCCTGGGCACGGATCTTAGCCCTCAAGCCTACCACTTAACAGCGCTTTTTTCTGGTCCCAGAGGACCCCGTTCATTCCCCCCGCTCATGTGCCACACTTGCTGTCTGCCCCGGGCCCCCTGGGTCAGCCTTTACCAAAACCACATGACATGACCCATCTGAGATGAGCTTTCCAGGTGGGCTCCCCTTCCAGCACCATCATACCAAACACTTAGATTCCTGGCTCAGAACCCCCCCCCCCCAGGACATCCACCACCCTCCCTTAATAGATCCCTAGTTTTGATTTCTCCTTGTGGTGGACCACAGCAGACCCAACCTGGACACCAACCTAGCAGATCAATACCGGGGGTTACGTCCGAAGGAGCAGAATGTTCTGCCTGGTGAAGGTGGCCCAGATCGGAAAGACGCTGGGTGCCTATTGACTGACAGTCCGATCCAGAGATAGAAGCTGTGAATGTCCCGTCCACAGAGGAGGGCACCATTACAACCAGGGGTGAAGTCAGAGGAACGGGAGAGTCGGAAGTTATGATGCAGAGACGCCGGGATCCAGCTGAGGAAACTCCGAGTGAGTGAGCGAGGACTCAGCTTCCGCGGCTAGATGTGAACACGGTGTGGCAGGTCACAGCGAGGGACACAGGAGCGCAAGCTCGCAGAATCCCGGCACTAATCTCACAGGGTGGAGCGGGCCAGCTGAGCCGCGCGTACCCAGTGCAGAACGGGGCAGCCGCCACCTGGGGACGCTGGCTCATGACTTCCACATCTGCTCATTTCTCATTTAAAAAAAGGAAAAGCTAGAAATTCAAATTTTTATATGAAATCCCCCAACTTTAAAATGGTATCGACCAACTCATGTTCTGAATGTTAACAAGCCAAACAAACCAGGTTTGCAGGCTTGACTGGGTCAGTGGACGGCCACTTACAACTTCAGGACCGAAAGCTGCATGACACATTTAGAAGGCGGCAGGGGATGGATTTGTGTAAGATTAGTCAGCCCTCCACTTCCCCAACGGGGAGGCTTTCCGGGATAGGACGGGGAGAAAAGAGGGACTATGCTTTCATTTGTTCCAAAGAATGATGCATCTCACCTCAGGGTGGTGACATGGCAGGATAGTCACCCCCTCCCCCAAGTCCACCCCCCCACCGCCATCAGGAACAGTCACCCCCTCTTCCCAAGTCCACCCCCCCCCACCGCCGTTTCCACTGTCCCTAGGAGTCTGGTCAGTTCCCAAAGTTAGGCTAGGCATGCCCTCAGGGAACTTGCTGTGGGAGATTAGGGCCACAACAGTAATGGCCATAGACATCTGAATGTCATCAGCACTTCTAATAGGGCCCCCCACTTGTTGACATTGACAGTTCCCGGGATCTCTTTCTACTCACAGAACACAATGTGTGGGGTTTTATTTCACACCAACAACCAATTCTCCAACTCTCCAGTCCAGACAGACACCAGCTGGGTGTCCTACAATTTAATTCAACTCTGACCCGAGCTACCCGGAGTGAGTGAGCACCAAGTGGGGGGCCCACCAGGCACGGGCTCAGCCCCACAAAACTGTCAGAAGTCCCGGGGGCACCAGGACGTCTGACAGACAGACTGGCTGCAAATTCGGGGATTCCCACTACCGCCTCATCAGGGTCTGTAATCTTGTAGAGAGGCTCCCAGAACTCCGGGAAGCACTTTACTAACGTCTCCTACTTTATTACAAAGGGGCTCTGTGAACAGCTGCATGAAGAGGTAGAGAAGGCAAGGTCCAGAAGGGTCCAAGCACAGGCCTTCCAGTCCGATGAATCTGGGGTGCACCACCCTCCCGGCACTTGGATACACTCACTGACACTGAAACTCTCTGAACTCCATAGTTTAGGGGGGGTTATTAGAGGTTTTATTACACAAGCCTGGTTGATTAAATCACTGGCTGCCAGAGGTTAGCTCCACCTGCAGTTCTGCAGCTCTTCTCTGCTCCCCGGAGGTCAGGGAACGGTGTGTGTGTGTGTGTGTGTGTGTGTGTGTGTGTGTGTGTCTGAACCCTCTAATCATGCTTTGTGTTTCTGGCAACCTGCCCCCCATCCTCAGGCTCTCTAGGAACCCCAGCCCCCAGTCAACTCACTCATCGGCGCACAAAAGGACACTCTTAACCAGGGGTCCCCAAACTACGGCCCACGGGCCGCATGCGGCCCCCTGAGGCCATTTATCTGGCCCCCGCTGCACTTACAGAAGGGGCACCTCTTTCATTGGTGGTCAGTGAGAGGAACACATTGACCATCTCATTAGCCAAAAGCAGGCCCATAGTTCCCATTGAAATACTGGTCAATTTGTTGATTTAAATTCACTTGTTCTTTATTTTAATATTGTATTTGTTCCCGTTTTGTTTTTTTACTTTAAAATAAGATATGTGCAGTGTGCATAGGGATTTATTCATAGTTTTTTTTTATAGTCCGGCCCTCCAACGGTCTGAGGGACAGTGAACTGGCCCCCTGTGTAAAAAGTTTGGGGATCCCTGCTCTTAACCAACCCAGAGATCCTCAGGGTCTCAGAAGCTCTTGAATCAGGGAGAGCAAATATTACAACCTCAGGGTGTTCCCATCACTCTAGCACTTGGGACACTACAAGAGTTTGAGGAGCTCTGCGCCAAGACCCGGGGACAAGGCCAAGTATAGTCATTATTTCACGATGTCACGACAGGTGAGCTGTTAGCCCGGCTCTCACTGACCATTGTCTATGAACATGGAGTTTCCAGGGGGTGTAAACAGGTCCAAGGCAGAGAACGAGGTGGTGGAAGCTCCTCTTTGAGAACTGTGGATTCGTCGACCTTTAAACTTCCCCACGGACCCCGGCGTTCAGCAGGCACACCGCCCGGGGCATGCACGCTTTGTGGGGCGTCTCTGGGATTTTACAAGGCGCCAAGCATGGGTCTGGGTGTTCTTGGCATGGGTGCATATCCACCTAGAAAAATGCACATTTTACCTGACAACCTTTCCAAAAACGAAAGCAGAAAACAGGATATTATCAAAGATACAATAAATTCCCTCAAAACCAAAAGACTTGCATTTTCCGATAGAAGCACCCTTCTGCTACCCAACGCAGTTAACGGTGGCCCACAGGAAAGCACATTTTGATGGCATTTCGGAAAACGGATCAAGACGAGAGACCCATTCGGGGAGTAGAAAATCAGGTTATAGATGAAGGTAAGGGAATCACAACGGCATCTGGAAGCCAGAACCCCCCAGAGAAATAACCTTCAAAGTCTGAGCAGGAATTAATTGCCAACCAAATGAGAAATGTATTTGTAAAAGTAAATAAAAAGTCAGTTGTATAGATTCAGGATCTCAAAAAAAAGATTACCTTCCTTTCACAGTTTCTCAGAAACTACTAAAAATAATACACCGGGGCAGGGGGGCTGGGGGGCTGGGGGGGGGAACATCGCCAAGTTGAGAGATGTGGTATAAAACCGCCACCCAGGCCCTGGCCGGTTGGCTCAACGGTAGAGCATCGGCCTGGCGTGCGGGGGACCCGGGTTCAATTCCCGGCCAGGGCACATAGGAGAGGCGCCCATTTGCTTCTCCACCCCCCACTCCTTCCTCTCTGTCTCTCTCTTCCCCTCCCGCAGCCGAGGCTCCATTGGAGCAAGGATGGCCCGGGCGCTGGGGATGGCTCCTTGGCCTCTGCCCCAGGCGCTGGAGTGGCTCTGGTCGCGGCAGAGCGGTGCCCCGGAGGGGCAGAGCATCGCCCCCTGGTGGGCAGAGCATCGCCCCCTGGTGGGTGTGCCGGGTGGATCCCGGTCGGGCGCATGCAGGAGTCTGTCTGACTGTCTCTCCCCGTTTCCAGCTTCAGAGAAATACAAAAAAAAAAAAAAGAAAACTGCCACCGAGATTGCAGGTTGCCAGGAAGTACCCAGCCTCCCCTCCCCCGTGAACAAGGGAACCTGATCCTCTTGTCTGTGTATGGCAATGCATTCGCACAAGACCTCTGGGCCCCGTCTGCCCTCAGGCTAGGTGTGACCGTAGGCTTGGAGGTCTGGCCCATGACGTGTCAATGGGACGTCCCGGGTTGGACTTCCCGGTACCTCGGCTGGAACACACACACACACACACACACACACACACACACACACGCCATGAGCCTCCCTGTCCTCCTCCTCCTGCCTGTCTGGGATGCAGGCATAACGGCTAGAGACCCAGCAGGCCTCGCTGACCGCACGGCGGCCCTGAGGACGAAAGCCACACACCGGCACCGCTTACGTTTTCCGGAAGGACGGCAGGAGCGCGGTCAAGCACGCCGAGGCCGTGCAGACCTGAGTGTCGGCCTCCAGACTTCTTTCACGTGAGTGAGAAGTAAACGTCTCTGTTAAAATCAGTGTTCACTCTCGTTCCCCGACACACGCAGTTGACGCTAACCCGGAGTGATGCAGAAATGTTACAAAGTGTACGTGGAATTCAGCTCTGCATGGGGACACCGGCCACTGGAGGCGGACAGCTGTACCTCCTGACTACGGGGACCTCCATCATCCAGAGTCACACCCAGCCTCCCAGGGAGCAGCGCTCGGCCTCTGACGGAGCGACTCGAGGGTTGGAAGGGTCAGCCCCTTTCTGACGAGTTGTGCCGATTTGTCCCAGCTCCAGGGTTCCTGTCCAAGTCCCAGCGTTCTGAGCTGCAGCCACGTGGCAAGGCCGCTTACGCTTCTGCCCCATTCTGCAAGTCTCCCCTCTTTACAAGGGCACCCCCACACACACTAATCCTCTGCTGGCCACCCCGCCTCTCAGAGCTCGTTTCCAAGCATCCAGTCTAACATGGTACTATCATCTCCATTTTCCAGACACCCAAAGCATCAGAGACTTTTATCAACATGCTTCTGCTTGTCCAGCTGACAGGGGAGCTCGGGCCAAACCCGGAGACGGTCTCACCCTCAGGTCACGTTGGGCGGGCGTCCTGAAGCTTAGAGCCCAGAGCTCACGTTCACCGTGGTTCACCTGCCCTCCCTCCGCGCAGCCGGTACGAATCTGGTCCCAGCGTGTCTAGGCAATGTGAGCCTCTCTCCAGAGAGAGAGGTGCCCTTCTAGGGCAGTGGTCAGCAGACGCATTAGTCCACAGAGCCAAATATCAACAGTACAACGACTGAAATTTCTTTTGAGAGCCGAATTATTTAAACTTAAACTATCTAGGTAGGTACATTCCTTATCGAGGTAGCGCCCGCATGTGGTATTCTGTGGAAGAGCCACACTCAAGGGGCCAAAGAGCCGCATGTGGCTCGTGAGCCGCAGTTTGACAACCACTCTTCTAGGGGGACAGACAGCGCCTGCCACCTACAGGTCTTGCCTGAGAACCCGCCCCTCACCACTGTCCCAGTCCAGCCCTCCCATCATCTCACTTAGTCCCCGATAATAGACGTTTAACCGTCTTTCCAGCAGAACCAAGGCGGACCTCTGACTGATCTCCATGGCAAAGTTGTCTCCAGGTACCTCAAGAGCCTGCAGGACAGATTTAAGAGAGAGAGAGAGAGAGAGAGAGAGAGATGAGGACAGAAATGTCCCGCTCGCATGCTGTGAGCTCAGCCCGTCCAGGCTGTGGGCAGTGCGGACCAGGACCAGCCGCGTCTGGAGAGCCGCTGAGAGTTCTGCACCCAGACGGGATTTCTAATGCAGCAGCCGGCAGAGTGTGATTTATGAGACTGACCCCACGGTTCTCAGTCGGACAAATCTCACCTTCACGTTAGGATCAACAGTTCCAGGAACGGCTTTAATATAGAGTGAAGAAAAGTGTACACCTTCTCGGGCTGCCTTTGGGAATCTCACAGAACTGAGGACATAAAAACAGTAAATGTTCTGTAACAGAAGGTAGAGCGAGGTTGTCTGATCGGTCTTATTTCCATTTTAAAGTCTCTTGATTCTTAGGGGTTATTGATACATAATAATGCCGGTGGCAAATTTTATACTAATAGAGAAAAATATAAGAGAATAAGTAAAAGTTCTCCTTAAATCCTCCCCCAAGGCCACCCCTTCAAGGTGTCACCACTAAGAACAGTCCAAAAATCACCTTCCAAATGTGCATCCATACCAACAAGGACATAATATGACCGGACACACGCACAGAGAGTTGTAACATAAATAATGTGATTACGTCATAAAAGTTGTCCAGGGTCGGGCCCTGGCCGGTTGGCTCAGTGGTAGAGCGTCGGCCTGGCATGCAGAAGTCCCGGGTTTGATTCCCGGCCAGGGCACACAGGAGAGGCGCCCATCTGCTACTCCACCCCTCCCCCTCTCCTTCCTCTCTGTCTCTCTCTTCCCCTCCCGCAGCCGAGGCTCCATTGGAGCAAAGATGGCCCGGGCACTGGGGATGGCTCCTTGGCCTCTGCCCCAGGTGCTAGAGTGGCTCTGGTCGCGGCAGAGCGACGCCCCAGAGGGGCAGAGCATCGCCCCCTGGTGGGCAGAGCGTCGCCCCCTGGTGGGTGTGCTGGGTGGATCCCGGTCGGGCGCATGCGGGAGTCTGTCTGACTGTCTCTCCCCGTTTCCAGCTTCAGAAAATACAAAAAAAAAAAAAAAAGTCCAGGGTCCTCTGTTCTCACAGCAATACAATGGACTTCTCATCCAATCAACGGAACCTCACACCACGTAATTATCAACAACAATAACAATACTGGCGATGAAGTGTTTCGGTGTATGCAGGAGGAAACCGAGGCCCCCGGTCACGGTACTAAGCTCGCCTAAGGACACACAGCAAGTGGCAGAGCTCAGACCGGAACCCAGGCCGTTGGGCTCCAGAATCGTGTTCTCATCGCAGAAGGGGACATCTTTCTAGATCAGTCGTGTCGGGGAGCGGTGAGAAGATACCCAGAAGGCTCCTACAGTAGGGGAGTGGCTTGCTTGCAAGGTCTGTCGCCAAATCCAGAGATTCCCAAATGCTCCTTTCAAAGAATGAGAACCAGAGCAGGTAGGGGTTCCCCAAGTTAGAGTTGTTGCACCCCACACTGCAAGAGGAGTGGTCCATGAGGATTCGTCTCAGAAGTAAAAGCTGAGAACAGGATGCTTCCATTTACTGTAACCTTAAAAGGGAAGGCCCTGGCCAGTGGTTCAGTGCACAGAGAGTTGGCCCAGTGTATGGATATCCCGGGTTCTATTCCTGGTCAGGGCACACAAGAGAAGAGACCATCTGCTTCTCCCCCCACCCCCCGCCTACCCCTTCTCGCCCTCTTCCCTTCCTGCAGCCAGTGGCTTGATTGGTTCAAGCATGGCCATGAGTGCTGAGGATAGCTCCACTGGACTGCATCAGCCTCAGGCACTAAAAATAGCTTGGTACTCGAACATCAGCCCCAGATGGGGTTGCTGGGTGGATCCTGGTTGGTCGGAGTACATAAAGGAGTCCGTCTCACTATCTCCCTGCCTCTCACCTTAAAAAAAAAAAGAAAAAATGTGTATGTTGCTTTGAACTTTATTATGCTTTGGAGAGAGACAGTATAGGAAATTTTTAAAATTAAAAACACAGTAGGCATTTAGCAATTGTTGGGTGGATGCATAAATGTTGGGTGGCTGGAGACATGGATGAACAGATGGACAGATGAAATAGACAAAGGAGAGCCAAGAAGCTGGCCTGGGTCCTAGAAATGAGCTTGGGTCTTAGCCTTGAAAGACGGCTGGCCCCGGCCCCTGACCCAGAGACTTGTGATTGGCTAAGCATAAGAAGTAGACCCAACTGGGAGGCCCGGGCTGGCTGAGGTATGAACCGAGGCTGCAGGCGGTGTTTTCAACTCTTCGGTAGCTGAAACAGAGATCGTCCATGACCTGAATTTCCCGCTGACAGCTGGATGCGTGCCATGTTCACTTCAAGACATGCAAACGGCCACTTCCGCCGACAGCCTCCTACGGAGTAGACCGAGCATCTGTCCAGACGTTTTGTATGCAAGCCACAGAGATCAGTCTCTAACTAATTTAATAAAAGGGACTTCACCGACAGGATTTGTGGAGAGGCTCCGAGAATCAAAGGAAAGACTGAAAAACGGAGAGAATGTGAACGGAAACCGCTCTGGGCAGATGGGCATCCATCAGGAACTAGTGACCAGTCTTTCCTGGACTTCACCCTGGAGCTGAAGGGAGTCCAGTCACTTCCCATTCCCCATGCTACTCTTCTCAAGATCCCATCCGGAACGAAGGCGCCTGACTGGACCGCCCTCGGCCGGTGCCCACCCTGCGGCCAGCGGGGCGCTGAGGGGAGGGGAGTGGTCCTAAGAAGCTGCTGGGCTCTTCCTGCCCCCAGATCTTCCCGCTCACCTGAGCCTGCCTGTCACTGTGATCGGTAGCTGCCTGCACAAAATAGCGCCTCATCTCAAGATCCCGACTCGCTCCTCTCAAACAGCGAAGAGGGCAGCAGCTGTCGAAAGTCCGAGTAGTGTCTCAGAGGTCCCTCCGGCAGGACTGGTCCTCACCGCCCCCTCGGACACCCCTACATTGGCTTCTGCCCCTTCCCTAGTCTCACCCACCCCACTTGCTGGCTGGGTCATCTAAAGGCACCTCCCAAGTAAACTACAATACCTTCCTCAAGTCCTTTCCCCCCCGAGATCTGTGGCAGTGGGAATCCCAAGTCAGGCCAGGACCGTACTGGACCGTCCCACGAAGACAGTATCCAGGCGAAGAAGGTCGTTTCCCCAAAGAGAAAGCAGAGAATAGAGCAGGGGTCCCCAAACTTTTTACACAGGGGGCCAGTTCACTGTCCCTCAGACCGTTGGAGGGCCGGACTATAAAAAAAACTATGAACAAATCCCTTTGCACACTGCACATATCTTATTTTAAAGTAAAAAAACAAAATGGGAACAAATACAATATTTAAAATAAAGAACAAGTAAATTTAAATCAACAAACTGACCAGTATTTCAATGGGAACTATGGGTTTGCTTTTGGCTAATGAGATGGTCAATGTGCTCCTCTCACTGACCACCAATGAAAGAGGTGCTTCTTCCAGAAGTGCGGCGGGGGCCGGATAAATGGCCTCAGGGGGCCGCATGCGGCCCGTGGGCCATAGTTTGGGGACCCCTGGAATAGAGGAAAGACGCTGGACACGGGAAAAGGAAAGACTGCTACCTCGCACAAGCGGAACTTCGCTTTCCCTACACAGACACCCCACTTGAGAACCGTCACCCAGAGCTCTGTTTGCCCGGCAAAGACAATGGGAATCAATTCCCCTTTTAAATCTTCCAGGCCAGACCTCAGACGCTCAGACAAAAGAAAGTCTGACGTAGCCACTTTGATGCACAAGGAAGAGGCTCCAGGGACCGGTCCATCAGGTAGCATTCCTGTGTCGTCACGGAGATCAGCAGGAAAGTGTCCATCCATCCCATCCTCCGTGAAGACTGGACGTTATATTGCTTCTCATCATCACCATGCAGACCCTTAGATCATCCTGCAGTCGGTCCTGGGGACCTAGTGACATGGAGACTGACTAGCCTCGTAGCCCTTACTGATGGCCACTCAAAGCGCAGGAGACACTTAAGAATCCATGCCAATAAGAAAAGGGTCATAAAAATCAGGACCCAGGGAGTCAAACTCTGAAATCCTTAGGAATTCAGCAAGAATCCACCTTGACTCCTGGCTGATTACCCAATACATGGAAGCTAAGATTTCTAGAGAGACTCCCCAGGAGGCCTCACACATCATCTAAAAAAATATTTAGAGTGGCCAGTATGAGCTGAAATGTGAATGCCGCTTGCCCCAAGGGGCTCAAGGCATATAAACAAATCATTATGACATCAGCAAGATGCATGTATCCAATGAATATGTATTGAGTTATATTTATGCTATATTTATATTAGTTTCTTGCTCACACAGCTCCTGCAGCTTTGGACTGATCGAGGCGGGGTGAGAGTCAGGGGTGTTGAATTTGTCTCTCCTTTTTCTGGGATGAACTGGACTCCCAGAGTATTTTGATCCGACAGTCACGGCAGGAATGCCAGAGGGCCATCCCCTGCTGCACAGGCACGTCCCAAGTCCGCCTGCTTCGTGTCCACTAACATCCTCAGTGGCCAGAGGAGCAAGGTCAAGAAGCAGGGAAAAGCTCTCCCCCCACCACACAGCTATGAGAAACGAATGAATAATGCTATTAGAAGGAAGATGATAATTTAGGGAATATAGACTATAATTCAAGCTGTCACCATCTGAATAATGAAAAATAAGGGGCCCTCTGGAGATCAAAGGAAAAGAGCTGTGTGTGGAATCATACAGAGGTAACAGAGAGAGGGAACAGCTACGGCAGGAGATGGATGGGCACCCAACCCGGCTTCAAGGGCTCGAGGAGGGCTTTCGGCCTCCCGGAGGTCTCTGCTTCCCTAATAAAGACCTGCTCCCACACAGAATGAGTCTGAGCTACAGACGTCCAGCTGCCGGACAAAGGCACCTAAGGACTAACATTCTCTCTGTTATTTTTTTTCTCTTTATTCTCAGGTCACTCTCACACTTAGGATGACATTGGGGGCCACCAAGAGGTCATTTTTCAAGCAAGAAAGAAAGCAGTTTCAAGCAAGTAATGGGAGCAGAAACTGGGTCACAAGGAATTAAGACTGTGAGGACATGGTTCCTACATAGTACATGTCTAGACATGTATTCTGGAGTTTACTAGAGATGAGAACCGAGAAGGAGAAAAAAAAAAAAAAGAAGGTAGAAGAACACATCGTTTCAACCTCAGGGCCTTTGCACATGCTCTTCCTTCTATTTGGAATGGTATTCCGCCAGATCTCAAAGAGCTAATAACTCTTCATCATTCAAATCTCAATCCAACGGTCACTGCCCTTCCCACCCAAAGCATTCCTGCCCCACACTCTATCCCACACTGTTATCTTCACAACTATTAGTATCTAGATTTGTCTTTTGTTGTTGTTGTTCAACAAAACATTGTTGTTCAATGTTGTTGATATGCTTATTAACTGTTCTGATCACTAGAGTGGGCTCAGATCCCTTTTTCTGTCTTCTGCACTGTGTCCCCCATGCCTTCAGTCACTCCTGGGACATGGCAGGGGCTTGAAATAATTGTTAAATAATTAATATAATGATAAATGGACGGATGAACCAATGAATAACTTCAGAAATAAGTGAAGAAGAGGAGAAAGTGGCAATGATGAAAGAGGAAAATATAGAAAGAAAAAGCAAGACAGGCCATAAGAAAACAGAACGTGGCAAAATTGAGAGGAGCAGAGAAAGCAGAGAAGGGAAGAAGAAAAGAGCTTCAAGGGCACCGAAGAGTGAAGGTCTGCAGCCGCTGCCCCGAGGCTGGGGGCTTGAACAGAGTGATCCAGGCGAGAGGGCTGAACCAGGGTCTTGCGTCTCATTTGCATCCCTTTGTCCATCAAAATCTGACCAGAGGGACTGTGTCCATTTGAAAATGTGCATTTTGCATTCTTCCTCTGTGCTGAAAACTGTTACAACAATAGCTTGGAACTAGCCCTGCAGGAATAGGAAGGTCAAAAGACAATCTGGTTCTTATAAATAAATAATAATAAATTACCATGCTTGAATACACTCAGCAATCCCGCTGCGGCCTGGCCTGCCAGTCTGGATTAGAGTGTCTTGGTGACAGCCCAGGAACCCGGGGCCCTGAAGGTCCCTACTGTTTTGCCCAGCCACCCTCTACAACTTTAATTCTGGCAACTTACTTCTTTCTCTCCAGCTAATTCTCTTTCTTCCTTGGAGACTCCTAATGGAATTCTAATTCTTAACTTTTCTCTCTTTTCTTCCGAAGACGTATCCCTCCGCAACGCCTTCTGGGAGAGTTCACTGACTCAGTCCTTCAGGTCACTGATCTGTTCTTTAGCTGCATTCATATTATTCTGCTGCCCAGCTTATCCACTGACAATACCTACGATATTATTTTTCATGCCCAGAAATTGACAAGTCGTTCTTCCAAACTTCTTACTGCTATTTTATGCTCCTAAGGTCTTTGCTTCTTTCTCTCAGACTGTTTGTTTTCCTTTATTTTCATTCTGAAAAACTCTGCCTAATCCATTCTTTCTGCTTCTTGTGGCGTAGATGATTGAATTTGGCGCCCTGCTATATATTTTCTTATAAACATATTCCTCTGGAACTCTCAGATAGCCTGGCTGTGATAAGTAAGGGGGGGGGGGAGGGGGATGGGAGGTGGTGACAGCCTCTTTAATCCGACCTTGTGCTTCTCCCGCAAGTTGGACTGCGGAGAGGATCTTCTGGTCGGTTGGACACCTTCAGGTCACGTCCCTGTTTGCCCCTCCCCCTCGTCTCCTGGGAATGGATGAGAGTCTAGGAGTGGGCTGCTCTCTGTGGACTGCCGCCCTCTGCTGGGGCCGTGCAGGGGCCAGCCGGCTCACCTGCAGCCCTGGTCACCAGCTCACCACCCTGTCTCATTATTCTTGCTGCCTCAGACTCGTGGCAGACCGAGTGCTGTTTCCTGAGACCGCACACACGCGCAAAGGGCGGCGCCCGCCCGCACACGGTCTGCGGCACCGGGACCTGTCTTTCCCTTCCTTCCAGACCGCGGTCACTGTGCCCCCCACCCCCATCGAATGATTCCCACAGTTTTAGTTGGGTTCTAGGATCCGTGTATCTCTCCCTTCTGCAATACCTCCAGGGTTAAGTTCAGAAAGAGGCCTTGGTTCGTTTAATTCTCCATTCTTGGCCGGTCCATTCTTCTTCATGCACAGACTGACATACTTGCACAAGCACACGCCCGCACAGACACACACGTACACACACACTCGATGAAGCCTAATATCTTGGGACCACACATTCGCATTATCATAGAACAAATGTTCTTGTAATACTGCAACCGTGAGCAGGCCCATTCTAAACTTTAGTAAAAAAAAATAAAAAAAAATTGTTCAGGTGCCCTTTAACACATTGCCCCGATTCACACCGTCCACCCACCCCAGGGCCAGCTTCCCTGCAAACACCGTCCACGTTGAGGAATGACCAGGCCTTTCAATGTCGGGAAGAAAAGTCTCTAGAAAGAAAACAAGCAGACATTGTTCCTTCCATTTGCCGTGCCTTCGCTATGAGGAAGATTGAATATTTTTCATGTGCATATTTTAGCATTTTTATCACAGTCAAAAAGAGGGCTTGACCTGAATATCTATCATCAATGTCATTTGTTAAATAACTTCTGGGCGAACCAGTTTACAGGAAAAAATAACAACGATTAACAAAGTTAAAAAAAATAGAAAAAAACCCTACTCCAAAAGAACCAAAAGATCTGAATGACAGCAGTAAAGACGAGGTCGCTATTTTTACCCTCACGCAACCGGCCAAGATCTAACCACCTCCCCGCTCACTCCTGTGGGTGGCCGGCTTGAGTTTCGCCACGCCCAGTGCTCACTCTGGAAGGCTGGTGACCTCTGTGGTACACTGTGGCCTCAGGCTTTGCCTGGCCTGCCTTTTTAGTTCCTCAAGCGACTGGAGGGCCTGCCTTGAGATCCCGTCTACCACCTAGCTCTTGCGTCCTCTGAACTCGACCCTGTGCGCGAGGAAGCAGGTGAGAAGAGAAAGATGGCCACTGTGTTTCCACTAGCCGATACTTAGCGCTCCAAACTCTCGGCACACGCGAGGCCATCTCATGTCTTGATCTGGGTTCCCCCCAAAAGCGATCTGGAGGACTTGGGGGGCAGGGAGCCTGTATGGGACATAACCCTGGAAGCACCAAGCGAGGTGGTGGTGAGAGGGAGGCAGGGCAGGGGTCACTGTCACTACAGAGCAGCTCTGAGCCGGTTCATGCCGTGGGCCCCTGGGGCCCGACCTCACTGTGACTCTGAGGACAGGCACCCCAGAATTACCCCACCGAAGGAGAGGAGGCGGCGGGGGTGGGTCTTTGTTCACCGCCCCCCATTCCCAACCACGGAGGGTTATCTTAGGGTGTGTCACTCCCCTGCTCTCCCAGGCTGTCCTGGGACTTCAGAAAAGTCCGCCGAGGTATGGAGATGGAAATGAGCTGCAGGTATGTGCGGTAGGATGTGGCCAGTGTCTGTGGGGACGGTCCTCCAGCGCTGAAGCTGAAATCGGAGGCGCGTCAAGGGTGTGGAGCAGGCACAAAGTTCACCCACTCAGTCCCTGTGCCGGCCGGCCCTCTGCTCTCACAGCTGGGACTGAGGAAAAGCCCGTCGGGCCTGGCCGTGCTTGACACAGAGTCGCCGACGGTCACTGAGAAACCCTTGGGTGACCCCAAGAAAAGCATAACTCTCTGCAACCAAGACAAGACTTTTTGCTTGTTTCATTCCTGGGAAAGTCTTCCTGACCCCCTGGAATGAACCTCCTCTTTCTAACCCCAGGACCGGAGTAGGAGTTGAAACTACAGACGTATGACCCCCACCTGTGGGAACCACCTGGGCCTGTAAAACAAGGGGCTAGCACTCAGTTCAGGAGCCCCTGAAGTTCACTCATCCCGGTCTTCCCCGTGCTGACACCTGCCTCCAAGAGCTGACCCTGGCCTGAGGGGCCCCGCCCAGAACGTGCTCCCCCACGGTGTTCTTCGTCTCCAAGGGCTTGTCCTTCCGTGGGGAGGAAGACCTCCCGGCCAACCCGCCCTGTGCTGAAAATTCAGGGATGGCGGTCATGCCCATATGGTTTCTAACCAATGTGAGGGGGGAAAAGAGAGATGCAAGGACCCAAAAAAGGACTGAGGGCAGAAGTCGTGTCACTCAGCAAGCTGAGATGGAGGACCTTGCGTGGCTTCCTCACAAATCTGCTCTTGGAGACGTCTCCACGTGATCCCAAATCACCCACCGTCACAGACTGGAAGCTCAAACAAGTACGGAGGAGCATCTGACAGAAAGGCTGACCCTTGTCCCTGGGAGCAGAGAGGTCCAAGAGAGGCAAGGGAGAGAGACAGAGAAGGAGGAACAGAGGGGGCGGGAGGGAGGGAGACACACTCACACACATGTACACACACACACACACAGACAGACACACAGACAGACACACACACACACACACACGGAGGGGAGAGGTCAGTGTGCCCACTGATTTGCCCAACCAGGAGGTAAGCCAAGCTTTGCCCAAACACATCAGCTTCCTCCCCGCAGTGCTTTGAAAGCAGAAACATGAACAGAACTACCTTCATCTCCGGACCGAAGTGGGGACAGAGGAAATAGGAACTGCACCCGCTTACCACCTGCTGCTAATTTCTTTTCAACTTTGAACCGATGCTTCGATGCTTCGTTGGGAATGCTTCCTCCAGATGCCAAAGGATTTTACCAACATTGCTAGCAGGCTTCATCTGCAGGGAACATATTTGTGGACTTTAGAAATGCCAATCATCCCAGGCCTACCTGGGCATCTCCAGGCACCCATACGCCCCCGACCGCCCCCGCCCCGCTCTGAGCCCAAAGGTTGCCTCTGAGACATTAGGAACTGCATTCCGTCTGCAGAGAAAATGTGCCGCCTCAGCGAGTCACCTACAACCTCAGCACACCCTCACACCTCTGGAAGGCCTGGCCACCAAGTGACTTGATTTTAACTCTGCTTTGCAAGCAATGCACCTATTTTTAGCAATTATCTTTAGAGTCCCTGGAATAAAAGCTTGTGAAAATTAATGATTCTCACCAAGGTGTTGGCTTCTTCACAGGCAGAGCTGACCTGCACAAGATTAAAAGAAAGCCAGGCAGAGGGTATGAACGGTAGAGAGCACAGAGAGGGAGGGGGTACCGGATGAAGGACCTAGCTATAGGCATAGAGAGGAAATCAGAGACAAATCCTGTGTGGCCGTGGGTAAGTCACTCTCCCTCTCTGATCCTCAGTGTTGTCATTTTTTATATCAAGAAAAAAAATTAGTTTATGTAAAAGTTGACCTCAAAATTCCTCTCAAGAAGGTAACTGAGCCTGACCTGTGGTGGCGCAGTGGGATAAAGCGTCAACCTGGAAGTGCTGAGGTCGCTGGTTCGAAACCCTGGGCTTGCCTGGTCAAGGCACATATGAGAGTTGATGCTTCCAGCTCCTCCCCCCCTTCTCTCTCTCTGTCTCTTCTCTCTCTCTCTGTCTCTTCTCTCTCTCTCTCTCTCTCTCTGTCTCTGTCTCTCCCTCTCCTCTCTAAAATGAATAAATAAATTTAAAATTTTTTGAAAAAAAAAAAAAGAACAAGGACAAAGAAGGTAACTGGCCTATGTTTTCATAAGTACATAATTTAATAGGTATTTTGGCTTATGGAATGAGACATTCTAAATAAAGCCAGGGGTAAGAAAAAAGAGATAACAAAATTTTTTTCAATTTTATTTAGAAAATTAAATTTAGCAGGGTGACATTGATCACAAAGAGTACATAGGTTTCAGGTAAACATTTCTATAGCATATGAACAGTTGATTGTCCTATGAGCCCATTACCCAAAGTCTAATCACTTTCTGTCACTCTATATTTGTCCCTCTTGACTCCCTCCCCCCACTCCCTCCCCCATATTCCCCTCCCCCTGGTAACCACTTCACTTTTATCTATGTCCATGAGTCTCAGTTTTATATCCCACCTATGTGTGAAATCATACAGTTCTTAGCTTTTTCTGATTTATTTATTTCACTCAGTATAATGTTCTCAAGGTCCATGCATGTCGTTGTAAATATCACTATGTCATCATTTCTTATGGCTGAGTAGTTTTCCATTGTGTATATGTACCACCTCTTCTTTATCTAATCCTCTATTTGGTTGTTTCCATGTCTTGAGCACTGGGAATAATGCTGTGATGAACATGGGGTATGTGTGTCTTTACATACTAATGATTTTGAGTTTTGGAGGTATATACCCAGTAGAGGGATTGCCGGCTCATATGGTAGTTCTATTCTTATTTTTTTGAGGAACCACCATACTTTCTTCCATAATGGTTGCACTAATTTTCATTCCCACCAACAATAAATGAGGATTTCTTTTTCTCCACAGCCTCTCCAACACTTGCTATTACTTGTCTTGTTGATAATAGCCAGTCTAACAGGTATGAGGTGGTGGCTCATTGTAGTTTATTTCATTGTAGAATACTTTCTGACCATACTGTTTTGAAATTAGAATTCAACTTCAAAAAGAAAATAAAGAAACCCACAAAAATGTGGCAATTAAACAACACACTTCTAAAAAATGACTGGGTCAAAGAAGAAAGAGAGCAGAGATCACAAGACACGTACAGCCTGACCAGGTGGTGGCACAGTGGATACAGCGTCGGACTGGGATGCAGAGGACCCAGGTTCGAAACCCTGAGGTCACTGGCTTGAGTGCAGGCTCATCTGGCTCAAGCGCAGGCTCACCAGCTTGAATGCGGAGTTGCAGGCTTGAGCATGGGAATCATAGGCATGACCCCGTAGTCGCTGGCTTGAGCCCAAAGGTCACTGGCTTGAAGCCCAAGGTCGCTGGCACGAGCCCAAGGTCACTAGCTTGAGCAAGGGGTCACTCGCTCTGCTGTAGCACCTCAGTCAAGACACATATGAGAAAGCAATCAATGAACAACTAAGGAGCTACAACAAAGAGCCGCAATGAAGAACTGATGCTTTTCATCTCTCCCTTCCTGTCTGTCTGTCCCTATCTTTCCCTCTCTCTGTCTCCGTCACACACAAAAAAGGATATATACATACAAATGAAAATGACAACATGATATATCAAAATATCTGAGATGCAGTGAAAATAGTAATAAGAGGGAAGTTTATATCATTACAGGCTTATATCAAGAAACAAGACAGATCCCAAGTGAACAACCTAACATTACATCTTCAGGAACTAGAGAGAGAAGAACAAAGGCAACCCAAAGTCAGCAGAAGAGAGGAAATAGTAAAAATTAGGGCAGAACTAAATGAAACAGAGAACAAAAACACTATAGGAAAATAATACAACAAAGAGCTGGTTCTTTAAAAAGATCAATAAAATTGACAAACCACTAGCTAGACTCACTAAGGAAAAAAGAGGAAAGATTCCTATATACAAAATCCAAAATGAAAGAGGAGAAATTACCACAGACATCATACACATACAAAGGATCATAGTAGAATAGTATGAAAGATTATATGCCACCAAATTCAACAACTTACAGCAAATAGATAAATTCCTAGAACTATACAATCTTCCTAGACTGAGTCACAAAGAAGTGGAAAACTTAAATAGACCCATAAGCAGGGAGGAAATAGAAGCAACTATCAAAACCCTCCCCAAACATAAAAGCCCAGGACCAGATGGCTACACTAGTGAATTCTACCAAACATTCAAAGAAGATTTGGAACCTTTCCTCCTCAAAGTCTTCCAAAAATATAGAAGAAGCAATATTCCATAACACATTTTATGAAGCCAACATAACCCTCATACCAAAACGTGGCAAGGACAACACAAAATAAGAAAACTACAGACCAATATCTCTAATGAATACAGATGCAAAAATCCTAAACAAAATACTAGCAAACCGAATACAACAACACATTAAAAAAATAATACACCATGATCAAGTGAGATTCATTCCAGGAGCACAAGAATGGTTCAACATATGTAAATCAATTGACATAATATACCACATCAACAAAACAAAGAACAAGTCATATGATCCTATCCATAGATGCGGAAAAGGCATTTGATCAGATACAACATCCCTTTATGTTTAAAACTCAATAAAATTGGAATGAAAGGAAAGTACCTTAATATAATAAAGGCTATATATAACAAACCATCAGCCAATATCATACTAAATGGTAAAAAAAAATGAAGGCTTTTCCTCTAAAATCAGGAACAAGACAAGGTTACCCACTCTCTCCATTCTTATTTTATTTTATTTATTTATTTTAATTTATTCATTTTTAGAGAGGAGAGAGAGAGGGAGAGAAAGAGACAGAGAGGGAGAGAGAGACAGAGAGAGAGAAGGGGGGAGGAGCTGGAAGCATCAACTCCCATATGTGCCTTGACCAGGCAAGCCCAGGGTTTCAAACCGGCAACCTCAGCATTTTCAGGTCAACGCTTTATCCACTGTGCCACCACAGGTCAGGCTCTCCACTCTTATTTAACATAGCTCTGGAAGTTTTACCAGAGCAATCAGGCAAGAGAAAGAAATAAAAGGCATCTAGATTGGGAAAGAAAAAGTAAAAGTATCACTTTTTGAAGATGACATGATCCTGTAAATAGAAAACCCTAAAGACTCCACCAAAAAACTATTAGAAACAATAAACCAATACAGTAAAGTCACAGGATACAAAATCAATATACAAAGTTTATTGCTTTTCTATACATGAACAATGAAACCTCAGAAAATGAACTCAAAAAAATAATTCCCTTTACAATTGCAACAACAACAACAAAAAATACCTAGGAATAAACTTAACAAAGGATATGAAGGACCTATATACTGAAAACTACAAAGAATTATTGAAAGAAATTGAAAAAGACACAATAAAATGGAAAAATATTCCATGTTCATGGATTGGAAGAATCAACATAGTTAAAATGGCCATATTAAACAGAGCAAAATATAAATTTAATGCAATCCCCATCAAAATCCCAATGTCATCTTTTAAAGAAATAAAACAAAAAATCACCAAGTTTGTATGCAACAATAAAAAAACTGCAAATAGCCAAAACAATCCTGAAGAAATAGAATGAAACCAGAGGTATTATATTACCTGACTTCAAATTATACTACAAAGCCACAATAATCAAAACGGTATGGTATTGGCAGGAAAACAGACATATAGACCAATGGAATAAAATCGAGAGCCCAGAAATAACACCACATATGTATGGACAAATAATCTTTGAAAAAGGAGCCAAAAAACACATAATGGAAAAAAGAAAGCCTCTTCAATAAATGATGCTGGGAAAATTGTTAAGCCACATGCAAAAGAATGAAACTTGACTATAGTTTGTATCCCCCTGCACAAAAATTAACTCAAAATGGATCAAAGACGTAAATATAAGATCTGAAACAGTAAATTGCATAGAAGAAAACATAGGAACTAAAAACTTTTAAATAAGAAATGAACAGAAATTTAGTGTTGCATCAGCTAATGAGAAGAAGGAAGAAATTCAAAAGAGAGAGGAAGGGATTTCAAGTAAGGTAAGAAATTAGCATGGGAAAATAAAAGATCACCAACAAATATGAGTGGAGATGATGCTCATCACCTGTAGGATGAAGCCAGGAAGAGTACATACACGATCCCTAAATGGGTTTTGTCAAAAACTTTTTCCATCAATTGATATGATCATATGATTTTTGTCCTTCATTTTATTCATGTGGTGTATTATGTTCATTAACTTGTGGATATTGAACCAACCTTGCATCCCGGGAACAAATCCCACTTAATCATGGCGTAAGATCTTTTTAATGTATTGCTGAATTCAGATCGCTAATATTTTTGTTGAGAATTTTTGCATTTCTGCTCATTAGAGATATTGGCCTGCAATTTTCTTCATTTGGAATCCTTTTATCTGGTTTTGCAATTAGGATATTGCAGGCTTCATAAAACGAGTTTGGAGTTTTCCCCCCATTTGAATTTTTTGGAATAGTTTGAGAAGGATAGTTATTAATTCTTCTATGAACACTTGGTAAAAATCTACCTGTGAAGAATATCCAGTCCAGGACTTACGTTTGCTGGAAGACTTATTTACTGATTTGATTTTGTAATCAATCTGTTCAGATATTTCTGTTTCTTCTTAATTCAGTTTTTGAAAATTGTATGTTTCTAGGAATGTATCCATTTCTTCCAGATTTTCTAATTTGTCGGCATATAATGTTCACATTATTCCCTTATAATCCTTTTTATTTTCATGTTTCAGTTGTCACTTCTCTTTCATTTCTGATTTTATTTATTTGAGTCCTGTCTCTTTTTTTTTTTCAGGATGAATCTGGTTAAAGATTAATCTTTATTATCTTTTCAAAGAACCAGCTATTGGTTTTATTCATTTTCTGTACTGTTTTAGTGGCCTTTATTTCATTTATTTCTGCTCTGATCTTCATGATTTCCCTTCTTTTGCTCGCTTTGGGCTATCTTTGTTGTTTGTTTGTTTGCTTTCTAGTTCACATAAGTGTAAGTTTAGATTGCTTACTTGAGTTTTTCTTGTCTTGAGGGATGCCTGTATTGCTATGAGTAGTCCTCATAGGACTGCTTTCACTGTGTCTCGCAGATTTAAGGTTGTTGTGTTTTCATTTTCATTTGTTTCAAGGTATCTTTTGATGTCTTCCTTGATCTTATTAACCCATTTATTATTTAGTCACAAGCTACTGACCCTTTGTGTGTGTGCTTTCAGGGGTTTGTTTTTTTTTCTTATAATTTACTTCTAGTTTCATACCATAGTGGTCAAAATGATGTTTGAAATCATCTCAATCTTTTTGAATTTATTGAGACTTGCTTTGCAGCCTAACATGCGGTCTATCCTGAAAAAATGTTCTATGTGTAATTGGAAAAAAATGTATACTCTGCTGCTTTGGGGTGAAATGCTCTGAAAATATCAGTAAAATCCATCTGGTCTAACGTGTAATTTAAGGCCACTGTTTTTTTGTTGATTTTCTGTCTGGAAGATCTATCCATTGATGTCAAGGGGGTGGTAAATCTTCTACTTTGACTTTATTACTGTTCATCTCTCCCTTTATGACCATCAATATTTGCTTTATATATTTAGGTGCTCCTATGATGGGTGCATAAATGTTTCCAAAGTTATATCCTCTTGTTGGATTTATCTCTTTATCATTATAAAATGTCTCCCTTTGTCTCTTGTTATCACCTTTATTTTAAAGTCTATTTTGTCTATAAAAGTATTGCCATCCCGGTTTTTTTTTTTTTTAATTTCCACTTGCTTTTCCACCCCTTCACTTTCAGTCTGTGTCTTTTGATCTGAATTGGGTATCTTGTAAACAACATATATATATATATATATATATATATATATATATATATATGGGTCTTGTTGGTTTTTTTTTTTAATTTATAAAAAATACCAGATACCCTACAGCTTTTCATTGGGACATTGAATTCATTTACATTTAAAGTGATTATCAGCCTGACCAGGCGATGGCACAGTGGATAGAGCATCGGACTGGGATGCGGAGGACCCAGGTTCAAGACCCCAAGGTCGCCAGCTTGAGTGTGGGCTCATCTGGTTTGAGCAAAGCTCACCAGCTTGAACCCAAGGTCACTGGCTCCAGCAAGGGGTTACTTGGTCTGCTGTAGCCCCATGGTCAAGGCACATATGAGAAAGCAATCAATGAACAACTAAGGTGTCACAACAAAAAACTAATGATTGATGCTTCTCATCTCTCTCCATTCCTGTCTCTCTGTCCCTATCTATCCCTCTCTCTGACTCTCTCTCTCTGTCTCTGTAAAAAAAAATAATAATAAAAATAAAGTGATTATCAATAGCTACATAGTTATTGCCATTTTATTTTTCCTCTTTAGAATCCTTTCTTTCTTTCTTTTTCTTAAAGGAGAGCTTCTTACTCTTTTTAAGATTCTTTCTCTACCTTTATCCTTTGGTGTTTTATTTATGGTGTGTCTTAGTGTGGACTTCTTTGGGTTTGTATTGTTTGGGACTTCTGCACTTTCTGCACTGGTGTGTATTTTTCTTTCACCAGATTAGAGAACCTTTTAGACATCATTTCCTCAAACAGGTGCTCCGTCACTTGTTCCCTCTCTCCTTCTGGTACCCTTATGATGCAAGTGTTGTGATACTTGGTGTTGTCCTAGAGTTCCCTTAAAGTCTGCTCACTTTTTTTTTTCTTCCTTCTGCTGTTCCACTTGGGGGTTTTTTGCTACCTTTCCTCCCAAATGGTTTATTTCATCCTCTGCTTCATACAATTTGCTATGGATGCCTTTTCAAGTGTTCTGCATTGCAGATATTGCATTCTTCATTTCCAACAGGTTCGTTTGGATGTTGACCATCTCTTTGTGGAAGTCCTCGTGGAGTTTATTCCTTCTTCTCCTAAGTTCCTCGAGCACCTTTGGAACCGCTGTGTTCAACAGCGTCTCCGTGACATTGCTTGCCTCCTCTCAGCAGAAGCCTCAGGACACACGAAGGCCAGTCACCACTCGTTTGGGGCCTGTGGCCCTTTGCTGTGTGGTGAGGTCAGGCAGTCATCCGGACGGAGCCGGTAGAGCTCGTAAGGCTGAAGCAGATTGAGAGGTGGCTGTGCAAAGAGAAGGCTCAGCCCGGGGGTTGGCGTCCGTCTGGCACGCAGGGTGGGGGGGATGGTTCTCATCCTAGAGCTGCCCAACGCAGCCTCTCCCCGGGTGCCTCTCACACCAACGCCCCCCTCCCCTCCGAGCTTGCCTGGAATTTCTCGGAAGCTTTTCAAGAAAGCTGTGTGCAAGTTCAGTCGGACAGGGCCCCAGGGAGTCACCAGGGTGGGGCTCAGGCAGCTCTCCAAGCTGATATTGTGGAAGTGGGGTTTGGCCCAAAACAAGAATGGTGACCCTGGTTGGGAATTCTAGGAAAACAACCCTCACGTTAAAGCCAGACCATGTGGTTTTTCTCTGGGTGCCTCCGGCCTCCCCACCACTTGCCTGGAATTCCTCAGGAGCACTTTAAGAAAGATCGCCATGTGTCCAGGTTGGCAGCCATTGGCAGAGCCCAGAGCTGTGGTCAAAGTACAGTAGATAGAGTGAGACCTCTGGGAGCAGTCAGATTGGGGGCGGTGTGTCTCCCCAGACTGATGCCATGTGAGGAGAGTGTCCGACTAGGGAAAGATGGCTTCCCCGGGTGGTGACGGAGAAGGAATCAGCACAGGAACATTCTCGGCTGTCCCTCCAGCCCTCTCTCCAAAGCCTCACAACTCAGTTTCTCCTTGTCTGTCTTCAGCGCCCTCTGATCCTCCATCCTCTGCCAAAGCACAGGGTGAGGACTGGCAAGCCAGAGTTTGAATGCTGTCCCTTTAAGAGAGTCGCTGGCTTTCCTGCAGCCTACCATCTCACCTGGGCGATGGAATCCCTGCTGATTTTCACAGCTGGATGTTATGTGGGCTTCTCTTCCCAGCACTGAGGCTCTGGGCTGAAGAGCCAGGCATGGCATTGAGACCCCTTGCTACTCAGGGAGGTGCGGGGCTGGGCAGCTGAGCCATTTCTCCAGATTCTCAACCATTGCATGTGGGTGTGGGGCCAGCCGTTTCACGTCTCTGCCCCTCCTGCCCGTCTCCACATGCCTTCCTCTGCAGAGCCTTAGTTATAGGACGTCTGTCCAGTCTTCAGACGGTGATGCAGGTTGATCGCTCCGTAATTTAGCTGTGATTTTGATGTGGTCATGGGAGGAAGTGAATTCAACTTCCACCTACCCCACTAACTTGGATCCATATCCACATGTACTTTTATAAACGTACACACACAGAGGTTCTTGTCATTGGTTTTGCCAAAACAATACCATTTTATATATATGTTCTTATGCAGCTCGTTATTCTAATTAATAATATACAATGAACATCCTTTCGGGTCCATTGTCAGAGGTCTAACTCATATTTAATTGCTTTCAGTTTTATTTCCTCAACAAATAACTTATAGAAGATAGATCACAAAAAGCGGAGCAGATCAAAACAAACAGGAGGTGTGTGTTGGAGTTGTGGGAATTGTCCTGATTATGGTCCCCAGCGTGACTCTGATGGATTACATGTCCACCAATGACACAAGGGGACACAGGGTCCTCCCGGCATCCTCCCCAGCTCTAGACATCTCTCCTCATTTTAAATTCTTTCCAGTCTTTCAAGGGTAAAAATCTTATTTTCATTAATATATATTTATTGGCCATGAGGATGATCCCATGGACACCTTTTTGCATTTTTCTGCGGGGTGCTGGGGCACTGCTGGTCAGTTTTTGACAGCTCATTGTCGAGTTTCAGCTGTCCCGTGTACTGCAAGTACGTTTCCTCTCAGCAATTCCACCCTACTGCCAGAGCACTGTGTCAACAGCTTCCTTACCACACTCACCGTGAGGCGCTGTCCTTCCCTGACGACCGCTGTCTCAGTCAAGGCTGTGTCCCTTCAGCTGAGGGCGGTTTGTTCCACTCCGCGACCTCAGTTCTCACCAGCCATTCGTGCGTAGTAGGTGGCCAAGGGGTGCTTCAATGAATTGTTGACTTTACATCTCAACTGAAAGGTCCCTCCGTGTTCCCTTCCCTTTCTGCCACTTCAGTGACGAGTGACGTGTTAATTGTCGATGTGCCATCAAGTGTCACATGCCCCTCAACAATTACAACTCGAAGCAAGAAGCCCAGAGAAGATGACAGCACCCTCGTCCCCAGGGCTGAGCTGAGCACACGGGGAAGGACAGGAAGATGGCACCCTCTGCTTGGACTCGGATGGAATGGCTCAGCTCGCACGACACACTGGACGTCGGGGGTTGGGGGGGTGAGTGCACATATATGTCATTCCAGGACAGGAAGCCCATTTTCATGTTGTGTCTTTTATGGAACAATCTGACGTTAGAGACGGCTCAAAGCTTGTTTGTCACTGATTTGATGCAAGAAGGGAGTGAGATACAAAGGAGGTAGAGGTCATTTCCCCTCAGTCTTATAGACTGTCCCCCAGTCCGGGAGAGGTCACGTCCCCTCAGTCTTATAGACTGTCCCCCAGTCCGGGAGAGGTCACTTCCCCTCAGTCTTATAGACTGTCCCCCAGTCCGGGAGAGGTCACGTCCCCTCAGTCTTATAGACTGTCCCCCAGTCCGGGAGAGGTCACGTCCCCTCAGTCTTATAGACTGTCCCCCAGTCTGGGAGAGGTCATTCCCCCTCAGTCTTATAGACTGTCCCCCAGCCCGGGAGAGGTCACGTCCCCTCAGTCTTATAGACTGTCCCCCAGTCCGGGAGAGGTCATTCCCCCTCAGTCTTATAGACTGTCCCCCAGTCCGGGAGAGGTCATCTCCCCTCAGTCTTATAGACTGTCCCCCAGTCCGGGAGAGGTCACGTCCCCTCAGTCTTATAGACTGTCCCCCAGTCCGGGAGAGGTCCCTTCCCCTCAGTCTTATGGACTGTCCCCCAGTCCGGGAGAGGTCCCTTCCCCTCAGTCTTATGGACTGTCCCCCAGTCCGGGAGAGGTCACGTCCCCTCAGTCTTATAGACTGTCCCCCAGTCCGGGAGAGGTCATCTCCCCTCAGTCTTATAGACTGTCCCCCAGCCCGGGAGAGGTCATTCCCCCTCAGTCTTATAGACTGTCCCCCAGTCCGGGAGAGGTCACGTCCCCTCAGTCTTATAGACTGTCCCCCAGTCCGGGAGAGGTCACTTCCCCTCAGTCTTATAGACTGTCCCCAGTCCGGGAGAGGTCATGTCCCCTCAGTCTTATAGACTGCCCCCCAGTCCGGGAGAGGTCATTCCCCCTCAGTCTTATAGACTGTCCCCCAGTCCGGGAGAGGTCACTTCCCTCAGTCTTATAGACTGTCCCCCAGTCCGGGAGAGGTCACTTCCCCTCAGTCTTATAGACTGTCCCCCAGCCCGGGAGAGGTCATCTCCCCCTCAGTCTTATAGACTGTCCCCCAGTCCGGGAGAGGTCATTCCCCCTCAGTCTTATAGACTGTCCCCCAGCCCGGGAGAGGTCATCTCCCCCTCAGTCTTATAGACTGTCCCCCAGTCCAGGAGAGGTCACTTCCCCTCAGTCTTATAGACTGTCCCCCAGTCCGGGAGAGGTCACGTCCCCTCAGTCTTATAGACTGTCCCCCAGTCCGGGAGAGGTCATTCCCCCTCAGTCTTATAGACTGTCCCCCAGTCCGGGAGAGGTCACGTCCCCTCAGTCTTATAGACTGTCCCCCAGCCCGGGAGAGGTCATTCCCCCTCAGTCTTATAGACTGTCCCCCAGTCCGGGAGAGGTCATTCCCCCTCAGTCTTATAGACTGTCCCCCAGTCCGGGAGAGGTCATCTCCCCTCAGTCTTATAGACTGTCCCCAGTCCGGGAGAGGTCATTCCCCCTCAGTCTTATAGACTGTCCCCCAGCCCGGGAGAGGTCACTTCCCCTCAGTCTTATAGACTGTCCCCCAGTCCGGGAGAGGTCACGTCCCCTCAGTCTTATAGACTGTCCCCCAGTCCGGGAGAGGTCACTTCCCCTCAGTCTTATAGACTGTCCCCCAGCCCAGGAGAGGTCATTCCCCCTCAGTCTTATAGACTGTCCCCCAGTCCGGGAGAGGTCATTCCCCCTCAGTCTTATAGACTGTCCCCCAGTCCGGGAGAGGTCACGTCCCCTCAGTCTTATAGACTGTCCCCCAGCCCGGGAGAGGTCATCTCCCCTCAGTCTTATAGACTGTCCCCAGTCCGGGAGAGGTCATTCCCCCTCAGTCTTATAGACTGTCCCCCAGTCCGGGAGAGGTCACGTCCCCTCAGTCTTATAGACTGTCCCCCAGTCCGGGAGAGGTCACGTCCCCTCAGTCTTATAGACTGTCCCCCAGCCCAGGAGAGGTCATTCCCCCTCAGTCTTATAGACTGTCCCCCAGTCCGGGAGAGGTCATTCCCCCTCAGTCTTATAGACTGTCCCCCAGTCCGGGAGAGGTCACTTCCCCTCAGTCTTATAGACTGTCCCCAGTCCGGGAGAGGTCATTCCCCCTCAGTCTTATAGACTGTCCCCCAGTCCGGGAGAGGTCACGTCCCCTCAGTCTTATAGACTGCCCCCCAGTCCGGGAGAGGTCATTCCCCCTCAGTCTTATAGACTGTCCCCCAGCCCGGGAGAGGTCATTTCCCTCAGTCTTATAGACTGCCCCCCAGTCCGGGAGAGGTCACTTCCCCTCAGTCTTATAGACTGTCCCCCAGTCCGGGAGAGGTCATTTCCCTCAGTCTTATAGACTGCCCCCCAGTCCGGGAGAGGTCACTTCCCCTCAGTCTTATAGACTGTCCCCCAGTCCGGGAGAGGTCATTCCCCCTCAGTCTTATAGACTGTCCCCCAGTCCGGGAGAGGTCACGTCCCCTCAGTCTTATAGACTGTCCCCCAGTCCGGGAGAGGTCATTCCCCCTCAGTCTTATAGACTGTCCCCCAGTCCGGGAGAGGTCATTCCCCCTCAGTCTTATAGACTGTCCCCCAGCCCGGGAGAGGTCATTCCCCCTCAGTCTTATAGACTGTCCCCCAGTCCGGGAGAGGTCACGTCCCCTCAGTCTTATAGACTGTCCCCCAGCCCGGGAGAGGTCATTCCCCCTCAGTCTTATAGACTGTCCCCCAGCCCAGGAGAGGTCATTCCCCCTCAGTCTTATAGACTGTCCCCCAGTCCGGGAGAGGTCATTCCCCCTCAGTCTTATAGACTGTCCCCCAGTCCGGGAGAGGTCATTCCCCCTCAGTCTTATAGACTGTCCCCCAGTCCGGGAGAGGTCATTCCCCCTCAGTCTTATAGACTGTCCCCCAGTCCGGGAGAGGTCACTTCCCCTCAGTCTTATAGACTGTCCCCCAGTCCGGGAGAGGTCACTTCCCCTCAGTCTTATAGACTGTCCCCAGCCCGGGAGAGGTCACGTCCCCTCAGTCTTATAGACTGTCCCCCAGCCCGGGAGAGGTCATTCCCCCTCAGTCTTATAGACTGTCCCCCAGCCCGGGAGAGGTCATTCCCCCTCAGTCTTATAGACTGTCCCCCAGTCCGGGAGAGTTCATGTCCCCTCAGTCTTATAGACTGTCCCCCAGCCCAGGAGAGGTCATTCCCCCTCAGTCTTATAGACTGTCCCCCAGCCCGGGAGAGGTCATTCCCCCTCAGTCTTATAGACTGTCCCCCAGCCCAGGAGAGGTCATTCCCCCTCAGTCTTATAGACTGTCCCCCAGCCCAGGAGAGGTCATTCCCCCTCAGTCTTATAGACTGTCCCCCAGCCCGGGAGAGGTCATTCCCCCTCAGTCTTATAGACTGTCCCCCAGTCCGGGAGAGGTCATGTCCCCTCAGTCTTATAGACTGTCCCCCAGCCCAGGAGAGGTCATTCCCCCTCAGTCTTATAGACTGTCCCCCAGCCCGGGAGAGGTCACGTCCCCTCAGTCTTATAGACTGTCCCCCAGCCCGGGAGAGGTCATTCCCCCTCAGTCTTATAGACTGTCCCCCAGCCCGGGAGAGGTCATTCCCCCTCAGTCTTATAGACTGTCCCCAGTCCGGGAGAGGTCACTTCCCCCTCAGTCTTATAGACTGTCCCCAGCCCGGGAGAGGTCACTTCCCCCTCAGTCTTATAGACTGTCCCCAGCCCGGGAGAGGTCACTTCCCCCTCAGTCTTATAGACTGTCCCCCAGTCCGGGAGAGGTCATTCCCCCTCAGTCTTATAGACTGTCCCCCAGTCCGGGAGAGGTCATTCCCCCTCAGTCTTATAGACTGTCCCCCAGTCCGGGAGAGTTCATGTCCCCTCAGTCTTATAGACTGTCCCCCAGCCCGGGAGAGGTCACGTCCCCTCAGTCTTATAGACTGTCCCCCAGTCCGGGAGAGGTCACTTCCCCTCAGTCTTATAGACTGTCCCCCAGCCCGGGAGAGGTCATTCCCCCTCAGTCTTATAGACTGTCCCCCAGTCCGGGAGAGGTCACGTCCCCTCAGTCTTATAGACTGTCCCCCAGTCCGGGAGAGGTCATTCCCCCTCAGTCTTATAGACTGTCCCCCAGTCCGGGAGAGGTCACTTCCCCTCAGTCTTATAGACTGTCCCCCAGTCCGGGAGAGGTCATTCCCCCTCAGTCTTATAGACTGTCCCCCAGCCCGGGAGAGGTCACTTCCCCTCAGTCTTATAGACTGTCCCCCAGTCCGGGAGAGGTCATTTCCCTCAGTCTTATAGACTGTCCCCCAGCCCGGGAGAGGTCACTTCCCCTCAGTCTTATAGACTGTCCCCCAGTCCGGGAGAGGTCACTTCCCCTCAGTCTTATAGACTGTCCCCCAGCCCGGGAGAGGTCATTCCCCCTCAGTCTTATAGACTGTCCCCCAGTCCGGGAGAGGTCACGTCCCCTCAGTCTTATAGACTGTCCCCCAGTCCGGGAGAGGTCACGTCCCCTCAGTCTTATAGACTGTCCCCCCAGTCCGGGAGAGGTCACGTCCCCTCAGTCTTATAGACTGTCCCCCAGTCCGGGAGAGGTCACGTCCCCTCAGTCTTATAGACTGTCCCCCAGTCCGGGAGAGGTCATTCCCCCTCAGTCTTATAGACTGTCCCCCAGTCCGGGAGAGGTCATTCCCCCTCAGTCTTATAGACTGTCCCCCAGTCCGGGAGAGGTCATCTCCCCCTCAGTCTTATAGACTGTCCCCCAGTCCGGGAGAGGTCATTTCCCTCAGTCTTATAGACTGTCCCCCAGTCCGGGAGAGGTCACTTCCCCTCAGTCTTATAGACTGTCCCCCAGTCCGGGAGAGGTCATTCCCCCTCAGTCTTATAGACTGTCCCCCCAGTCCGGGAGAGGTCATCTCCCCCTCAGTCTTATAGACTGTCCCCCAGTCCGGGAGAGGTCATTTCCCTCAGTCTTATAGACTGTCCCCCAGTCCGGGAGAGGTCACGTCCCCTCAGTCTTATAGACTGTCCCCCAGTCCGGGAGAGGTCATTCCCCCTCAGTCTTATAGACTGTCCCCCAGTCCGGGAGAGGTCATCTCCCCTCAGTCTTATAGACTGTCCCCCAGTCCGGGAGAGGTCATTCCCCCTCAGTCTTATAGACTGTCCCCCAGTCCGGGAGAGGTCATCTCCCCTCAGTCTTATAGACTGTCCCCCAGTCCGGGAGAGGTCACTTCCCCTCAGTCTTATAGACTGTCCCCCAGTCCGGGAGAGGTCATTCCCCCTCAGTCTTATAGACTGTCCCCCAGCCCGGGAGAGGTCATTCCCCCTCAGTCTTATAGACTGTCCCCCAGCCCGGGAGAGGTCATTCCCCCTCAGTCTTATAGACTGTCCCCCAGTCCGGGAGAGGTCACTTCCCCTCAGTCTTATAGACTGTCCCCCAGCCCGGGAGAGGTCACGTCCCCTCAGTCTTATAGACTGTCCCCAGTCCGGGAGAGGTCACCTCCCCTCAGTCTTATAGACTGTCCCCCAGCCCGGGAGAGGTCATCTCCCCTCAGTCTTATAGACTGTCCCCCAGCCCAGGAGAGGTCACGTCCCCTCAGTCTTATAGACTGCCCCCCAGCCCGGGAGAGGTCATTCCCCCTCAGTCTTATAGACTGTCCCCCAGTCCGGGAGAGGTCACTTCCCCTCAGTCTTATAGACTGTCCCCCAGTCCGGGAGAGGTCACGTCCCCTCAGTCTTATAGACTGTCCCCCAGTCCGGGAGAGGTCATCTCCCCTCAGTCTTATAGACTGTCCCCCAGTCCGGGAGAGGTCACTTCCCCTCAGTCTTATAGACTGTCCCCCAGTCCGGGAGAGGTCACGTCCCCTCAGTCTTATAGACTGTCCCCCAGTCCGGGAGAGGTCATCTCCCCCTCAGTCTTATAGACTGTCCCCCAGTCCGGGAGAGGTCATTCCCCCTCAGTCTTATAGACTGTCCCCCAGTCCGGGAGAGGTCATCTCCCCCTCAGTCTTATAGACTGTCCCCCAGTCCGGGAGAGGTCATTTCCCTCAGTCTTATAGACTGTCCCCCAGTCCGGGAGAGGTCACTTCCCCTCAGTCTTATAGACTGTCCCCCAGTCCGGGAGAGGTCATTCCCCCTCAGTCTTATAGACTGTCCCCCAGTCCGGGAGAGGTCATCTCCCCCTCAGTCTTATAGACTGTCCCCCAGTCCGGGAGAGGTCATTTCCCTCAGTCTTATAGACTGTCCCCCAGTCCGGGAGAGGTCACTTCCCCTCAGTCTTATAGACTGTCCCCCAGTCCGGGAGAGGTCACTCCCCCTCAGTCTTATAGACTGTCCCCCAGTCCGGGAGAGGTCATCTCCCCTCAGTCTTATAGACTGTCCCCAGTCCGGGAGAGGTCATTCCCCCTCAGTCTTATAGACTGTCCCCCAGTCCGGGAGAGGTCACTCCCCCTCAGTCTTATAGACTGTCCCCCAGCCCGGGAGAGGTCATTTCCCTCAGTCTTATAGACTGTCCCCCAGTCCGGGAGAGGTCATTTCCCTCAGTCTTATAGACTGCCCCCCAGTCCGGGAGAGGTCACTTCCCCTCAGTCTTATAGACTGTCCCCCAGTCCGGGAGAGGTCACGTCCCCTCAGTCTTATAGACTGTCCCCCAGTCCGGGAGAGGTCACGTCCCCTCAGTCTTATAGACTGTCCCCCAGTCCGGGAGAGGTCATCTCCCCTCAGTCTTATAGACTGTCCCCCAGCCCGGGAGAGGTCATCTCCCCTCAGTCTTATAGACTGTCCCCCAGTCCGGGAGAGGTCATCTCCCCTCAGTCTTATAGACTGTCCCCCAGTCCGGGAGAGGTCACGTCCCCTCAGTCTTATAGACTGTCCCCCAGTCCGGGAGAGGTCACTTCCCCTCAGTCTTATAGACTGTCCCCCAGCCCAGGAGAGGTCATTCCCCCTCAGTCTTATAGACTGTCCCCCAGTCCGGGAGAGGTCATTCCCCCTCAGTCTTATAGACTGTCCCCCAGTCCGGGAGAGGTCACGTCCCCTCAGTCTTATAGACTGCCCCCCAGTCCGGGAGAGGTCATTCCCCCTCAGTCTTATAGACTGTCCCCCAGCCCGGGAGAGGTCATTTCCCTCAGTCTTATAGACTGTCCCCCAGTCCGGGAGAGGTCATTCCCCCTCAGTCTTATAGACTGTCCCCCAGCCCGGGAGAGGTCATTTCCCTCAGTCTTATAGACTGTCCCCCAGTCCGGGAGAGGTCATTTCCCTCAGTCTTATAGACTGCCCCCCAGTCCGGGAGAGGTCACTTCCCCTCAGTCTTATAGACTGTCCCCCAGTCCGGGAGAGGTCACGTCCCCTCAGTCTTATAGACTGTCCCCCAGTCCGGGAGAGGTCACGTCCCCTCAGTCTTATAGACTGTCCCCCAGTCCGGGAGAGGTCATTCCCCCTCAGTCTTATAGACTGTCCCCCAGTCCGGGAGAGGTCATTCCCCCTCAGTCTTATAGACTGTCCCCCAGTCCGGGAGAGGTCCCTTCCCCTCAGTCTTATAGACTGTCCCCCAGTCCGGGAGAGGTCATTCCCCCTCAGTCTTATAGACTGTCCCCCAGCCCGGGAGAGGTCATTCCCCCTCAGTCTTATAGACTGTCCCCCAGTCCGGGAGAGGTCATTTCCCTCAGTCTTATAGACTGTCCCCCAGTCCGGGAGAGGTCACTTCCCCTCAGTCTTATAGACTGTCCCCCAGTCCGGGAGAGGTCATTCCCCCTCAGTCTTATAGACTGTCCCCCAGTCCGGGAGAGGTCATTTCCCCTCAGTCTTATAGACTGTCCCCCCAGTCCGGGAGAGGTCATTCCCCCTCAGTCTTATAGACTGTCCCCAGTCCGGGAGAGGTCATCTCCCCTCAGTCTTATAGACTGTCCCCAGTCCGGGAGAGGTCATGTCCCCTCAGTCTTATAGACTGTCCCCAGTCCGGGAGAGGTCATGTCCCCTCAGTCTTATAGACTGTCCCCAGTCCGGGAGAGGTCATGTCCCCTCAGTCTTATAGACTGTCCCCCAGCCCGGGAGAGGTCATGTCCCCTCAGTCTTATAGACTGTCCCCAGTCCGGGAGAGGTCATGTCCCCTCAGTCTTATAGACTGTCCCCAGTCCGGGAGAGGTCATTCCCCCTCAGTCTTATAGACTGTCCCCCAGTCCAGGAGAGGTCATTCCCCCTCAGTCTTATAGACTGTCCCCCAGTCCGGGACAGTGGGGAGCCTCATGGTCAGCCAGAGTCACCAACGTGAGGTGTAAAAGCGAGTGGAGGGGGGGAGTGAGGATGACGGGGGGGGGAGGTAGGTGGAGGAAGATATGGAAGGCATGGGGGGTGCGTGTGGAAGACTGGGTGGGGTGTGTGTGGAAGAATGGGTGGGGTGCATGTGGAAGACTGGGTGGGGTGCAAGTGGAAGGCATGGGGGTACATGTGGAAGACTGGGTGGGGTGTGTGTGGAAGACTGGGTGGGGTGCATGTGGAAGACTGGGTGGGTGGGTGGGTGTGGAAGACTGGGTGGGGTGCGTGTGGAAGGCATTGGGGGTGCGTGTGGAAGACTGGGTGTGGAAGACTGGGTGGGGTGCGTGTGGAAGGCATGGGGGGTGCGTGTGGAAGACTGGGGGGTGCGTGTGGAAGACTGGGTGGGGTGCGTGTGGAAGACTGGGTGGAGTGTGTGTGGAAGACTGGGGGGTGCGTGTGGAAGGCATTGGCGGTGCGTGTGGAAGACTGGGTGGGGGTGCGTGTGGAAGACTGGGTGTGGAAGACTGGGTGGGGTGCGTGTGGAAGGCATGGGGGGTGCGTGTGGAAGACTGGGTGTGGAAGACTGGGTGGGGTGCGTGTGGAAGGCATGGGGGGTGCGTGTGGAAGACTGGGTGGGGTGCGTGTGGAAGACTGGGTGTGGAAGACTGGGTGGGGTGCGTGTGGAAGGCATGGGGGGTGCGTGTGGAAGACTGGGTGTGGAAGACTGGGTGGGGTGCGTGTGGAAGGCATGGGGGGTGCGTGTGGAAGACTGGGTGGGGTGCGTGTGGAAGACTGGGTGTGGAAGACTGGGTGTGGAAGACTGGGTGGGGTGCGTGTGGAAGACTGGGTGTGGAAGACTGGGTGTGGAAGACTGGGGGGTGCGTGTGGAAGACTGGGTGGGTGCGTGTGGAAGACTGGGTGTGGAAGACTGGGTGGAGTGCGTGTGGAAGGCATGGGGGGTGCGTGTGGAAGGCATGGGGGGTGCGTGTGGAAGACTGGGTGGGCAGCAGTGTCTGAGGAGCCTGGAGGGAGAATAAGAACCTGCTCTCAGAAGGTAGAACTCTCGGAGGCCAGTTCTGACCTCACCTGTGGTACTTCTTACCCCTGCACTGTCCAAACTGACCAGTACCTTTAATGACATGGAAACTCTCAGCCGCGGCCACCAACCGTACCTCCACCCCATCTCTTCCTAGGGTCACCACAGCGAACCTCTCTGTGTCCCATTCCACACCTGGCTGCTTATCTGTGCTCGACTGTCATTGGTCAGTTGGAGTGTTCTGCTAGTCTGACCTCTAGATGCAACAAAATCCATCCCTTGTTCATGGAGGTCACCCTAACGTACCTGGGGCAAAAAGACTAGGTTTTTTTTCCCTGATTCCATTTCTATAGCTGGTCTTTGCTTCTGAAACCCCAAGGTCAGAAGAATCCAGATGTCTGCCTCATGCTGTCAACCTGAGAGAGGGTCATGCCTGCCACAAAAGGGCATCTTCCACAGGCCTGGTTAAATGCTCCAACCCTGGCCGGTTGACTCAGCAGTAGAGCATCAGCCTGGCATGTGGAAGTCCCGGGTTCGACTCCTGGTCAGGGCACAAAGGAGAAGCACCCATCTGCTTCTCCACCCCTCCCTCTCCCCACCTTATCGTTCTATATCTCTTCCCCCCGCCCCCCCCCCCCCGCAGCCATGGCTCAAATGGTTTGAACAAAGTTGGATCCTGGTGGGCAGAGGATGACTCCATGGCCTCACCTCAGATGCTAAAATAGCTCTATTGCCGAACAACGAAGCAGCAGCCCAGAGAGACAAAGCATTGCCTGGTAGGGGGCTTGCCAGGTGGATCCCAGTCAGGGTACATGTGGGAGTCTGTCTCTGCCTTTCTGCTACTCAGTTAATTAAATAATAATAATAAATAAATAAATAGAATGCTCCTGAGGGCAGGGTCATTTGTCCTATATGGCAGCTCCTGCGACGGCTGAGTGGTCTGAGTGGGGAGGACAGAGAGGGGACGCGGTGTCAGGCAGAACCATGTCCAGCATGGATGGGCCCAGATTTCACTGGAAAAAGCAAAATGAAGAACTGACCACTCACCGTGTCTGCTACCCAAGAAAACATTTCGTCAGAAACATTTTTTTAAAGAAGTGTAGAAAGAAAATAACAAAAAGACGAAAAGGAAAACCTGAGGAAACTGAAACACATCCTATTCTTCTCGTTAGGGAAAGTCGCCATGTTAAAGGGATGCCGTTTCTCCCTGTTACGGACTGAAATATAGAATAGGACGTAGTTAGAATTGAGTCCCAACAGTCTGGGCACTTAATCACTTACTAAGAACTGTCATCTGAGGAGAAAATATGCCTAAGAGGAGCCAATAAAATCTTAAAAGTAAACTAATAATAATGAGGAACCACGCATCACAACATATGGAGTATGACACAGACCCAGGCGCAGGCCAGTGAGTGGACAGAACCGAATCAGAGTGTCCAGAAACGGACGTGTCAGAAGAACTTAGTGTATGAGGAGATGGACTGTCTCGCTGATGGATGCAAAAGGGGTCATGTAATACTTGGTATTGTGGTATGATTGTCTATTCATTCAGGAAAAAGATAAGTTAAATTCCAACCTGACACCAGACACACACACACAAAAAAAAAAATCAGTTCAAACAGAATTAACATCTAATGGAAAAAATCAACACCAAAAGTACCATAATACATTTTCTTATTACAGCAACCTAAAAAAATAGCTGATCACCGCTGGGAAGGTGCAGAAACTTGAGCTCAGGGAAGTCAAGCGGCTGACACAAGGTCACACAGCAATGAGATCACGGACCCTTTGGGTAAATTTACCTTCCATGTCTCTTTAAAGCTACCTGGTAACTCTTTAGTAAATGGTCTCCACCTCCAGCCCAGGACAGAGAGGCCGGGCGGAGAGCCTGACCAGACCTTCGGTTCAGAAGAAAGTTCAAGTCAAGACCTCCTCTGGCAGCTAGGGTCGCCTCCCGTGAGAGTCCCACGGGCGCTGGGACAGCACGGCTCAGTGATGTGGTGCAGACTGTCCCGGAGAGAGAGGGGCAGGTGTCTCCTACCGACACCGGAGGGGCCCTGCCCACCCACCCACCCACTCCCTTCTTCTCATGCAAGAGTTTCTCCCAGCGGGACGGGGGCTCGGTCACTGCACACTCCTCCAACCCCGCTCCTCCGGCTGGGAGAGAGGAGCTCACAGACTGTGGGGGGAGAGACACAGCACTCAGCACCCACGGTGGTCGGGGCTGCACCGGGTCCCCACGGGGGTGGAGAAAGCGGGCGTGCACCACTGAGCCCGCCGACGCCCACCCCTACCACCTGCCGGTTACCTCCACTCACCTCCCGCCCTTCAGCCCCAGCACCCCCGTTCTCTGCGGCCCCTGCGGGTCAGAGTCTGTGCCTCACCCGGTCCCACTCACACCTTCCTGTCCCCAGTCCCTTCCCCCCCCCCCGCTGGTTCTCCTAGTTTCCCTCCTCGTCCCACTGTGTGCGCCCCACACAGTATGCCCTCAGCAACCCCCTGCGCTTCACATACAGTCCCCCCCCATGTCTGTTCTTCTACTCCCCCTACCTAGTTCCCAAACAGTCCCCTCGAAAGGGGCTTCGAAGGGTGCCCCTTCGAAGGAGTTTTCCAGGCAGAGAAGCAGGAAATGGCGTTCCGGGCAAAAGGGCACGGGAAGAACAGGGACGCGGCGCAAACAGGAGCCTGGCAGAGCAGTCTGAGAAAAGGGCTCGTGGACATGTCGTGATACGGGCAGAGGCTTGAGATGAGGACCCCGGCCAAACCGTCAAGGACCTGGTGTCCTGTGCTAAAAGAAACTGGACCCAGTCCAGGAGGAAATGGATATTAACTGCAAAGAAGCTTCCATAGGCCATGAGCTTGCGTTTCTACTGGATGTATTTATATATATAAGGTACAATGGAAATCCATACCGGCAGCCTCTCGTCCTGAAAACCCTGAAGAGGTCAAGAACCCAAGGTGTCCCTCCACTGCAGATGGCTTCGCATGTCTCGGGTTCGCGAACAGAAGTGCATAAAGTTGGCGTTGCCTCGGAGTCCCCATTCCAGCAGATGGGCAGAGCAGCGCCCGGAGGCGGTCCTGTGGGATGCTCCCGCTAGTCTCTACCCCTTCCTCTATGCTCCTGGCTCAGGCTGACCACGACTTCAGCTCCCGCTGCTGCTCAGGACACACACTGACCCACAGCCAACGTGGTTCCCACGTCCCGACATGGTGACCCCAGGGACATTTAAACTCTGACATATATTTGAGAGCTTGGCAAGTAAGCCCCCCTCTCTCTCAATCCATCTGTCTCAGTGAATCTCAGAATCTCTCTCTCTCTCTCCAGGTGTCTCTCCATCTCTGTCTTTCTCTGTATATCTCTATTTCTGTCTCTGGCGTGATCTCTTTCTTCCTCCTTCTACTCCGTTCCTCATCCTCGTCCCTCTCTTCCTTGCCCTCCAATTTTCTTCTTTCTCTCTTTTACACACACACACACACACACACACACACATGCATACAAGAATTTTTACTTTTCCATGAATAAAGAATAAACGCAAAGCATCATTATTTTATTCGGTTTGTGATGGGTTGAGTTTCTAGATTACTAGTATGAATTATCAATGCCAAATAAAACTAACAACAGCTAAAACTGCACCCAACAAGCCTTATAATTGACTACAAACTGAGAGAAGACTCAAACTTGATTTTTTTTTAATTTAAAACTGCAAATTTTGACACACACACACCTCCCCCCCCAAAAAAAATGGACTTGATAGAAATAATGACTATTACACAAAGTAGAAGCCAGGATCGATACGATTTGATACAGACAATACTTAATCAATACATCAAATTTTGTTTCAAATTTTAAATGGAGAATTGATCCAAATGAAAATAATTTTGGTAGAGTTAACATTTTTTGGAAATGGTTTAACTGTGCTACGGAGAATATTGATCAGAGGATTAAAACTGGCTTAATGGAATTCACTCCGGGAAGCCCTCCCAAGATGGATAGCCCATCGGAGTTGATGTAATTCCAGTGGAAAGTCTTGGATCCCAAACGTTCTCAGGGCCAAAAGAGAAGAAGCAAGTGCCCTTAAAGTCAAAACAGAGGAGGGGTCAAAAGGGTGAGGTCAGACATCCGACGGAGTAACAACAGATTTAAGTGGACACCATACTGGGTGACTTCTGTTTGCCTCAAAGCAGAGCTTCTGCTCTTAAAATTGTGGTTGTTTTTTTAAACTGGATGATTCTGCAGGAATAAGCCGGTCGCCCAGGAACGTGTGAGTCTCTTAGGTACTCGGAAGGACAGAGAGCAACATGCGAGAATGTGCTGAACAACTTTTGTGAAATGAGGATGATGGATGAGCCTGTTCACAGAGGCCTGAGGAAGGAGCCAATGAGACAAGCCCTAACCCATCTAACCCCGCCCTTGAGGGAGAGAAGCCGATGTGGCTCTGTAGAGCTGGTAGTACTAGTAATAGTGCCTGGGAAGCCATGCAAGAGATTTACGTGTCAGTCATCACACTCACTTAGATTTAGAGAAACTTCTGACCAGGCGGTGGCGCAGTGGATAGAGCATCGGACTGGGATGTGGAGAAACTTCTTATACGTCCTGCTCTCCTCAAAAGCAACTCCAGCAGACTCCTCCTACTTGCTGGTCCCCAGCGCGCGCCACCGCGCGCACCACAGACTGCACAGAGCTCTGCCCTTGTCCCTTAGCCCCCCTGCTCTTCCCGGAACGCCCTCTCTCTCAGTTCCCCCTGAAAAATATCCGTGTGTCCTTCACAAACCAGACCAAATGCCATTTCTCCCATGAATTTTCCGTTGGTTCTTCCACTCTGCTCCCAGGGCCTTCATTCATATTTTATCGCCTCCTGTTTTAAAAGTTTGTGTCTATTTATTCCCCTCTTACACTAAGAGTTCCTGGGGGACCTTTCTCTCCTTGAATCCTCAGCACCTGGCACTCAGTAGGTGCTCAGTAAACGTTTGTTAGGGCCAGATTTGCTAATGACACACACATTAGGACACATCTTCCCTCTCTGGAGAGATTCCCTAGAGTATCTGGCCTATTTTGCAGAGAGAATTAGATTGCATTGGCTTTGAATAGGAACACATTTGGTTAGGAAGAAGTGTACTAATGAAATGCTAATTTAATGCTCAGAGGACTGTCCTGGAACATTCCACGGAGCTGTGCAGACGCTTACCTGCCAAGGTTTGTGACTGTTGTGTTTTGCAAGAAGCTTTCCTACTCAGCAGAGGTATCCTTACTGACAGGGTCAAGGGGATTTAGGGGCTACCCCCTACAGCCAAAAAGCCCTGGGGAGTTACACCACATTGGTCCTCAGAATGGTTTGATGCCCAGGAGAGGCATTCTATTCCAATTTACCATTAGAGCCAAATAACTTATTGTGTTGAAGAATTACAAGAACAGAGCGTGTTCTGTGCTTTGGAATCTGAACTTCTCCCTCTCTCCATCTAGAAGGAGCCAGGACTTTGCCTCCTCTTTCTTCCGAGTGTTCTCAGAGCAGAACGCCTCGTTCCTGAAGGACGGCCTCAGCTCACCGAGATGGTGCCAGGCTCCCTGGTGGGGATGGGAGATTCGTGAGCGCCCAGGGTGGTGAACCGAAGGAAGAAGAGATGAGAGGAGAGAGATCCAACCACAAAGAAAGGGATGGGTCCTCGGTCGCAGGATTATTCACTCACTCCCCAACGGAACTTTGGGGGAGATGGCTGTGCGGTGTACGCAGGGAGGCGGGGCTGTGGGCACACCCAGCCCAAGTGACAGTTCCCCTGCCCGGCCACAGAAGGGACGTGGACCTTCCCAATTCCAAGGCCCCCTGTGGGCTCATCACAGGTACAGCGTATGGACTAAAACGAGGAGGTGCTTTCCCAAGTATTTTACTCCACCTAAACCCCACGTGGGCCTAGAGGGTGAGTCGGAAGAGTAGCGTGACCCCAAACAAGGATACTGTAGAGCCCCCCCACACCTGTAGTATCTTCATTACTAGGCAGGTTTCTGTTCGGTGTAGACCATAAAATAAAGAGGGGGACACTTCCCACCTAACCTGGATGGTGACTGTGAATCCACCAGCTGTGTCATAAGAATGTCTTGATGGAGAAACAAGAGCATGTGGAACACGGCCGCTTCCACCGGCGGCCCCACCAGGACGAGGTGACCCCTGGCGAGACTGGCCCTGCAACGCCTCACGGAGTGGCCGCACAGCTTTGTTTGCTCACAGCCTGGAAGTTGCAACTGGACTCGGGTCAAAATTCTCATGTTTCACAACCAGCATCGAGATCTCTGTTCGACTCGTTGCTCACCAAACAGATAAAGTTCCCAGACCTCTGAGTGGTTTTTAATTTTTCATTTTCATAAAGTGGTTTTGATCAATCAATATGTGTTTAATGCTTTTTATGGGTCAGGTAGCAATTCCTAAATAACAAAACACTGTATTGCATTCTTACAGACTCAGTTAACAGCCAGCCTCCTGGGAATTGTACGTCATTACGTGTTTGCAGCAAGAAAGGGCCAGGAGGGAGCTCTGTCTGTCCGTCCAGATGTTCCCAGAGACTCACATGCCTAGGGCAGTGACAGCAAGCTCCTCAGAGGTGGGTGACATCTGAAACCCTGGCAGAGAGTTACAGAAAACCCCTGTTCCCATCCACCTAGCTCAGGGGTCGGGAACCTATGGCTCATGAGCCAGATGTGGCTCTTTTGATGGCTGCATCTGGCTCGCAGACAAATCTTTAATAAAAAAATAACATTAAAAATATAAAACATTCTCATGTATTACAATCCATTCATTTCCTACCGCTCATGTTCATGGTTATGGGTGGCTGGAGCCAATCACAGCTGTCCTCCGATCAAACACCAAATTTTTATTGGATAATGCCTAACGTACACAGGTCGTTGTATGGCTCTCACGGAATTACATTTTAAAATATGTGGCATTCATGGCTCTCTCAGCCAAAAAGTTTCCCGACCCCTGACCTAGCTCCTTCCTCATCAAAGCTGGTGGCGTACAATTAGAAGAATCCCCTGGGGAGATTTTAAACTATATCAGTGTCCACACCCTGTCCACCAGTGAGCTCAGCATCGGGGGAAGGTCAGATTGGTTAACTGAATTTAAATGCTCCCAAGGGACTCCAAAGTACTGATACCTGGGTCCCACTCCCAGGATTCTGATTTAATTCATCGGTATGCAGCCTGATCGAGAGTTTAAAAAGCTCCCCTATCTGGCTAAACTGTGGTCCCTGGACAGGACCTGGGAGTTCACCTGGGAGCTTATTGAAAATGCAAATTCCGGCCCTGGCCAGTTGGCTCAGTGGTAGAGCGTCGGCCTGGCATGCGGGGGACCCGGGTTCAATTCCCGGCCAGGGCACATAGGAGAAGCGCCCATTTGCTTCTCCACCCCTCCCTTCTTCCTCTCTGTCTCTCTCTTCCCCTCTCGCAGCCGAGGCTCCTTTGGAGCAAAGATGGCCCGGGCGCTGGGGATGGCTCCTTGGCCTCTGCCCCAGGCGCTAGAGTAGCTCTGGTCGTGGCAGAGCGACGCCCCGGAGGGGCAGAGCATCGCCCCTTGGTGAGCAGAGCTTCGCCCCTGGTGTGCATGCCGGGTGGATTCCGGTCGGGCACATGCGGGAGTCTGTCTGTCTCTCCCCGTTTCCAGCTTCAGAAAAATACAAAAAAAAAAAAAAAAAAAGAAAGAAAATGCAAATTCCCGAGCCACACCCAGACACCCTGCCTCAGAAACTCGAGGGGTGGGCTTCAGCGCTCTGTGTTCTGACTCACCTTCCAGGTGATTCTGAAGCTTGAGAACCAGTGTCCGCAGTTGCCCGAGCCAGAGAGCTGGGGGCTGTCTTGGATTCTTCCCCTCCCTCCCATCCATGCCTGGCGATGCTACCTCAAACCACAGAACCCACATTCCTCTCTTCTTGACCACGGCCCTGCTCCAGATGGTCTCCTCGCCTCCCTAGGCTGCGGTGCCCACCTCCTGAGGCAGTGCTTCTCAACGCTGGCTGCCCAGGGACCCCTCGGCCCCACACCTGGAGATTCTGACTTCCAACGGCCTGGAGTGAAGACGCAGCTGGGCTGCAGTGGGGTTCAGGAACTCCCCGGGGGGGGGGGAGGGTGCAATGGGCCGCCAGGCGGAGACCTCAGTCTGACGTAGTCTTCTCTTCCACGTACGCCTTTTTATTTTCTTATACGTGAACTACAGTTCATATTCAATGTTATTTTGTATTAGTTTCAGGTGGTCAGCATAGGCTTAGACCAGGGGTCCCCAAACTTTTTACACAGGGAGCCAGTTTACTGTCCCTCAGACCGTTGGAGGGCCGGACTATAAAAAAAAAACAACTATGAACAAATCCCCATGCACACTGCACATATCTTATTTTAAAGTAAAAAAACAAAACGGGAACAAATACAATATTTAAAATAAAGAACAAGTAAATTTAAATCAACAAACTGACCAGTATTTCAATGGGAACTATGGTCCTGCTTTTGGCTAATGAGATGGTCAATGTCCAGATCCATAATTGTCACTGCTAGCCCTAACAAGTGATAGGACGCGCTTCCGGAGCCGTGACGCATATACCCCATGTCACCGGAAGTAGTACTGTACGTGAGCGACACCATACTTTACTCCTCTCACTGACCACCAATGAAAGAGGTGCCCCTTCCGGAAGTGTGGCGGGCCGGATAAATGGTCTCAGGGGGCCGCATGTGGCCCGCAGGCCGTAGTTTGGGGACCCCTGGCTTAGACAGTTATATAATTCATGAGGTGGTTCCCTCCATGTGCCAGTCTAGTACCCACCTGGCGCCATCCACAGTGTTCACAGTCTCACTGAGTGTATTCCCTGTGCTGAACTTTACAGCCCCGGGACTGTTCTGTAACTACCGCTCAGACATCTTGATCCCTCCTCCCCTTTTTCACCCGGTCCCCCAAACTCTCTCCCCTCCGGCAACCATCAGTTTGTCCTCTGCGTCTGTGAGTCTGTGTTGTTTGTTCATTTGTCTTGTGTTTTAGATTCTATGTGTAAGTGAGATCATAGGGTGTTTATTTGCCTTTCTCTGTCTGACTTACTTCACTCAGCCTAACAGCCTCTAGGTCCATCTATCCATCCATCCATGCTGTCGCAAATGGTAAGATTTCATTTTTTAAAGCTGAGCGATATTCCATTGCATATATGCACCATCTTCTCTTTCTCCAATTGTCTATTGATGGGCATTTCGGTGGCTTTGGATCTTGACTACTGTAAACAACACTTCAATAAACATAGGGGTATATATACATATATTCCTTCAAATTAGTGTTTCAGGTTTCTTTGAATATATGCCCAGAAGTGGCATCACTGGGTCATAAGGAATCACTGAGTTCCATTTCTAGTTTTTTGAGGGACCTCCACACTGTTTGCCACAGTGGCTGCACCAGTCTGCATTCCCACCAGAACCGGGGGACTTCCCTTTACTTCACATCCTCGCAAGCACCTGTTCTTTGGTTTATCGATGAGAGTCATCTGAAAAAATGTGAGGTGATATCTCATCGTGGTTTTAATTTGCTTTACTCTGATGATTAGTGATGTTGAGCATCTTTTTTTTTTTTTTTTTACAGAGTCAGAGAAAGAGTCAGAGAGAGGGTAGACAGGGACAGACAGACAGGAACGGAGAGATGAGAAGCATCAATCATTAGTTTTTCATTGCACATTGTGACACCTTAATTGTTCATTGATTGCTTTCTCATATGTGCCTTGACCGCAGGCCTTCAGCAGACTGAGTAGCACTTTGCTGGAGCCAGCGACCTTGGGTCCAAGCTGGTGAACATTTTGCTCAAACCAGATGAGCCTGTGCTCAAGCTGGTGACCTCAGGGTCTTGAACCTGGGTCCTCGGCATCCCAGTCCGACGCTCTATCCACTGCGCCACCGCCTGGTCAGGCATTGAGCATCTTTTATATGTATGGTGGCTACCTATACGCCCTCTTTGAAGAATGGCCTAGTCGGATCCTCTATTTTTTAATTGGAATGTTTTGGGTGGAATCTTTAGACTTCTCTCTATGTAGTTAGTACCATGTCATCTGCACATAACGACAGTTTTCATTCTTCCTTTACAGTTTGGGTGCCTTTTATTTCTTCTTGTTGTCTGATTACTGCGTCACCTAGGATTTTCAATACGATGTGGAATAAGAGTGGTGAAAATAGACATCCTTGTCTTGTTCCTGACCTTAAGGAAAATGCTTTCAACTTTTGCCAGTTGAGTATGATGTTAGTTTTGGGTTTGTCCTATATGTTTTTTTTGTTTTGTTTTGTTTTTTTGTTTGTTTTTTTTGCTCTTTATTTTTCTGAAGCTGGAAACAGGGAGAGACAGACAGACTCCCGCATGCGCCCAACCGGGATCCACCTGGCACACCCACCAGGGGGCGATGCTCTGCCTCTCCGGGGCGTCACTCTGCCGCGACCAGAGCCACTCCAGCACCTGGGGCAGAGGCCAAGGAGCCATCCCCAGTGCCTGGGTCATCTTTGCTCCAATGGAGCCTTGGCTGCGGGAGGGGAAGAGAGAGACAGAGAGGAAGGAGGGGGGGTGGAGAAGCAAATGGGCGCTTCTCCTATGTGCCCTGGCCGGGAATCGAACCCAGGTCCCCCGCACACCAGGCCGACGCTCTACTGCTGAACCAACCAGCCAGGGCCCTATATGGTTTTTTATTATGTTGAGATATGCTCTCTTTATTCCCCCTTGGCTGAGAGCTTTTATCCATGAATAGATGCTGGAGTTTGTTCAATGCTGTTTTTGCATCTATTGCTATGATCATATGATTTGTATCACTTCATTTGTTTGTGTGGTGTGTTACGTGAATTGATTTATAATTTGATTTGGATATCGAAAACAACCTTGCATCCCAGAAATAGTAAATTCCACTAGATTGTGATGTCTATTTGAATACATTGGTGAGTTTGGTTTACTAATATTTTGCTGAGGATTTTTGCATCTATGTTCATCAGGGATACTGGCCTATAATTATTTTTGTAATATAATCAGAGTAATTGTGACCTCATAAAATAAGCATGGGAGCCTTCCCTTCTCTAAAAATTTTTGGAATAGTATGAGAAGAATAGGTATTAATTCTTCTTTGAATGTTTGGGGAAATTCGTCTGTGAAGACATGCAGTCCAGGTCTTTTGTTTGTTGGGAGCTTTTTGATAACTGATTTGATTCTGTTGTGTGTAATTAGTCTGTTCAAATTCTCTGCTTCTTCTTGATTCAGTCTTGGAACAGTTCTGGTTCTAGGAATTCATCTATGTTTCCAGATTGCCCAATTAGTTGGCAAATAATTGTTTATAGTAATTTTGTGCTGTCATTTGTCAATTCTCCTTTTGTATTTTTGATTTCATTCATTTGGCTTCTCTTTCTTTTCTTGATGAGTCTGATAAGAATAGCATTTAAACTATAAGGTTTATCAATCTTGTGTATCTTTTCAAAGAACCAGCTCTTGGTTTTATTTATCTTTGGTACCTTTTTTTAGACTCTATTTTCTTTGTTTCTGCTCTGACCTTTATTATTTCTTTCCTTCTACCCACTTAGGCCTGCGTGAGAATCATTCAGGACCTGGAATCGCTCTTGGTCATCGTCACGCATAGCAGAATTGTACATGTTTAAAATAAATTTCAAAACTCGGGAAGAGTTTACAGTTCGACGTGGCAGCCAGAGTACTCCTAATCCTCCCATATCCCATTCATTTCAGGACGTCTTGGGAGACAGCATGTACTAAGGAAATACTTTGTAACGGTTTAATTGAGAGGGAAAAACTCAAGACCATAGAGAAATAGTATGTTTCTGGCAACAAGTCAAAGAGGAACTAGAAACTCCAGGCTTAGAAATTGCAAGGAAGTCTAACTATGAAAGTCAGTAAATGGGGCACGATTATAAAAGCAACTGATGTAAGACTCTAAAAACATTTGAACCTAATGCTTTTGACACTCTTATTTAAATGACCCGAGGGCTGTGACTCTTGACCCCTGTGGACAAGTAAAACGTCATTCTAGTTCAATGGTTGGCAGGTGTGAAGGAGAGTAACGTCATTATAATAACAAGAATGACAAGTGTATTACCATATCAAGTGTATTCAACTTTTAGTGTCGATCTATTGGCAAGGAACTATGTAACTGTCCTTGAAGAATAGAATACATCTGTGAGTCATCTCGATGAAGTGATAATATATGGGTTGGGAGTTGGAAAAAGGGAGATAGGGCAAGTTGAGGAGGGAGGAAAAGAGAAAGGGAACACTAATGTTGCCTTTCTTACACTAAGGGAACACTAATGTTGCCTTTCTTACACTAAGAGAACACTAATGTTGCCTTTCCCTACCTTACAAAGAATGTAGGAAAATAACATTGACAACATAAGAAATGCTAGGATAAGAATAGCATTTAAACTATATTATATAAAATTACAAAGGTAATTTTTAAAGAACTAGAGACAAATGTACCAACTGCTGGGAGGGGCAGGACAGAGGGCTTACGTTCCTGGACCCAAACTGTGTCCTCCTCTTTCGTAGGAAAAAGGAAATAAAAACTGCCTGCAGTCGATAAATCAAATAAATAGAGATGGAAGCATATGACCTAGAATTTTGGTGGCAACAAACAGAAATAGTTAAAGGAAATTGCCTCTGGAGAGAAGACAGCAGGCAAGGTACACGTCTGTTGCTTTTTGTCAATAAGTGTTTCTGTATTAAATAACGTGTTCCCGTGTATAGCTTTGATTTAAAAAAAAAAAAAGAGGTTAATTTTAATAGATAAAATTCTGGAAATAGGTTCCCTGAATCAATGAAAATGTTATGACGAGATCTTTTCATGGTGTTTAAAAAAAACAAAAACAAAAAAACCAGAAACCAGACCTGATTTATCAATGCCCTAAGGAGCAATGGTATCACCCACAATTCAATTCTGCAAACATTTATTGAGTAAATAGATTCTCTGTGACGGGACCTCTGCTAAGCCATGAGAAGGATAAAAAGATAAATCAGACATGGTTCCCGCTTCCAAGAGCTTATAGGAAAGGAGGAGAGAAACATGAACACACAAGATAAGGCAGAAGATACTAAGTAAAGGCATAGAGTGCCACCAAAACACAGTGAGGGGTGCAGGAAGGGCTGACAACGGGGTTTAACATGAAGCAGTGAGGAAGCATAGCTGATGCTGTCAGCGCCTCCCCCCACACACACACACACCCTTAGCTCTCTCTATCCCGGGACACCTGCCAGCATCCCACACACCTGTACCACTTCGCATAAGGGTGAAGAAGACCTCAACAGAAATACCATTATCTCGACTGACCCTGGACCATGGCATCTCACAACCACAGGCACATTTCTTATGACCACAGGATGACGGTCCTTTTATATAAACTACCTGCTGAGTTGCGACCTTGAACACCGGGTAAACCCTGGGCAGGCAGTGACCAAGCAGAAGGACACCCGCCACAAACAGAAAACCCCCAAGAGCAGGACCAGGGAGGGCAAACACAGCCTTGTTTCTCTGGGGGACTCCCCACGGCCTCTGAATTTCTCTTTTGAAGGGTTCATCTCTAGCACTCTGATTATTTGGTTCGTGTCTGCCTTCTCCCCGCTTGGGTGAGCTCATGGAACTAAGAACTAACTTATTAATCCATCGCATCCCTCCTCATACTCAACATCCAGAAGATGTTCAAGAAGCTGATGAAATGAGAAATCTCAAAATGAGCAGAAGGGGAGACGGGAAGGTACAAGCCTCCTCTTGTCCCTGGCCAGCTGTGTCCCTACCTGTAGGAGGGACGGACATCTTCTGGGAGGCCCGCTCCCCTGAGAACGCTTGCTTGCCTTCGGTACTGTCCCTCTGCACCAGCCTCTTCACCCCACGTGTTTCTGTTGACATTGGGTGCATTTCTTGCTTTCCAACAGTCTCCTCACGTATTATACACAGGACTGTCTGGGCTTGTGCGATCTGGACTCGGGGTTGTCCCTTTGCTCAAAAATATATATATATATATGTTAATTGAGTGCTTACTGTATACCAGGCAGTAGGACCTAACGAATACTGATTTGGACATAAGCTCGGCCCTCTCTGAACTCGCATTCTCCCTCGGCAAGCAGATCCTCGCGTTCCAGGAACATGACAGGCTGTGTCTGAGCGATCACGAAGAAAGGGTACAGATGGTAGGAGGCAGAAGAAAAGGCCACCTAAAATAGTCCAGTGTCGGAGGGGAAGCGAGGACATCAGAAAGGACTTTTCTGGGGAAGTGACATTTAAGCTGGGACCTGGCAGTAAAAGTTGGAGTTAGTCAAGTACAGAGGGGGGGGGAAATCTTGGTGAGGTAAAGGCTTCTTCTCCAAGTCGAACCAAACCACTAAATCATTCAGAGCCTTGCAGACTAGATTGAGTTTTGCTGCAGTAATAAAAGTCAATGGCCTACAGCAGGATTCTATTTCACACTCATGTTATATGTCCGTCGTGGGTCTTGTCTCCACGTTGTCTGCATGCCTGACGGGTCAGCCTCCACCGGGGCCTGTGCCGGTCTTTCACAGGAGAGGAAAAGAGAGAAATGGGGAGCTATATATCTCATTCCTTCTGCTTAGAAATAACACTCATCTCTTTGCCCCACATCCCATTAGCTTCTTTGTTCAAAATATATATATATATATATATATAATCCCCCTGCATGAGAGATGGGAGGGGCAGGGGAGGGGCCCTGCAAGTCACATGATCAAGCCCGCCATCCGGGAGGCCGGGAAGTAGAATCCAATCCTCTGCCAGGGAGGGACGTCGAACCCTTGGAACCCAGAATCGCCTGCACCGTTGTATCCTGAGAGCCACGGAAAGCCATCGAAGTCGTCAGCAGTGGGAAGAGTCATCACGTGGAAAAGGTTGCCCTGGCTACAGCATGGAGGATGGTTTGAGGAGACTGCCAAGTGAGTGCTGACTGGTTAGCAGGTGGGAAGGGCTAGAGAACATGGTGGCTCGGACTAGGTTGGTGACAGTGGAAATACGGCAGGAGAAAGGTGATGACATTTTTGAGATGGGACGTGTGAGACCTAATCATCTGTTGGGTATGGATAGTGAGCATGAGAGGTCACCACGATCTGCAGATTTGGCGCTTTCTCTCTCTCCTCAACATCACAGTTACCCCCCTCCCCCCATTACGAGCCACCCTCTTCTTTTATGAAATACTCTGTTTTTTTTTCCCCTCCACTCCAAACCCTGCCACCGTCCCAAGTGACCGCAGTACCATTGGAGCAACCCGTCCACGACCCCGGCTTCTCAACTCCTTTGCCTTCTCAACTCCGTGGCCCTGACCACTAACTCACTCACGACCGTCCCTCAGACCGCGTCATTATCCACGCCTCCGACATCTTCCAGGCTAAGATTTCTCTTTGGCAACAGATGATAATCACCCTTTTAACATTCTTTTGCTCTGTTGTACCCCTGACTCATTTTTTTCTTCACCTTCCCGGTAACATGTCAACCCGGGTCAATCCAATGCCAGCCTCGCCTGCGTCTCCGCTGCCCTGTGAACGCGTCTGGAAGAAGTCGCCTCGTCGCCGAGGACAGTACCTTCGCGGAGTGGGTCTGAAAGGCTCAGCCGAGCGCTCGATGCTGCTCTGGGTGTCGTCTCGGTTTCTTCTCTCTGGGGCTGTTTCCGGCACTCAGTCCAGACTTGCTTCTCCCTTCTCCGCCTCTCCCCTGCCCACCCTCAGGTTAGGGCCTCCCCTTCTTTCCCAGAGGAAGTGGAAATGCCGGGGAGATGCCACTCGGAGCTCCTTGAGTTCTGGCGCGTGGCCGCGACTCAGACCCCCTGAGCTCACCCATCGTGCAGCCAGGCCCCCCGGGGCAGCCAGGAGCTCGCCGGTCCCCAAGAACTTGCAAGCCTGCCTAAAACCGGTATCAGACCAGATAGATGGTTTCCTAAAACCGAAGTTGAGGAACGGAAGGCGGCTAAACGAGTCCTGTGGGCAGCCCGTGCTCCCCGTGGATAAGCCGAAGTCCCGTCCATCCAGCAAACGACACGAGGTCACCAGAAGCAGCTGGGCGGTAGAGACAGGAGCACAGAGAGGGCTACAGGGAGAGGACGGCGCTGCGTCCTCCGTCCGTCCATCCGTCTGTCTGTCTGTCCGTCGGGAGAGAGACGCTCAGCTCCAGGGGCAGAGCTCTGGGTAAGACGGGCTCCCCCTCGAGTCCGGGGACATTGCGAGTTTCCTTCTGCGGCAGACCCGGCTGTTGGCCTAAGCACGCTCCTCTCCCCTTCTCTCTCCGGACACGCAGCCCTGGCCTGGCTGGAGGGACAGTAGGCCCCGATTAAATACACAGGCTTCCCCAAACCTTCCCGCAGAAGAACGGCGTGTGACCAGGCCTGGCCCAGGCGACATAGGGACAGACGACCTCTGGGGCCGCCAAAAGAAACATTTTTTTTTTATTATTTAAAAAATATTTTTTCTGCCTTGTATGTTCCACCCACCCCAACCACCTGTAACTCGCCCTTCACACTTCTGGAACTTGAGACCCGCGACGCCCTCCCCCACACCCCACCCCCAACCCCCCCCCCCGCCCCCGTTCCTTTTTTGTCCAGAAATGTCTGGTCTCCCCAAGGCTGCCTCGCTGTGCTTGCAGTTTTTGTGCTTATGTGAATTCCCCATGCGCGGATATTAAAATTTTGATTTTCTCCCGTGAATCCGTCTCTGTTCATCTGACGATTAGCCCAGCCAGGAGCACTTAGAAGCTGGGAGGAAAAGTATGAATATTTGTTTAGTCCCCATCGGATGATGGTCCCCTGACTGTGAGAAAATAGCAGAGAGATTCAACTGCAGCCTTGAGACGAGTCTTGGGCGCGGACTTCTGAACGCCAAGTCCTGCGGGGGTGGAACGCTGCCCCCGGGAGCTCTAAGCTCTACGAGGATTGTTTAGGAAGCAGCTGATCCCTGTAGCCATTTTCCCACGTGCCTGGGGGGCATGGGGGAGGGGAGGGTCAGCTTTCTCTGCACCTGAATCCACTGTGGACTAACGTGACCCGGGCTCTGCTAATCTGCTTGATGAGCCAAGAGACCAATAAACACGATGAGGCTGCAGAGATCTGGGCTCTGGGTCCTAGAGGCCGGGAGTCCCCTGGACCCACTTTTCTCTCTGTTGTATCTTGTGTGTGTTGTTTCTGACATCCTGTGGCGCCGTCCTCTCGGGCACCTTGACCAAGAACTTCTGGGGGGAAGCTGAATTTCCCAGTGCCCCCCCGCACCCCCCCCCCCCCGTCTCCCCGGAGAAAGGAAGAGCAGACAGACCCCAGGACGTTCTCTCGGGGACTCTTTCTCCCTCACGCTCTTTCCCTCCAGTGAAAAGAAATCTGATTTCTATCTCGGGCCGGAGCAGACAGCTCTAACCCTAACTCCTGAACAGTAGTAGCCACCCTTCAATCGCCCAGAACGATGTCCTCGCCGCCTCTCGGCTTTCTGTTCTCCGGGGGTAAATAGTGCTCATGCCTCGAATGCCAGCTGGCTTGTCCCATGTTCCGATCCCTTTACCTTCATTGTTCTCGGTTTGGAAAGAGATCCAGATGAAGAAGGAGGAGAACTGCGGTTGTCATAGCAACGGCCGAGTGACATGCAACCCAGTTCGGATGAAATAAGAGAAGTTGAGTTGTGGTGAGGGGTTTGAGGGATTTTTGTTGTTGTTGTTGTTATTATTATTTCATTCTTCTTCCTGATTGAACATATTCCGCTGCTTTGGGAAGGAGACGTCTGGCTGACGCCGCCATTCTTACCCACCGCCTTTGATTGTCACCCTCCCCCCCTCAGTGGAAAGGGGGGGCTGTCCACAACAGAAGAGCATCCCCGTCTCCTCAGCACCCGCAAGGCCTGGCTGTGCCCAGCCTCTCTCCCCGCCCAGTTCATCCCGTGGTTTGCGTGACCGCTGGCTACTGCTTTTTTCCCCCGCTAAACTGATAAACTGTGAAACATCAGGGATGGTGTGCATGACTTTTTTTTTTTTTTCAAAAAAAAAAAAATATTTTTTAATTACACAAATAAAACAGCAATTCTGTGATAACTCCATCTACGTGCACACCCCCTTCATGTCACCACTAGGTCCGCAGCACGGACACGGAACTCACACATATACGTTTTTGGTGACGCAAACAGGACTATATTATCCTCACTGTTGTTTTCTTCACGTCCTCTGACGCTGATCTGAACATTACGGCCCCTGCCTCTTTCTGTGTCATCGCTTGCCTCGTGGGTCTTTCCCCAAACTAAACTTTTAGTCTACTTTCTCCCAGCTGTCCCTCGGCCAGGCCCTCCGCAGGGCACCTGGACTCACCTGGTGCCATTGTCAGGAACCCATGTCCCCCAGAGTCCTCCCCTCCGGAGTCCACCTCCCATCCAACTCGCAGCCCGGTCTGACCATTTGGTCTCTAAGAGAGAGCTCACACTGACTTCTCTTCATCCACATGGTCACTCCCCTCGGCCAGGCCAAGCCACTGCCTCAACTTACGGCAATAGTTTCATTACCACTCTCTCCGTGTCCCCTCCTCCTATCCATTCTTCACAAAGCAGCATCTTTATAAAAGGGTATAGTGACCTTATCATTCTCATGCTTAAAAGCCCCAATGGCTCTGCATTGACTTAGATGCAATTCTACATCTTTTTTAAAAATTTTATTTAGACAATTAATTTTAACGAGTTGACATTGATCAACTAGAGTACTGTACATAGATTTAGAGAAAAACGTCTCCAGATCATTTGGACATTTGATTATGTTGTATACCCATCACTCAAAGTCAAAGCGTCCTCCTGTCACCTTTTATTTGGTTTTCTTTATGCCCCTCCCCTCTCCCCGCCCCCTCTTTCTCCTCCTTTCCCCTCCCCCCGGTAACCACTCACAGTGGCCCAAGACATGGAAACAACCAAAAAGCCCTTCAATAGAAGATTGGATAAGGAAGATGTGGTACATATATACTATGGAATACTACTCAGCCATAAGAAATGATGACATCGGATCATTTACAACAACATGGATGGACCTTGATAACATTATACTGAGTGAAATAAGTAAATCAGAAAAAAAAAACTAAGAACTGTATGATTCCATACATAGGTGGGATACAAAATTGAGACTCATGGCAATTTACATCTTTTAAGCAAGGCCAATGGGACCCTAAGTGACCCCTTCCCGATCTATCTCTTCAGCTGTATGTCCCCCCACTGTTCTCATTCTTGACACCCAAGCCAGTTCTTCACGTTACTGGTGTTGATTAAGTGATTGGGTCTCATTCTTCACTTCCTCCCTGTAATAGAATTATCCATCTCTGTCTCATTGATACTGGATCTGTCCGTGTGTAAGCATGATGCCATGAGAGGCTTTACAGGTGCTGACATGCTCTGGCTGGGACTCTGGCCATGTGGCCAGAGAAGAACATACTCTGATGAGCTGCTGCTGGTCCCAGTTTGACGGACAAGTGGAACAGACCTGAGCCTGCCCCATAGTCTAAGGTAGTGTTGCCCCAGGGAGCCTGAGCAGTCTTCAGCAGAGAGATGGGTGTTTGTTCTTTTATAGACAACAAGATTTGGGGACCGTTTGTTACACAGCATCTATCACAGCAATAGCTCACTAATGCAAATTCCTTTCCTATGCTATAAGTCTCATCAGGTAGACTTAAACCTGTGTCTATTCTGGGTCCCTCTCTCCAGCCAGGGCCTAGCACAGTACTTGTGATGTGGCTCAATAAATAGTGGCTCAATAAATATTTGTGAAATAAATTATTATTGGTATTGTGGATACTATCTGGGACTCCATTAAGCTTGGTGACATTGTTGCAGGTATATGATTGCGTGTATCTGTTCTGTTGTCAGCCGTTTGAACCCTCTTACTGTTTCTAATCATTTCCCGGTAGATTCTCTTGGGTTGTTGGTCACTAAAATTATGCCATCTGTAGTATAGTCTGTGAAATTGTGGCCCCGAGTAAATCATACCTCCCGGTCTTCACATCCTTGTGAAGGGGTGGCCTGTGACTTTGTGTCCCCAAAAATAATACTACTAAGTCTTAGTATTTACTTAGGAGGAAAAAAAAACCAGAAAAAAAAACCATCAAACTATTTATATTGGTTATTTCAAGAGCAGAGGCGGATTTAACAGCGGGCGCACTGGGCATGCACCCTGGGCCCCGACTTCTGAAAGGCCCCACAAAACCCCAACTTTACATGTTTTTCTAATGACACCAAGTTTGGTTTTATATGTGCAATTTTAGCATTAATAGTGCATAATCTTTTTTATTTATCTAAAAATATGGTTAACATGTATTTTTATTTTCCCTCTCTCTCTTTTTTCAAGGGGTCCAATATTTTCTTCTGTACCCGGAGCCTCAACCGACCTTAATCTGCCTCTGTTCAAGAGCATGGAATTATGAGGGAAGACACTCAATTTTTCTGTAACGTTTAAATTTTATCGTAACATGCATTACATATGTAATAAAAAGATATTAATAGTAGTGATTACAGGCCTCATTTTATTCCTTGCTGTAGTGGAAATTTTATTACATTTTATTGTTAAGCAAAACACTGGCCTTTTTTTTTTGTAGTGTGTGTAAATTTTACATGTTTTGCCGCGTTAAGTACATGTCTACTTATCACTATGTAACCCAATGTTTAAAAGCTAGCATTGGACTTTGAAATTTACTGCACATCTGTTTCTGCATTAATATGTTTATTCTCCTCTGATCTATTAATATGGGAATATATATATATATAACCTAATATTAAATCATCTTTGCATTGCTCGGCAAAAGAACAATCTTTTTAATACAGGAAGGGGTCCAGACAAGAGAATATTCCATGAGAAGGGTTGGGGTTTGAAACAGAAGCAGATCCAGGTCCCCAAGTCCCCTCCAAACTAGCCCAAAGGTCACAAAGTCCCCACGCCCAGAATGTAAGCACTTTCTACAGTCTTTAAAGGAAACCCCGATTGTCCTGCATATTCCCCACCTCGTATCCCCTGTGATCGTAACCCGCATCCCCTGCTGGATCCCCTGTGATCGTAACCCGCATCCCCTGTTGGATCCCCTGTGATCGTAACCGGCATCCCCTGTTGGATCCCCTGTGATCGTAACCCGCATCCCCTGCTGGATCCCCTGTGATCGTAACCCGCATCCCCTGCTGGATCCCCTGTGATCGTAACCCGCATCCCCTGCTGGACCCACGGTGATTTCCAGATGTGCCAAAGGAACCACACTAATCATTATGGAAAACCAGGTAGATGAGGAAACACCAGGAAAGAGAGGTGTGAGGCTGAAGAGACAGAGGAACGAACACTAAAAGAAGTAGAGCTAATGCAGGAATCAGAAGAGAACTCTAAAATAAGGATAGTTAACGTGCTAAAGAGACGTTTGAGTAGATTACACATTCTTAAATCAAAATTAGGCTTTCAACAACAAATGTAAACAAAGTTCTTAGAAATTTAAATAATGTCTCTGCTAAAATTAAAATCCCAACATAAAAGCTAAAAAGCAGTTCAAACACATATGATGACCCATTTAGCCCGACCTGTGGCGGTACAGTGGATAAAGCATCAACCTGGAACACTGAGGTTGCCGGTTCAAAACCCTGAGCTTGCCTGGTCAGGGCACATATGGGAGTTGATATTTCCTGCTCCTCCCCAATCAATCTCTCTCTCTCTCTCTCTCTCTCTCTCTCTCTCTCTCTCACACACACACACACACACACACACACATCTAAAATAAATAAATTTCCCTGGCCAGTTGGCTCAGTAGTAGAGCATCAGCCTGGCATATGGATGTCCTAGGTTTGATTCCCGGTCAGGGCACACAAGAGAAGCGCCCATCTGCTTCTCCACCCCTCCCCCTCTCGTTTCTCTCTCTCTCTCTCTCTCTCTCTCTCTCTCTTCTCCTCCCCTCCCACAGCCATGGCTCAATTAGAGCGAGTTGACCCATGGCACTGAGGATGGCTCCATGGCCTCAACCTCAGGCACTAAGAAGAGCTCGGTTGCTGAGCAACAGAGCAGCAGCCCCAGATGGGCAGAGCATCGCCCCCTAGTGGACTTGCAAGCTTGCCAGGTGGATCCTGGTTGGGTTGCATGCAGGAGTCTGTCTCTCTGCCTCCCCTCCGCTCACTGAATAAAAAATAAACTAAAATAAAATAAAATGAATAATTTTTTTAAAAAGACCCATGTAAGGGTCTAAAAAATCAAAATAGCTTATTCTCCAGAATGCAGTGCCTAAGGAAAAGAAAGGATTTTTCTACCCCGATACTCTCTCCTTCCAGTGCAGTTCTGAAATTCAGGGGGCCACTCTCGAGTGGGGAAGGGGAGGAGCAGTCCGAGCCAGGCAGGGAGACTGGATCCTCACGCTCCTCTTTCTCACCACAGGCTGCAAGACCAGGACTGCCCCACGAGGCAGGAGGACAGGGCCTTTCGCCTGCCTCTCAAAAATATGGAAATGGAATTTGACGTATTATATGGGGTATATTTGCTAAAATAAAACTTTTTATGGCTTAGGGCGGTGGTCAGCAAATGCGGCTCACAAGCCACAGGCGGCTCTTTGGTCCCTGGAGTGTTTAACAAAGACCAGCCCTAATTAAATTAATAACAATGTACCTACCTATATAGTTTAAGTTAAAAAAATTTGGCTCTCAAAAGAAATTTCAATCGTTGTACTGTTGATATTTGGCTCTGTGGACTCATGAGTTTGCCGACCACTGGCTTAGGGTCACTGGAAACCCGTGTGGTGACACTGACCGAGCAAGGCATGGGGGGGGGGCGTCCCTGGCATTTCTCTCGGGGCAGCACAATGGCTTTGAACAGCATGAAAAGAAAAATAAAATTGTTAAGTGATTATTCCTAAGGTGCTGCTGCCAATGCCAACTATTGACTCCATTTGGTTCTCAAACATCCAGGGGAGCTTGTTAAAAATAGATCTGGAGGCCCTAAACCCCAGAGTCCTGACTCAGGAGGCTTGGAGGAGATCCCAGCAATTGATGTTTTCAACAAGCCCCACCCAGATGGTTCTGATCAAGTTAACCTGCCTCACTTTGTATAAATAATACTCTTCGAGGCCCTGGCTGGTTGACTCAGTCAGTTCGGCCCAGCGTGTGGAAGTCTCGGGTTCAATTCCCAGCCAGGGCACACAGGAGAAGCGCCCATCTGCTTCTCCACCCTTCCTCTCTGTCTCTCTCTTCCCCTCCTGAAGCCAAGGCTCCATTGGAGCAAAGTTGGCCCGGGCACTGAGGATGGCTCCATGGCCTCCACCTCAGGCACTAGAATGGCTCTGGTTGCAGCAGAGCGACGCCCCAGATGGGCAGAGCATCGCCCCCTGGTGGGCGTGCCGGGTGGATCCCGGTCGAGCATATACGGGAGTCCGTGTCTGCCTCCCCGCTTCTCACTTCAGAAAAATAAAAAAAAATTTTAAAAAGAATATTCTTCGAACCCATCGCCTTACCTGTAACCTCTCTCCTCTGTGCCTTAACACAAGCTTCTCACTTCTTTAAAGTCTCTACCTCCATTTCAACAGCTGAAATGCCGTTTCTTTTGCCAAGGTCTCCTGGATACGCTTCTGACCTCCTGTCTTCTTACCTCACGTGGGGCGCTGGTCACCTTCTCCAAATGTTCACATTCTGGTGAAAAGCGTAGACTTCGGAGAGAAACAGACCGAGGCTCAGCTCCCAGTTACGCACCTTCGCTGTGTGGCCTTCCCCAGATCATTAACCTCTCTGCGCTTCCCTTTGCTCACACCTGTCAGATGAGGATGATGCAGAGGGAATGGTATGATGTCTGGAATTTAAAAAATAATAATAATAATAATCTGGGGGGGGATCAGGCAGGGGGTATAAATAAATCAAAACAATCACCAGCCACAGGTTGAGAATTGTTGTGGTGACAGTGGATACCTAGGACATCGTTCTATCATAGCTTCTAGTGTGTGAATATTTAAATTTTCCATAACAGAAAGAAAAGTACATTTAAAAAAACATGAATGCCCTATCAGAAAAAGAAAATGGATAACCAGGAGGAACTACTGATCATCCGTGAAAGGAACAGAAATCACCAAATGTTTTTAAATGTTTGGTTTTTCTAATAGTTTTTCATGTAAATTTTATATGTAGTAGATGATTATTTCTTAATTCATGATCAAACGATAGTAAATGGAATGATGCCTATTACTTACCTATCAAAGTATCTGCCACATAATTCTCGATAAGTATTGTTTTCATTTCTTCTTTATATCAAGGCAGTTGGTGTATACGCATCCCTCCCCCCCCTGCACTGCACGGTGTTGGTCTCCGTGGCGCCCACAATGCCTCGGGCATGCACTTGGCCTAAACTGGGTACGAAGTAAATACTTTTGGAACGGGTTTTATTTATTTCACAAGCAATTGCACCACCCGCGCTATGTGATTGGCACTAGTCTAAGCACTTTATAAATGGAACTGTTTAATTATAGACCAACCCAAAGAGGTCCTCCATCTTAAAGACAAAAGGACAGAAACAGTGGCCCTGGCCATTGGCTCAGTGGATAGAGTATCAGCCCAGTGTATGGACATCCCAAGTTCAATTCCTGGCCAGGGCACACATGAGAAGCGAGCATCTGCTTCTCTCCCCTACCCTCTCCCCCTTCTCTCCCTCTTCCCTTCCACAGCCAGTGGCTCAATTGGTTCAGGAATAGCCCTCAGGCTCTGAGGATAGCTTGGTTGGTCAGAGCGCGTCAGCCTCTGGCACTAAAAATAGCTCAGTATTCGAGCATCATCCCCAGATGGGGTTGCTGGGTGGATCCCGGTCGGGGTGCAGGCGGGAATCTGCCTCACTATCTCCCCTCCTCTCACCTAAAAATAAAAAATAAAAAAGATATGAACAGCAAGGTAAGTAACATGTCCAGGATAACCCAACAGTGAGTGTAGAGCTAAAATTTGAACTTGAATGTTCATTTGATATTTGCTGTGCTGTCAGCCACTCAGTTATTTTATTTTTTTCAGGTGAAAATAATTTTATTCTGTAATAATTTAATTTTTTTTTCAATTACAGTTGGCATATAATATTATATTAGCTTCAGGTGTCCAACATAGTGATTAGACATTTATAAAACTTATCAAGTTAGCCCTCCAATAAATGTAGGAGTACCATCCGGCACCACACACAGTTATTACAGTATTGTTGACTACATTCCTTATGCTGGACTTTACACCCCTGTGACTATTCTGTAACTGCCAACGAATTCCTTCACCTTTTTCACCCACCCCCGCAATCCCCCTCCCATCTGGCAACCATAAAAATGGTCTCTTGAATCTACGAGTCTGTTTCTATTTTGTTTGTTTATTTTATTTTTTTAGATCCCACATACAATGAAATCATCTGGCATTTTTCTTTCTCTAATGTTACTCAGCACAATACCCTCTAGGTCCGTGATGGTGAACCTTTTTATAAAAAGTGCCCACTTTTGCAGTGCTGGTCAACCTGGTCCCTCCCGCCCACTAGTGGGCAGTCCAGCTTTTATGGTGGGCCAATCGCAGAGCCATTTGGTTGCTCCGCTACCGCGCACCATGAAAGCTGGAACGCCCCCTAGTGGACGGGAGGGACCAGGTTGACCAGCACTGCAAAAGTGGGAGGTTTTTATAAAAAGGTTCGCCATCACGACTCTAGGTCCATCCATGTTGTTACAGATTATAAGATTTCATTCTTTTTTATGGCTGAGTCATATTTAATTATATATATATAATGAATTATTATATATATACATATATATAATAATATATATATAATATATATACACACACACACACACACACACACACACACACCATATCTTCTTTATCTGTTCATCTCATGATGAACTCTTAGGTTGCTTCCATAGCTTGGTTATTGCAAATAATGCTGCAATAAATATATGGGTGCATATGTCTTTTCAATTTAGTGTTTTGAGTTTCTTCTGATAAATACCCAGAAGTGAAATTTCTGGGTTCTTCCTTGTTGCTTGTTAGACCCTTTGGTTTAAAATCTCTTTTCTCTGGTACAAGTGTTGCTACCCCAGCTTGTTTTGTTTGTGTCCATTTTCATGAGATGCCCTGTTTCTATCTGTTCACTTTCAGCTTGTGTTTGTCTTCCGATCTGAAATGAGTCTCTGGTAGACAGCATATGTAGAAGTCTTGTTTTGTGATCCATTCAGCCCCCATATATCTTTTAATTGGCGCATTTAATTAATTTGCATTTAAAGTAATTGTTGATAGGTATTTATTGTTATTTTCTTACTCATATTTCTATCTATTTTTTTTCTTCTTCTTCTTAAAGAAGACCCTTTAACATTTCTGGTAATAGTGGTTGGGTGGTGATGATAAACTCCTTTAGCTTTTTCTTGTCTGGGAAGCTCCCTGTTTCTCCTTCAATTCAAATGACAGCTTGGCTGGGTAGAGTCATCTTGGTTGTAGGTTCTTGCTTTTCATCACTTTGAGTATTTCTTGCCCCTCCCTCCTGGGCTGCAGAGTTTCTGTTGAGAGATCTTCTGACAGTCTTATGGGAGCTCCCTTGTTGAGGAAATAAATGCCTTTGTTTTGCTGCTTTTAAGCTTCTCACTTTGTTTGCCATTTTAATTATGCTGTCTGTGTCTTGGTGTGAGCTTCCTTGGGTTCATCTTGTTTGGGATGAACTTCCTAGACTTGTATGTCTATTTCTTTCCACCATTATTTTCTCAAACAGGTTCTCAATTCCTTGTTCTCTCTTTCTTCCCCTTCCGGCATCCCCATGATGCAAATGTCAGTACTCTTGAAGGTGTCTCCAAGTTTCCTTATTTTTTTTAGATTCTTTTTTTCTTTTCGCTGTTCTGATTGGGCGTTTTCTACTTCCTTGTCTTCCAAATCGCTGATTTGATCCTCTGCTTCATCTACTCTACCGGCGATTCCCCATAAAGTAGTCTTCATCTCAGTTATTATATTCTTCATTTCTGACTGCTTCTTTTTTTATGTTTTCTATCATCAATTGTATGTTTTCTCTCTCTTTGTTGAAGTTCTCACTAGCCAGTTCTTATAACCAGTGTTTTGACCTCTACATCTGATAGGCTGCTTGTCTCCATTTTGTTTAGTTCTTTACCTGGAATTTTGGTCTATTCTTTTATTTGGGACATTCGTTTGTTTGTTTGCTTGCTTGCTTGTTTCCTCTCTGTGTTTGTTTCAGGCAGAGGTGCTACGTGCACCCCAGCTCTCCGTGTGGGCTTTGTACACCCTTCTGTGTGGTTGAGCCTGGATTGCTATTTGCACATCAATGGGAGGGGTTTACCCCCCCCCCAGGCCTACCAACTGCAAGGACTGGATGAAACCACAGAGTTGGAGCTTCTGTGCAGGGGCCGACCCAGCAAGAGTTAATTCATCTGGGCGCTGGCGCCCTATGAGCCTGCCCCTTGACTGTGTCACTGGTGGAGGCATCTGGGTGGTGCCCCTGTTTGGTTTGAAACTAGCCACCGAGTTTCCGGACTCTGGACCTCCCAGAAGGTGCAGGTCAGGATCAGCTGCCGCCTGTGCCCTGCCCAGAGCCACCCAGCATGCGTCACAAAGCGATCTGCAGATGGCTGCTACTTGTGCTGGGCTTGGCCGCTTCCGGGAGAGGCTACGCTGTGAACTGAAGCCAGCTACCACTAGTGCTGGGCCTGGGTCCACTTAGCAAGAGGTATACGGGGCATGCCTTGAGTCCAGGGCCAAGACAGGCTGCTCATGTGGAAAAGCCACTGCAAACGGCTCGGGTGGGCCCACGGCTCAGTTGGGGTGGGGTCTCAGGGAATCACCAGGGCATGGTGAACAGTGTTGGACAGGCAGGTGGAGAATTCAATACAGTGCCTGCCTTCTGGCTCTGTAGGGAGAGGGCTCTACAAAGAGACAGGGGCCCCTGCCAGCACTTCTATCTGGGAGAAAGCTGCCCCTTTAACTCTCACCCCAAAACCAGACGATTCAGCTCCTCCCCGTGTGCCCCTTTAGAACTGCTGCCTCCGTGCGGGAGCTCAGAGCTAGTGACCCGAGTTAAGTTTGCACACGGGCCCTTTAAGAGGAACCCCCGGGACTCCGGCAGCCTTCTGTGTCACTCAGCGACAATCCCACTGCTTTTCACAGCCAAGAGTTATGGGGACTTCTCTTCCTGGCACTGGAACCCTGGGCTGGGGGCCCTGGTGTGGGGCTGGGACTCCTTGCTCCTCAGGAGGGGGACCTCGGCAGTTGAGACAGCCTCCCGATTTTTAACCACCACACGTGGGTGTGGGTCCAGCCCATTTCGTGTCTCCGCCCCTCCTACCAGCCTCCACACGGCATCTTCAGTATAGCCTTAGTCACTGTTCTGCTCAGCTAATTTTCAAGTCATTCTCAAGGCTGGTGGTTCTGTGTCATTGTCATGTGGATGCGGTCGTGGGAGGAGGTGAGTACCGCCTTCACCTTTTCCCGAGGGAGGCCTCGTGAAATCTGCCCCTCGGGGACGGAGGCGCCCAACCTGCCTGCTTCTACAGGAGCTGCCTGCTGGTCCACCTTGTGAATGACGGTAGCAACTCAGCTTCTCTTGCAGGCATCCCCAAACTACGGCCCATGGGCCGCATGAGGCCCCCTGAGGGCCCCCTGCGGGAGCTGCCCGCTGGTCCACCTTGTGAACGAGGGTAGCAACTCAGCTTCTCTTGCAGGCATCCCCAAACTACGGCCCACGGGCCGCATGAGGCCCCCTGAGGGACAGTGAACTGGCCCTCTGTGTAAAAAGTTTGGGGACCCCTGTGAGGCTTCCGGGTGGCGTCTCTATTTGAGATGCCCGATGATGTCAAGTACCAAAACAGAAGCCAGGTAGGAGGGGAGGAGAGCCCAAGAGTGGGAAGAGAGGCGTACATACAATAAAAAACAAAGGAGCCAGGGATGAGAACTGAGGATAAGGTGGCAGAACTGGTGAAGAGTTCCAACCGGGGACAAGAGAGAAGAAAGCAAATATTGAGGTAAAAAAATGAAAGAAAGAAAGAGGGGGGGGGAGAGAGAGAGAGAAGGAAGGAAGGAAGGAAGGAAGGAAGGAAGGAAGGAAGGAAGGAAGGAAGGAAGGAAGGAAGGAAGGAAGGAAGGAGAGAGAGAGAGAAAGAGAAAAAAGCAGCCGGGAAATGGAGATTTGGGTTGAAACATATGCAGCTGACCTGCTCACTGGCTTGTGAGGACCACGGGTACACACATCTCCCTAGATTCACCTTCAGTGACATCCCCTTGGTGGCTTGCCATCGGCCACGATGGGAGCATTTACACCAGGGAAACTGGCACACACTACGTATCTAAGCCCTGCTGTTTCTTCAGCACGCTGGCTGTCAAGCATTTCCGCTGAGTCATCCCGGAAGAGCGGTTGAATATTTGTGAGCTGTCTGTCCCTTTCAGGGGGCAGATTTGTGGTGCACGGGGTAGAGCTGGCTTGCTCAAGTGGCCATGAGAAGAAAGCCATGCATGCATGCAGGCGTGAATGCAAGAACGGCTTCTCCTGCAGGGCTTCCTAAAGCGAACCCCTGCAGGAGAGGCATTATCAGCAATTTCGCTAATTGCAGCTTCTTAGGTTGCAAATGAGAGCTGGGTCCCTGCAGACTGCAGTCAAGAGCTCCGGCTTCCTTATTCAATCGCAGTCGTCTCTTCGTCTCTTCGTTAAGCACAGTAAATAGACAGTTCCAGGGGGTTTGGCCACAGGCCCGTTTCGGCAAGGAGAGTGGGAATCTTTCCACACAGAGCAGCTCAGGGACAAACCTGGATGGAAGTCCCCCCCAGAAGGCGGAGGCTCTGCTGCTACACAGAGGCCAAGTATACAAACAGGAGGCTGGCACCCCTCAGCCCTCCAGCTGTCTCTCCACCAAAACCCCTCTGCTGACCCCACGGAGCAGAGTGTCGGTCACTTTAACTATCAGGACGGGAAGTAACCGCTGGGTAGACAGGTTAGACCACAGGTTAGCTGTGAGAGTTAACATGCTTTCTGCCTCTTTGCCCGCTGCCTGGATAACCATGGCATCAGTCCAGACGCACTGAAAACAAACACAGACTGAACAAACTCTGGTATCTGCTTAAAAAATAAATAAATAAAAGCCCAGGGGATGGCACAGCCTCTATAACTCCTCTCAACTCTCCAGATCAGGGGTCCCCAAACTTTTTAGACAGGGGGCCAGTTCACTGTCCCTCAGACCATTGGAGGGCCAGACTATAAAAAAAACTATGAACAAATCCCTATGCACACTGCACATATCTTATTTTAAAGTAAAAAAACAAAAAGAGAACAAATACAATATTTAAAATAAAGAACAAGTAAATTTAAATCAACAAATTGACCAGTATTTCAAAGGGAACTATGCTCCTCTCATTGACCACCAATGAAAGAGGTGCCCCTTCCGGAAGTGCAGGGGGGGGGGGGCGGATAAATGGCCTCAGGGGTCCGTATGTGGCCTGCAGGCCGTAGTTTGGGGACCCCTGCTCCAGATCCTTATTTGGAGAAATCACTGCATAACCTTGCTAAGTGTTTGTAATGTGTACTTTAGAAAGCCTGGGAAATTGTGTCCTTTAAGAATATGTGTTTACTTCCCTGGCCGGTTGGCTCAGCGGTACAGCGTCCGCCCGGCGTGTGGATGTCCGGGGTTCGATTCTCAGTCAGGGCACACAGGAGAAGCGACCATCTGCTTCTCTTCCCCCTTCTCCCTTCCTCCCACAGCCATGGCTTGAATGGTTCAAGCAAGTTGGCCCTGGGTGCTGAAGATGGCTTCATGGCCTCACCTCAGGTGCTAAAATAGCTCGGTTGCCAAGCAACAGAGACACGCTTCAGATGGGCAGAGCATCGCCTGGTAAGGAGCTTGCCAGGTGCATGTGGGAGTCTGTCTCTGTCTCCCCGCCTCTCACTTAATTAAAAAAAAATGTGCTTACTGTCAGAGCAGCAAGGTAATGGAGCAGCTGCTGACAGGCCAGGACTAAGTGGCAATCCCTGGTCCCTCGTAGGAGCTGGGTCCCCAGTGTTGAGCGGTGCTGTGGAGTCCAAAGAGGAAGGGCATGGGGCGTATGGGAACCTGCCTCGTGCCCTTCCCCAGTGTGTCCAAGCTGCCCATAAAGAAAACTTGGTTCGCGAGGAACAAGATGCTCTCCTTCTTGGAAAGAGGTCTCAGAAAAGGCAAAAATGAGCAGCGTGCTACAAATGCTAATACTAATTAGGAAATTGGGGAGCAGCCGATCAATGAAGCTGGTCAGGACAGGCTGCTCGGGAGATACAGAGACAGCCTCCTGTCAGGACATCAGAGACGCTCTGAGGCCCGAACCGCAGCGCTGAGCCCCGCTCACACCGGCTTAAGTAGAGTAAGAAGAAGGCTAATAAGAACGAACTCATGAGCTAACGTTTTTTTAAAGGGAGGGAGTGCTCTTGACTCGGTCCCCGTCAAGTGAGGGGGTAGCAGCTAAAGCGTCAGGCACGGCTGGACCCGGGGGCTCAGCTGACGGCCACCGGGTCCGGCTCTGTCTTCTCCGGGCTGCCTTCCTGCACGCTGGCCGCTCTATCAGGCCGGGTGACCCTCCACGGAAACAAGGTGGCAGCCATCCGCTTCCGGTTCGGGTTTCATCCTCCCAGCAACCCTAACAGGGAGAGGATGCTCTCTTCCAAAAACTCCCCACACAAGGAGCCGTTCCGACTGATTGGATACGCTTGGGTCACGTGCCATCATTAAACTAAGGCTGCGGCCTGCGGGAATGGGACCCCCTCCTGGCCACACCTCGATCTTGTGCTGCTTCAAGTGGGATGGGGCTTAGCGTGTGAAAAGGGAGTGACTCTCCAAAGAAAAAGATGACATCTGGTACCGGAAAGAGGAGTAGAGTTTGGGCAGCAGGAAAACAGCAGGTGTCTCAGGGAGCGAGGCTGGAAAACCCGCCTTCGGAGATTCTCTGCCTTGGGGGCGGGGGCGGGGGGTGGGGGGTTCTCTGAGGGCCGACTGAGTCTGTGTGTGACCCTAGTGAGCTGGCGCAGTCAAGGGAGACGGTGCATCGGGTGTGGAGAGGAGGAATGTTACCTGAGGACGCGCTCCCACCTATGAATAAAGGCGTTTAGCTCAGACCTCTCTGTTCCCCCCACCTTGTGCTCTGGCACCCAACAAGCTTAATATCACAGGCGGCCCTCCCCGCGTCCCTCTGATCTCTGCTGTTCCTGGGCAGGAGGACTGAGAAGGGTGGAAAGGGCGTTCGCTCCAGCAGTTCTTGAGATTGAAGCGAGTACAGAAAGAAAGCACAGTTCTGTGCCCCTCTCTCGCCTCTCCCTGTGGACTTTCCTCACAGGAGCGGCCCACCAGGGGACAATCCTTCTAAGAGAAGAGAAGTGATTGCACTACAGTCGGGGAGACTGAAGGAGGGGACGGGCCAGGTCCGAGCCCGGGGCGGGAGGAAGGAAGGACTGGGGTGGGAGGAAGGAAGGACTGGGGTGGGACCCAGCTCAGGCACCAGCCAAGGGCCCGGTATTGGAGCTGGGTCAGTAAAGCAAGAGTTGGAGCAGCCGTTTCCACTCGGGGCAGCACGGTTCACGGGTAGGGGGGTCTAAGACGGGAGAGGTGAACTCCTAGCAGGTGACCAGGACACCGAGGGAGGGGGAACGGAAGGCATGAACCCCCTGCATGAAGCCGCGGGGCCCCCAGGGGCCGCGGGGCTGCTGTCTTGACCAGAGTGCTAAAGCTGGGAAAGGGGAGTGTGAGTCAGACCCGGGAGGTTATTCAAGCGCAAAGCCAACAGGACTCAGCCAGGAGAGAATGCGCAGCAGCAGCCAAGGAGGACACGGTGGGTCCGAATGGATTCGTTCGGGTCAGACAGGGGACTCTGGACTCGGTCCAGGTCACGATGCCTAATGTGAATCTCAGAGAAGTCGTCTTCAGAGTTTAACATCGGATATCAACCAGCAAGATGTTCGAAAACCTTCCTAAATCCTGCTCTCCTGAGGCCAGCTTGATAGCCTGGGGTTGAAACAGCGCTTTTCAGTGAATTCTTTATTCAACTTGTTTCCTAACTTAGGACCTGTCGACAGAGTTGTTTGCTCTCTCTCTCTCCTAAAATAGAGGTCCAGCTTTCCTAAGGCCCCACCCCCACCCCGGGGGGCTGGGCACCCCTTTACGGAAGGTTTCCCTCTTGGTAGATACCTTTCTGCCGAAATAGATCATCGGTTCTCCCCGTCTGTGTCCTTGTCACGCCTGAAGCGTTTGTATCTTACTTTCGCCTCTCCTTAGAACCCGCTGCCCTGCGCCTTTGCTGTTTCCGGCACGGGGTTTGCCTCAGTGACATGCCTGTCACAACAACTGCCCTCTTCACTGTGGACCGGCTTAGCTTCGGGGTGCCCTATGTAAATGAGAACACTTCAAAATGTAATTTATGCTGAGCCGAAGTTGAGCGACAGAGTAATAATACAGTACGACTGCTCTGAGTGGGCCTTTGAGAAGGCCAGTGGATGGACGAAGACAGCATGTCTGAGGAGGAAAAGAAAGAGCCAGCCGACCCAAAGCATGGACAGTTAGCCTTCATAAAAGTTAGCTCTTGTTTTTTTTTGGGGGGGGGCATTGCGATTAACTCGAAACAAACGGGCTTCTCCTCCGGCCGGCATTCGAGGAAGGTGTCGAGAGCGGGTGTGGTCGTCCAGGGCCCCTGTTCTGACGTGGAGATGAACAGTGGCCGAGTGTGGCTTCCCTGGAAGTGACAGACAGGGTGGGAGCTGTCCCTAGAGCAGAGAGAGACTCCAGAGCCGCATGTCTGCTCCAGGACACCACCTGGCAGACAGCAGGACCGCTCTACCTGAGGGCTGTGTGCCAGGTGGCATCTGCATTGCCCCGTGGAGGCTGCGCCATGGGCGGGTTCAGAGCCACGTGGGAAGGCCTCTGGGCGTGGAGACAGCGTCATCCGGGCTCTTCAACTCAACTCACCGCTGATTCTGCATGATACCAGGGCACCTGGGCCTCTCACCTTGCCTCTGGGACATAGAGGTGGCCACCTCCATTCTACAAGTAAGGAAATTGAGGCTCAGAGAGGTTTAAAAAGATTCCCCAAATTCACACAGCCAGTTAGCATCAGAGCCAGGACTCAGACGGACACCCTGCATTCACACACACACACACACACACACCCCTTCTGTTTAACCAGATTTTGAGGAGGTAGGGGCCACGCCAAATTAAAAAAAAAAAAACTCCAAAACAAGACCTAGAGCGACTTTTCACCTCCAAGTCACTAAGGAAGACACAGGGCAAAGGCTCTGAGCAGGTCATTCACAGAGGAGGCACACGGCCCCCAAAGCAAAAAGATGCAAATAAAATGCAAATTAGCATCATATCATTAAACACCCATCAAATCAGTGGTAAACTTGTGAAAGTCAGACAATAAGCATGAGCGCCTAACCAGGCGGTAGCGCAGTGGACAGAGCGTCAGACTCTGACGAGGAGGACCCAGGTTCGAAACCCCGGGGTCTCTGTCTTGAGCATGGGGTCACTGGCTTGAGCGTGGGATCATAAACATGACCCCATGGTCGCTGGCTTGAAGCCCAAGGTCACTGGCTTGAGCAGGGAGGTCACTGGCTCAGCTGGAGACCCTGCTCCCCAGTCAAGGCACATAAGAGAAAGCAGTCAATGAACAACTAAGGTGCCGCAACGAAGAACTGATGCTTCTCATCTCTCTCCCTTCCTGTCTGTCTGTCCCTATCTGTCCCTTTCATAAATAAGAAAGGAAGAAAGGAAGAAAGAAAGAGAAAGGAAGGAAGGAAGGAAGGAAGGAAGGAAGGAAGGAAGGAAGGAAGGAAGGAAGGAAATAAGCATGGAAAAGGATGGATAGGTTATGAGGACACCACAGACGTGGCTGGTGGGAGGCAGCATCTACCTTGCACGTGCAGAGCAGCGAGTCCACAGAGCCAGGCGCGGCATTTAGAAATCTTAGAAACGGGCCCTGGCCGGTTGGCTCAGTGGTAGAGCATCAGCCTGGCGTGCAGAAGTCCCGGGTTTGATTCCCGGCCAGGTCACACAGGAGAGGTGCCCATCTGCTTCTCCACCCCTCCCCCTCTCCTTCCTCTCTGTCTCTCTCTTCCCCTCCCGCAGCCAAGGTTCCATTGGAGCAAAGATGGCCCGGGCGCTGGGAATGGCTCCTTGGCCTCTGCCCCAGGCGCTAGAGTGGCTCTGGTTGCAACAGAGCGACGCCCTGGAGGGGCAGAGCATTGCTCCCTGGTGGGCAGAGCGTCGCCCCCTGGTGGGCATGCCGGGTGGATCCCGGTCGGGCGCATGCGGGAGTCTGTCTGTCTCTCCCCGTTTCCAGCTTCAGAAAAATACAAAAAAAAAAAAAAAAAGAAATCTTAGAAACGCTCACACCCCGTTATCCAGCAAGTTCACGTCCAAGTGTGGTGCACAGAGAACTTCTGTCCCTGTGCACCGGGAGAGATGTGTTTCCTGCTGGTCACAGGGAAAAGGGGAACTGCTAAACGGTCTATTATCACGGAATGGATAAATAAAACATGGAGTATCCATGCTATGGAATACTCCCTGGCAGTTTAAATGAATAAACAGGTCAATATCTATGATCGTGAACAGATCTCAGACGCACAGAGCTGGCTGAAAAAAAAGGCCACTTTGCAGAACAACACATAAAGGACAATATCATTGACCAAGAGAATTGATTCTTAGAAGTATAGGCTCTGGAACTAACTAGCTCAGAGCCAAGAGGGGGTGTATTCAAGGCCAGAGCAACCTTTGGTCCCAACGCCTCAACCTGTTTCCAAACACTCCCCATTCCTGTCGGGCGCCTTCCCCCCCCCCGCCCCCACTCCCCCATCTTCCTCCTTGTCCTTCCAGCCGTCTCCCCCTTTCCCCCCATCCCTGTCTCTCCCTCCCCTTCCCGTCTAGTGTCCATGAATGAGTTTCAGAGACACAAGCCAGCCTCTGACATTTTAAAGGCAAATGTGTTTTCCTGAGTGTTTTTCCCAGAGAATGGGATCCATCGCTTTCGTCAGATGCTGGGAGAGGTCACTGTCCCGTACAGAGATTAAAACTCAATGGGGCCCTGGCCAATTGGCTCAGCGGTAGAGCGTCAGCCTGGCGTGCGGGGGACCCGGGTTCGATTCCCGGCCAGGGCACATAGGAGAGGCGCCCATTTGCTTCTCCACCCCTCCCCCTTTCCTTCCTCTCTGTCTCTCTCTTCCCCTCCCGCAGCCAAGGCTCCATTGGAGCAGGGATGGCCCGGGCGCTGGGGATGGCTCCTTGGCTTCTGCCCCAGGCGCTAGAGTGGCTCTGCTTGTGGCAGAGCATTGCCCCCTGGTGGGCAGAGCTTCGCCCCTGGTGGGCGTGCCGGGTGGATCCCGGTCGGGCGCATGCAGGAGTCTGTCTGACTGTCTCTCCCCGTTTCCAGCTTCAGAAAAGAAAAAAAAAAAAAAACTCAATGAGAAAGTTTTCCGGAGGACGTCTGTGGCTCAGATGCGGTTTCCTCGGTATGTCCCGTCCTGGGAGCAGGGGCCATTTCTCAGCAGAAAAAAAGAGAGCAAGAGAAGAAAGAGAAATGCAACACGGGTTGTTTGACCCCGTTTCCACGAGCAGGGAGGAAAGACCTGCCCCTGGAAGGAAGCATCTCCATCCCTCCGAGCCGGCCCGGCCTCCTACCCATCATCTCGGGCAGGTTCCGGGCAGCAGCAGTGGCCGGCTTCCTTTCCTGCCCTCCGCCACCCTCGCCATCAGGTGCCAGGCCCTGGCTCTGGCCAGCTTGTTGACGATCCTGCAGGTTTGTCTAGCCAAACAGCCGCCACGCCACGCCGCAGGGCTCTCCGGAGACCAGGAGGGGCTGGCCAGCTTTGTAAGAGCACACACACACTGAGTGCCACACCCACAGGTCCAGGCACAGCTACGGGGCCTCCCCAGGGCCTGGAGACCCTGGGGACTAAGTGTGCTTCTGTCGCTGAGGGTCGTGGGCCCACCCTAGTTCTCTGCTCTGACCTGACAGGTCCTCTGGGGAGACCAGTGAGATAAACAACTAGCACATGCACCCGAGGTCAGCGGAGGATCAACGGACGACCAGCCCATCTGGACCAGCCTCTGCCGGGTGACCGATGCGGTCAGCTGCGGCCACCTCTCCCTCTGCCGCATGTTAGCCTGGCAGGTCCTCATGGTGATGACAGAGGCACAAGAGACGGCAAGCGCAGACACTTGCAAAACCTCTGCTAACACCTCGCGAGCCCAATCAAGTCACTGGGCCAGCCCAGAGTCCAGGACAGGCGGGTCCCCTGGCCACGGCGAGCTGGCACTGAGAGCCGCCTGAGAGACCGCATTACCTCGTACCAGGGACGTCTTACAAAAAAAAAAAAAAAGACACTACTTTTCATCTGTCTGATTGGTGATGTTTGGGGCTTTTTAAAATAGGTACACAGTTCATAACACCTGCTGAAGAAATTGGCACCTGCTACTGGTGAGATTTTACCCTTTGAAAGGGGGATTGGGTCATAATTATTGTGGCAGATTAGAAATGACCCAAATCTTCTCCTCCTCTTTCCGTGTGTGTGCACGCGCATGCTTATGTTTGCCATATAATTTTTATTTATTACACTTATTTATGATTGCCCCTTTCACTGTGACTTCGTGGTTCCCCCAGCATGAACGTGTGACTTGCTCAGGCCACAGGACTGGCGGCAGATGTGATGCACACGGCGGTTTCAGTAGCCCCTGTGCTTTGGGAATTAACCCGTCCTGCGCCTGGAAGATCGAGACCACTCTGGGCATGAGCACCAGCCAGCCTGAGAGAGGGTGAGAGGCCACGCGGAGGGACATTAAGGTGCCTCAGTGGACCTGAGTGGAGAGAGTGGACGGTCACATCAGTGAGCCCAGCCGAGACCTGCCACACCTGGCCCACACCAGAAGAGCCAGCCCACTGAGCCCAGCCCAATCCCAGGGTCCTCATGATAAATCAGCTTAAAAAAAAGACGCCAATTCATTTCATCACATCCCCATAAGGGCCAGCATCTTTCAGAAGCTTAGCTACAATGTAGCTTCGCTTAACACATAGGTATTAAGCCCCTACTGGTATGAGTATGAGACAGGACTGCTCTAGGCAGCGATGATACAACAAAGGGAGGGGAGCAAAGAGAAATGAACGTGTTCCTGCGGTCACCAAGCTGGCATTCCAGGGGTAAGAGACAGAGAAAAATTCTTAAGTGGCCCAGGAGGATACATTGTCTGAGCAAGAGTGCTAAGTGCTCTGGAGAAAAGGAGTAATGCATAAGGCTATGTTCCAGGCACCGTTTCCCTGCGCCCAGGGTGTGCTGAGAGGGGCGGGATAGTAAATGAGGACAGAGGGGCGGGGAGGAGCCTCTCTGATGTCCAGGGGGAACAGCAAGGGCAAAGGAGGGCTCCCACAGGTGGACTGGAGCCAGGGGAGAGGGCAGGTAGGGTTCAAGGTCACGGAGATCCGGTGGGGGAGACGGGGGGGGGGGGCAGGGGGCAGGCTGTGGAGGGCTTTGTGGGCCATTGTAAGGAGTCTTTTGTAGACAGGTCTCATTTTTGTTTAACAGGGTATGTGTGTGTTTCTTTCAAAACAATAATTTTGAAGAAAGAGGGACAGCAAGAACAGATAGCATCCTGAACTGTACGCCCAGACTCCAGTGTGAGTGGAATCTACCCGCATTTTATCCTAGTCCCTGGCCACCCACCCGTTCTCAGCGCTGGCTGGCGCCTGCCAGGGAGAAGTGCCATTGCTGGGCTCAGGCTGCCCCCTGCTGTTAGCTTCTGAATTAGCAGCCACAGCCCCTCCTAAAGAAGTAAGGTCCCAAGTATCAGGACCCTCAATGACCGGGAGATGGGGGTGCAGGGGGTACAGGGGGGAGAAGATAAATTTCCCATTTCTCTGAGGGGGTTCT